>NC_053041.3:393271037-393574068 GCF_002575655.3 Aegilops tauschii subsp. strangulata | reverse complement strand
CAAGGAAAAAACAGAAACTGGCACTAGGCTCTAGGTTAATAGGTTAGTCCCAAAAATCATATAAAATAGCATATAAATGCATATAAAACATCCTAGATGGATAATATAATAGCATGGAACAATAAAAATTATAGATACGTTGGAGACGTATCAATATGGGTATATCTACTTGATGAAACATAAATCTGAAACATTTGAAAAGTTCGAAGAATTTAGAGTGAAGTAGAAAATCATCGTAACAAGAAAATAAAGTTTCTACGATCTGATCGCGGAGACGAATATTTGAGTTACGAGTTTGGTCTTAATTTAAAACAATGTGGAATAGTTTCGCAACTCACGCCACCTAGAACACCACAGCGTAATGGTGTGTCCGAACGTTATAACCGTACTTTATTAGATATAGTGCGATCTATGACGTCTCTTACCGATTTATCACTATCATTTTGGGGTTATGCATTAGAGACAGCTGCATTCACGTTAAATGGGACACCATCTAAATCCATTGAGACGACACCATATGAACTGTGGTTTAGCAAGAAACACTAAGATGTCGTTCCTTAAAGTTTGGGGTTGTGATGCTTATGTGAAAAAGTTTCAACCTGATAAGCTCGAACCTAAATCAGAGAAATGCATCTTCATAGGATACCCAAAGGAGACTGTTGGGTACACCTTCTATCACAGATCCGAAAGCAAGATATTCGTTGCTTAGAATGGATCCTTTCTAGAGAAGGAGTTTCTCTCGAAAGAAGTGAGTGGGAGGAATGTAGAACTTGATGAGGTAATTGTACCTTCTCCCGAATTGGAAAGTAGTTCATCACAGAAATCAGTTCCAGTGATTCCTACACCAATTAGTGAGGAAGCTAATGATGATGATCATGAAACTTCAGATCAAGTTACTACCGAACCTCGTAGGTCAACCAGAGTGGTACAGAATCCTTTCTGGAAATCATATTACTAGACCATGACGAACCTACGAACTATGAGGAAGAGATGATGAGCCCAGATTCCACGAAATGGCTTAAAGCCATGAAATCTGAGATGGGATCCATGTATGAGAACAAAGTATGGACTTTGGTTGACATGCCCGATGATCGGCAAGCCATTGAGAATAAATGGATCTTCAAGAGGAAGACGGACGTTGATAGTAGTGTTACTATCTACAAAGCTTGAATTGTCACAAAAAGTTTTCGACAAGTTCAAGGTGTTGACTACGATGAGATTTTCTCACTCGTAGCAATGCTTAAGTCTGTCCGAATCATGTTAGCAATTGCCACATTTTATGAAATCTGGCAAATGGATGTCAAAACTGCATTCCTTAATGGATTTCTTAAAGAAGAGTTGTATATGATACAACAAGAAGGTTTTGTCAATCCTAAAGGTGCTAACAAAGTGTGCAAGCTCCAGCGATCCATCTATGGACTGGTGCAAGCATCTCGAAGTTGGAATATACGCTTTGATGAGTTGATCAAAGCATCTAGTTTTATACAGACTTGCGGTGAAGCCTGTATTTACAAGAAAGTGAGTGGGAGCACTACAACCTTTCTGATAAGTATATGTGAATGACATATTGTTGATCGGAAATGATGTAGAATTTTCTAGAAAGCATAAAGGAGTGTTTGAAAGGAGTTTTTCAAAGAAAGACCTCAGTGAAGCTGCTTACATATTGGGCATCAAGATCTATAGAGATAGATCGAGACGCTTGATAAGTTTTTTCAATAAGTACATACCTTGACAAGTTTTTGAAGTAGTTCAAAATGGAACAGTCAAAGAAGGAGTTCTTGCCTGTGTTGCAAGGTGGGCAGTTGAGTAAAGACTCAAAAACCCGACCACGGCAGAAAATAGAAAGAGAATGAAAAGTCATTCCCTATGCCTCAGTCACAGGTTCTATAAAGTATGCTATGTTGTGTACCAGACCTATTGTGTATCTCACCATGAGTTTTGCAAGACGGTACAATAGTGATCCAGGAGTGGATCACTGAACAGCGGTCAAAATTTATCCTTAGTGGAATAAGGAAATGTTTCTCGGTTATGGAGGTGACAAAGTGTTTGTCGTAAAGAGTTACGTCGATACAAGCTTTGGCACCAATCTGGATGACTCTAAGTCTCGATCTAGATACATATTGAAAGTGGGAGCGATTAGCTAGAGTAGGTCCGTGCAGAGCATTGTAGACATAAAAAGTTTGCAAAATACATACGGCTCTGAATGTGGTAGACCCGTTGACTAAACTTCTCTCACAAGCAAAACATGATCACTCTTTGGGTGTTAATCACATAGCAATGTGAACTAGATTATTGACTTTAGTAAACGCTTTGGGTATTAGTCGCATGGAGATGTGAACTAATCACATAAAGATGTAAACTATTGGTGTTAAATCACATGACGATGTGAACTAGATTATTGACTCTAGTGCAAGTGGGAGACTGAAGGAAATATGCCCTAGAGGCAATAATAAAGTTGTTATTTATATTTCCTTATATCATGAAATGTTTATTATTCATGCTAGAATTGTATTAACCGGAAACTTAGTACATGTGTGAATACATAGACAAACAGAGTGTCACTAGTATGCCTCTACTTGACTAGCTCGTTAATCAAAGATGGTTAAGTTTCCTAGCCATAGACATGAGTTGTCATTTGATGAACGGGATCACATCATTAGAGAATGATGTGATTGACTTGACCCATCCGTTAGCTTATCACTATGATCGTTTAGTTTATTGCTATTGCTTTCTTCATGACTTATACATGTTCCTATGACTATGAGATTATGCAACTCCCGAATACTAGAGGAACACTTAGTGTGCTATCAAACATCACAACGTAACTGGGTGATTATAAAGATGCTCTACAGGTGTCTCCGATGGTGTTTGTTGAGTTGCATAGATCGAGATTAGGATTTGTCACTCCGATTGTCGGAGAGGTATCTCTGGGCCCTCTCGGTAATGCACATCACTATAAGCCTTGCAAGCAATGTGACTAATGAGTTAGTTGCGGGATGATGCACTACGGAACGAGTAAAGAGACTTGCCGGTAACGAGATTGAACTAGGTATGATGATATCGACGATGGAATCTCGGGCAAGTAACATACCAATGACAAAGGGAACAACGTATGTTGTTATGCGGTTTGACCGATAAAGATCTTCGTAGAATATGTAGGAACCAATATGAGCATCCAGGTTCCGCTATTGGTTATTGACCGGAGATGAGTCTCGGTCATGTCTACATAGTTCTTGAACCCGTAGGGTCCGCACGCTTAACGTTCGATGACGATCAGTATTATGAGTTTATGTGTTTTGATGTATCGAAGGTAATTTGGAGTCCCGGGTGTGATCACAAACATGATGAGGAGTCTCGAAATGGTCGAGACATGAAGATTGGTATATTGGAAGGTTATGTTTGGACAGCGGAATGGTTTCGGATGAGTTTGGGCATATATCGGAGTACCGGGGGTTGCCGGAATCCCCCGGGGAGTTAATGGGCCTTAATGGGCCATGGTGGGAGAGAGGAGGAGGCGGCCAAGTGAGGGCGCCCCCCCCCAAGCCCAATCTGAATTGGGAGGGGGCCGGCCCCCCTTTCCTTCTCTCCTTCTCCCTCTTCCTTCTTCTCCTACTCCAACTAGGGAAGGGGGGAAACCTACTCCTACTAGGAGTAGGAATCCCCCTTGGGGTGCGCCATAGAGAGGGCCGGCCCTCCCCCCTCCACTCCTTTATATACGGGGAGGGGGGCACCCCATAGACACACAAGTTGATCTTAGCCATGTGCGGTGCCCCCTCCACATATTTCCACCTCGGTCATATCATTGTAGAGCTTAGGCGAAGCCCTGCGTCGGTAACTTCATCATCACCGTCAACACGCCGTCGTGCTGATAAAACTCTCCCTCGACCTCAGTTGGATCTAGAAGTTCGAGGGACGTCACCGAGCTGAACGTGTGCAGATCGCGGAGGTGCCGTGCATTCGGCACTTGATCGGTTGGATCGCGAAGACGTCCGACTACATCAACCACGTTACTTAACGCTTACGCTTTCGGTCTACGAGGGTACGTGGACACACTCTCCCGCTCATTGCTATGCATCTCTTAGATAGATCTTGCGTGATCATAGGAAATTTGTTGAAATATTGCGTTCCCCAACACATAGTTGGGGCCATAGATGTCTCTCTTCTCAGATAACTGAAACTCATGTGTGTTGAGCCTCTCAAGTATGTCAGACGGATTGAGATCTTTGAAGTCAGGACGTTCTTGAATCATTAGGGCCAGGGTGTCAAATGAGCTGTCAAGTGATCTCAGGAGCTTCTTGACGATTTCGTGCTTGGTGATCTCAGTGGCGCCAAGCGTGCGAAGCTCATTTGTGATATCAGTGAGGCGATCAAATGTGAGTTGGACATTCTCATTGTCGTTTCTCTTGAAGCGGTTGAAGAGGTTGCGAAGAACATCAATTCTTGAATCTCTCTCAGTTGAAACGCCTTCGTTGACCTTGGAGAGCCAGTCCTAGACCAGCTTCGCAGTTTCCAGCGCACTCACACGGCTATACTGTCCTTTGGCCAGATGACCACAGATGATGTTCTTGGCAGTCGAATCCAGTTGAATGAACCTCTTGACATCAGCAGTGGTGACACCTTCACCGACCTTGGGAACGCCATTCTTGACGACATACCAGAGGTCGACATCAATGGCTTCAAGATGCATGCGCATCTTATTCTTCCAGTAGGGGTAATCAGTGCCATCGAAGACTGGGCACGCCGCGGAGACCTTGATTATCCCTGCAGTCGACATAGCTAAAACTCCAGGTGGTTAAACCGAACCACACAGAACAAGGGAGCACCTTGCTCTGATATCAATTGAAAGTGCTAGTTATAGACTAGAGGGGGATGAATAGGCAATTTTTATGAGAGTCTTCAAAACAAGAGGTCTTTGAAGACAAACAGTAGAAATGAACCTATTGATATGCAGCGGAAGGTAGACTACACTAGACAAACCATAGTCAAGTAATCAATGAAGTGAAAGCACGAAGACTATCAGCAGCTAGGTAGTATGGATCAGGATGGAAGACAGTATGAAGCCAACAGTAAATAGTCTTCACTCAGTGAAGTCAATCAGATTAGACAAGCAGGCAATGACTTCACGAAGATAAACTGTAAAGTAAAGGGAAGTGAAGGATAGAACCAGCTGCTTGGTGAAGACAAGGATTTGGTAGACCAATTCCAGTTGCTGTGACAACTGTACGCCTGGTTAGGGAGACTGAGATCTAACTCAGAAGACCGCGTCTTCACCTTATTCCCCTTGAGCTAAGGACACCCAGTCCTCGCCCAGTCACTTTGGTAAGTCTTCAAGGTAGACTTCCAAACCTTCACAGACTTCGTTCACTGGCGATCCACAATGGCTCTTGGATGCTCAGAACACGACGCCTAACCGGCTGGAGGATTCACAATCCTCAAGTGTAACAAGTTTTCAGGTCACGCGGACAAAAAGACTTCAGTGATGCCTAACACTCTTTGGCTTTGGGTGTTTTGGGCTTTGTCCTCGCAAGGATCTCTCTCTCAAATGCTTCGGAGGTGGGTTTCTCTCAAACGACAAAAGCCGTGCACTAACCCTGAGCAGCCGCCAATTTATGATGTAGGGGTGGGCTATTTATAGCCAGGAGGCAACCCGACTTGATTTTTCCGAAATGACCCTGGGTCACTAAGGAACCGACACGTGTCCAACGGTCGGATTTCAAACACACGCGGCGGCTTGACTTGGGCTACAAGTAAAGCTGACTCATCCAGCTCTGGATAAGATTTGCTCTCATTGTCTTCGCTCAAAGACATAGGATTTTGGTTGAGCATCACATCAGCCACTCTGACTTTGTTCACTTGGACCCCACTTAACAGTACAGTGGTTCCTATGACTCAACAAAGAAGAAAAGGAAACTACGAAACAACTATGTCTTCGCACTCCATAGTCTTCACATGAATGTCTTCTCATGTCATAATCTTTACCGTGAATGTCTTCACGAACCACCATTGTCTTCAATGTCTTCACACATTTTTAGGGGTCATCTCTGGTAGGTAAACCGAATCAATAAGGGACTACTACTTGTGTTATCCTGCAATTCTCACAAACACATTAATCCCTCAACCAAGTTTGTCGTCAATACTCCAAAACCAAGTAGGGTGGCACTAGATGCACTTACACTGTGCCCAACCTAAATCACCGAGACCAAACGCCTAGAACAACAACCACACAACCGGGGTGAAAAACAGCAAGCGACACCAGCATCAGTAGCCAACATCCTCATCGCCTACTCCCGCAGCATTTGCCAACAAGCCACCCAATCCGACCTCTGAAGAAGACTATAATCCTCTCGCCCTGACTCGAAGGACGCCATACCGTTGGAAGGCAGAGTGTTCACCTAGTATGGAGCCATCCTTGTGTCGCCAGCTTGCTCCCTTGCCACTCTGCGTGGGACCCGTAGTTAAGTTTTTTTAGAGCCCGACCAAACACCCTCCATTCACTGCCAACTAAACAATGACCACCACAAGATCATCATATCCATGCTCAGCAAAACTTACAAAGCCTATGAATAGTAAACCCTAGAACAATTTGCGCATATTTCATAAAATAAACAGAAAAACGAGCACACGATTTATAGAAATTTATAACTTGCAGCTCAACACATGCAAGGAACCTCTTGCCCATGTGCATCCCTTCCAAAGCAACACACATCTCTGCCGTCTTATCGTGGTCACACGAGATACTCAAATCTAGGTCAATGCCGCTAAAATCGGGTCATGCATTGTAGTTGGGAGCTGGACGAGCAAAGAAAAGCACGTGGTTTGCAAGAAAGAGTTGAGATCGGCTCAGATGAAGAATCCCCAAATCAAAACACTAATTCTACACACAAAAATCCACTCATAAAAATGCCAAAGTCGGAGTTTAAGAGACATAGTGGATGGAATCCTTATTAGTCTCACAGTCATTACAAGAAACCATAGTGCGTGGGGCGGCAAGCGTGACGCAGGCTATAAGGAACACACACATGGAGAACCGAGTAAGTGAGCGAGAGAGGGGAACGAGCGACGTCTCCCGCGTGCACCGATTCAGTTTTACACGACTGCGTCTAAAGGCGTCTTCACGTCAGTAAATAGCGGGTCCTACATGTTGGAAACATCCTCACGCACTAATTTACCGATTAGTGGTTTATGCAAAGAGTAGACGTGGTGTTCTTTTACCAAAATCTTAAGAAAATGTGTTTTGTGTTTGAAAACGTGTGAAAAATGTGGACAGTAGATTTGTTAACTCTTCGATCAGATGTGCGCTTATCCCTTCCCCTGCCGTAGCCGGCGTTCATGCCCCCACTGGTCCATACAGTGGTTTCATTCAATGACAACGGCCGCGTTGCGACTGCGACTGCCAAGAGCTCCGGCCACCGCCACTCTCACCGTGGTGCCCGGTCAGTACGCACTCTCGGAGGAGGAGCCCCCGCCGCGCCGCCCCAACACGGCCCACCTCAATGCGCTGCTCACGTCGTACGGCCGCCGCGGCCGCCTCCCTGACGCCCAGCAGCTGTTCGACCAAATGCCCCGCCGGGACGTCATCTCCTGGACCGCTCTCCTCACCGCCTACGCCGACAACGGCGACCTCGCCTCCGCGCGCCTCGTCTTCGACGACATGCCCCGCCGCAACGCCCCCTCCTGGAACGCCCTGCTCTCGGTCTACCTCCGCGCGGGGCAACCAGCCGCCGCTCACGCGCTCTTCTCCAAGATGCCGGTCAGGAACGCGGTGTCCTATGGCGCCATGATCACGGGGCTCGCCAGGGCAGGGATGCTTCGTGAGGCTGAGGCTGTGTATGCGGAGATGCCACAGCAGTGGCGTGACCCAGTAGGGTCAAATGCGCTGATGGCCGGGTACTTGAGGGCTGGGAAGCTTGGCATGGCGTTGAGGGTGTTTGACGGAATGGCGGTGAGGGATGTCATATCCTGGAGCGCGGTCGTCGATGGGCTCTGCAAACACGGAAGCGTGTCGGAGGCGAGGAAGGTGTTTGAGACCATGCCAGAGCGGAATGTGGTGTCGTGGACCTCGATGATTCGTGGATATGTGAAACTTAGGATGTACAGAGATGCTCTGTTGCTGTTCCTGGACATGAGAAGGGCAGGTGTTCAGGTTAATACAACGACACTCTCAGTTGTGCTGGATGCTTGTGCTGAGGCTTGCCTTGTCAGAGAAGGAGTTCAGATTCACAGTTTGATTGTAGCAATGGGTTTTGAAATGGATGTTTTCTTGGGCGATTCAATAATCATCCTGTATTCCCGGTTTGGTTGGATGGTTGATGCTAGAAGGGTGTTTGCTTGCATGAAGTGGAAAGACATAGTATCATGGAACTCATTGATCACAGGCTATGTTCAGCATAACTTGGTTGAAGAAGCACATGTCCTGTTCAAGTTAATGCCTGAGAAGGATGCTGTTTCTTGGACATCGATGGTTGTTGGGTTCGCTAACAGGGGTTGGATGAGGGGGTCTGTTGACCTGTTCGAGCAAATGCCAGGAAAAGATGAGGTTGCTTGGACTGCAGTCATTTCTAGTCTTGCTACAAATGGAGACTATGTAAGTGCAGTGCGGTGGTTTTGTCGCATGGCACGAGAAGGGTGCAAACCTAATACAGTAGCTTTTAGTTGTCTACTCAGTGCTTTGGCTAGCTTGACAACATTGAATCAGGGAATGCAAGCTCATGCGTATGCAATCAACATGGGATGGGTATTTGACTCTTCTGTTCACACTTCTCTGGTATCAATGTACGCAAAATGCGGAAGGTTGGCTGAGGCTTATCGCGTTTTCTCAGCCATTAGCAGTCCAAGTCTTATCGCTACTAATTCTATGATTACAGCATTTGCGCAACATAATTTTGCTGAAGATGCATTCAAGCTTTTTACCGAAATGCAAATTGATGGCCACAAGCCTAACCATGCGACATTCGTGGGAATTCTGACTGGCTGTGCACGTGCTGGTCTGGTTCAAGAAGGTTACAACTACTTTGAGTCAATGAGATCAGTCTATGGCATTGAACCAAACCCTCACCATTATACATGTATGGTTGATCTTTTAGGTCGTGCTGGCCTCCTTGCGGAAGCACTGGAAATGATTAACTCGATGCCCCAGAATGATCATTCTGATGCATGGGCAGCTTTGCTCAGTGCTAGTAGTCTCCATTCTAATCTTGCTTATGCAAAAATAGCAGCACAGAAGCTTCTTGAGTTGGATCCTTATGACGCAGCAGCTTATACCGTCCTGTTAAATATGCTCTCATCTGCGGGGATGAAGGATGACGGAGACATGCTAAAAGTTCTACAGTTGTCCAACATGGCCAGTAAAACCCCTGGCTATAGCCTTATTATACAGGATAAGGCTGCAGAAAACAGAATACATAGTGAACACTTATAGACTTGTAGTTCTAGATAATTGGCAAGCCAAAACCCAAAATAATAATTTCGTACCACAACTGTTGTAATGCCGAGAGTTGATGTTGATTTTATTGATCATGTTGAGACAAGAAAATTGATAGATGATTTCAGAAAGAGCTCGCATGATCATGTGCAGTCCCTGTTTTAATGCAATGAAAAAGTTGAGGATTCTATGCACACAACTCCTCTGCTACAGAGAAGAGCCAAAGAACAAGGAACTCTTGGCCATGTTCTCAATTGATACAGGAGTATGTTCTGCACTGAGTGAAGCATAAGGCTGATTCTAAGGAGACAACCATGGCCAAGGTAAGTTTAGTGGTTTGTTTCTTATTAATCTTTTCTTTCAGCAATATAAGTTTCTTACTCTTAAGATAGACTTACGGGGAGAAGGGGCAACAAGCACACATGGAACATTGCTGTACAGCAGGGAGTTAGATGTGGTATTTGAGAAGGAATAAGGATGTATTTCTCCATGTTATCTACAACAGATTTAGGATTTTTCTCTCTTTGTATATTATCAACTGGTAGATGTTGGAGTAAGATTTGCATGCTAAATATATTATGCCTTCATAATCATAGGCAGATGTAGAACACCTGTTATCAAAACTATAACCTAACTCCTAGATGGCGGTCCACCGTTTGTGCCTGATTCAATAAAAAAAATGGTTTTGTAGAAATAGAATTTGTGCCGAGTGAGTTGCTGGATAGCAGTGGGGAAGAGCTATATATTTTGTGAATACATGATCTGTGGTCAGGTTTGATGGCCTTTATTTTATCCTGGTTCTTTTCTATATATCCCCAGGCATTTTTCAGTTTTTGCATCACTCCCTTAGTCATGTCAAGATCATGACATTTGTTATAAGATGTTAGGTGAGATGTTTAACCATACAGAACAGCACAAGAATCATGACCAGTCTAATACTCTAACCAATTCGCTTCAACTTCATCACTTGAGTTTCTTTCATAAGCAAGCTTGACGGGATCCCATAAATAGAACAACATTTGCAATTCGACTATAATTGCCATTAGCTTGTGACCTATGGATCCATTTCTTCTTTCCATGATCTTATGCTCATGCATCTTTGCTGCAGTGTCTTGGAAAAAACTCAATGGGATGAGGCTAAGGCTTCCACCGGGACCTCCAAGATGGCCAATCTTTGGGAACCTTCTCCAGTTGAGTCCTCTTCCCCACAAGGACTTTGCTCGATTTTGCACCAAGTATGGCCCCCTTGTCTATCTTCGTCTTGGAACCATTGATGCCATCACCACTGATGACCCTGAAGTCATCCGTGAAATACTTATCCGGCAAGACGAGGTCTTCGCTTCTCGGCCTCGGACATTGGCTGCTGTCCACCTTGCCTATGGCTGTGGCGATGTGGCTCTTGCTCCACTGGGGCCAAACTGGAAGAGGATGAGGAGGGTTTGCATGGAGCACCTGCTTACCACCAGGCGGCTTGAATCTTTCGCTGCTCACCGAGCTGAGGAAACTGAGCACCTCTGTGAGTTTGTATGGGCTAAATCCCAGTCAGGGAAGCCTGTGAATCTCAGAGAGGTTCTCGGGGCATTCTCGATGAACAATGTGACGAGAATGTTACTTGGAAAGCAGTACTTTGGGCTGCAGTCAGCAGGCCCTGGTGAAGCGATGGAGTTCATGCACATCACCCATGAGCTGTTCTTTCTGCTGGGCCTGATCTATCTTGGGGATTACTTGCCTGCCTGGAGGTGGCTTGATCCATATGGGTGTGAGAAGAAGATGAGAGAGGTTGAGAAGAAGGTGGATGATTTTCACCAGAAGATAATTGATGAGCACAGGAAGGCAAGGGATGTCAGGAAGAGTGGTGCGTCCCTTGATGATGATGGTGATGATGATAGCAAAGAAGACATGGACTTTGTTGATGTGCTGCTTTCCTTGCCTGGTGAGAATGGGAATGAGCACATGGATGATGTGGAGATCAAAGCCTTAATGCAGGTATCCTTACTGTTACAGACCCTCAAGTTCATTTTCTTTAAGCTAGCTTGGTCTTTTAACCAACTATGTTTGTGCTCTGTACCATTGCGTGTGTTATTCTTGAAAATGACTAGGCTTCATAGTTGTTGTGCAGTTATATTTTTATTAAAGAGCTGATCACCAAAAAGTTATTTTGCAACACTCCCCCCGTTGAGAATTTGATAAATAGAGTAGATGGTAAAAAGAGAGTAGGGAGTTCACTGTTTGATTTCACAGCAGAGTTTGTAATTTCCTCTTTTCCCCAGAAGTTTGGGTTTTGTTATAATAAGTAATACGAGTAGCTGTTCTCGCTTGTAGTACTAAATAAACCACCATGTTATTTTGTTTGTAGATCATCTTCATTTAGGTTTGTAGATGTTTGGTATTACAAATGAACACTGCTGCTGCTGTTAAAAGAGAAAGTGCATATGAACATGCATACATGATCATTCTGAATGTGTGTATACGTAGGACATGATCGCTGCTGCTACCGATACTTCATCAGTGACCAACGAGTGGGTGATGGCCGAGGTGATCAAGAACCCCCGCGTCCTCCGCAAGATCCAGGAGGAGCTTGACACCGTCGTCGGCACCAGCCGCATGGTGGTGGAGTCGGACCTCCCCCACCTGACGTACCTCCGCTGCGTCGTCCGGGAGTCCTTCCGGATGCACCCGGCCGGGCCGTTCCTGATCCCGCACGAGTCACTCAAGGCGACGACGATCATGGGCTACGACATCCCGGCGCAGACGAGGATCTTCATCAACACCCACGCGCTGGGCCGGAACCCGCGCATCTGGGACGACGTCGACGAGTTCCGCCCCGAGAGGCACCTCCCGGCCGACGGCGGGCGCGTGGAGATCAGCCACCTGCCGGACTTCAAGATCCTGCCCTTCAGCGCCGGGAAGCGCAAGTGCCCAGGGGCGCCCCTGGGCGTGATCCTGGTGCTCATGGCGCTCGCCAGGCTCTTCCACTGCTTCAACTGGTCCCCGCCCGACGGCCTCCGCCCCGAGGACATCGACACCGACGAGGTCTACGGGATGACCATGCCCAAGGCCAAGCCGCTCATCGCCGCCGCTCACCCGCGCCTGCCGCCGCAGATGTACGGCTCCTGTCCTAGCCACGGCATGCAGATGCAGTAAGCTCGAGCAAAACATGCAGGGATGTTTATCACAAGAATGGTGAAAGAATACATCATACATACATACATACATACATACATTGATACATATATGTAATCTGAGATATATCAACGCAGAACACGATGAATTGAATCATTTCCAGATTATTCACTGTCTCCTCTCTGGATCTTGCGTTCATATGTGTAACTAATTAGATCTTGTTCATGCATGAACAGAGATAGTAGCTTTGTAGTAGATGTATGCACTTATCTTACTGATGTACCGAACCATTGCCATATCGCTGTAACCATCTCGTCCATTCTTGGTGATAGATGAATAAAAGTAGGTATTACAAACCAATTTGGACTAGGAAACTTGTGATCCAAAAAATAGTCTAACACTTGGCACACAAGTACAAATGGCATTTAACGAGCTTCGCATCGATCGCTATGTACTCACACGCCATAAAATGCACAAACCACTAGAGCTCCATGATCACGAGCTCCCAGTCTAGCGAGAAGGAGAAATCACGAGCAAGCGGTGGCTATAGAAAGTTGAAGTGCAGCGGCTGTGGTGGCGGCGTGAGGCACCTATTTTTGTATGGTGGCAGCCTACAGCTGCGGACGCGTAGTAATTGCTGTATTCTGTGGCAGTGCAAACATATTTTTGTGCATGCCACAAACAAGACTACTCCCTCAGTTCACAAATATAAAATGTTTTGTATATTTCAACGTAGACTACATACGGGCTGAAATGAGCGAACAAAACACACTAAAACATGTATATACATCCGACTCACAAAATGGTTAGAACATCTTTATACTCCCTTCGTCCCATAATACAAGACGTTTTTGCGGAGGTTGTATTTGTAAACAGAGGGATTTTTCTTTTTCTTTTTGAGAACAGAGAGAGTATTTCCCAACAACTCTTTCTACACACCTAAAGCCAACGAGGCTAATTTTACCAAGAAGCTTATTTCAAATTAGAGTAAAATAAATAAACAACAAGCAGACTTCGACAACCTGTTGTTTAAAGAACTAGAGTAAAACCTAGCAAAATTTACTCACGACATCCTGGTTTCATATGAAATTAACTTATACGAAGTTGCGAGCATCTCATAAAGAACATCACAACTTGACGAACTTGGCAACGAAAAGTCCACTAGTTTGTGACGTCGCGGGATCGAACCGCAAGGTTTTCTGGATGCCGCCGCTTCTGCAGGGCCAGCTATCGGCTGGATTGATCTTTAGCAGCTCTGCAGGTTGCAAACCCAACATGAAACATCCATTATAGAAGTGATAATCAACATATATATTAGATGAAGGCATGTAGCAGGACGTCTGTACCTGCTGAAGGATGTTTTGAGAGGAATTGCTGAACCACATTCTCGTTTTGTGCAACAGTCAAGCTATTCGAAGACAAACTGTTAGTCATGCGACAGTATGAACTATAAACTGTACCGAAATTCTATGCACGGTAAAGGCTAGACTACTGAGACGCAATTGAGGACTAGATTTGCATGTGAAGAGATACGCACCTGCAAGTACTATAGACAAGTGATCCGCCTGTTTTCAATAATTTAAAACCATTTGTGAGAAGCCCTAACTGCATAAGATCATCAAAGTTCAGTAAATATCAAACATAAGCTTCTCATCTACTCCCCGTGTCCCAAAATATGTGTCGCTGATTAAGTAAATAAGTGTTGCTGATCTAGTACAACTAACTTTGTACTAAATCAGCAACACTTATTTTGGGACGGAGGGAGTAGCTAATTGTTGGATACAGATTGCTCGGTCAAGAGCCATTCAAGCAAACATCAAGAACGAAGTAGTACCTGAAGATGAAGTAGGTTGCCAGTTCTTTCTACGTTGAGTACACGGCGGTCTAATGTTTTCCATCCCCAGAACTCAAACTTCTGAATGTGTTTTATCGATCCATCATGAGTACATTCTGCATCCACTAGGACCTGCATGCATTCCATCCAAAGGGACAAATGAGATGATACAAGTTGCCGAATAAGTTGCAGTAGAATATTCCAACCTCAAACATAAGCTGCATCTGATAGAGTTCTATAAAGTGCTTCAGTACTCTTTCAGAAGGTGAAAAGTGTTCCCTCGTCCTCAACAGAATGAGTGAAAGGTACACTTTTTAGAGCTAATTGACAGTCTGATTTGCAACTACATGTGGAGTTGGCTATGAAGGCTTAAAAAAATCAATGGCACAACGTAGATCATGCATATTTCCACTTCTTTTTACTAATCAAAGTCACAGAGTACTTGTGTAGTTCAGTAACGATAACACTAGCAGTTTACAAAATAACACAAGCAAAGGAATACCTTATCATACCCAGATGTACAGGCAGCAGCATCAGTTGATGGGTGAAGAACATAACGTTTTTGCAATCCAACTAATCCTGAATCTTTGCCATAGTATATCAGTTCAGGTTCGGAAGTTGATGGTAGATGAGGTGAACCGGCTGCTTTTGCCTTTTTAGACTTCTGTCTGTCTTTCCATGATCTCTTTGAAGTCCATTCTGAGAATATGCTTCCATTATCCTCAATTCCAACAAAAGCTGTGACAAAGAGCATGAACTCAAAACAAGCTAAATCATTCATACGTGCAGAAGAAGTAAAACAAAAGCGGGACTGGATTCTTCTGCTGAAAATACCTTCCATGCTCCCCAGGTTGGAGTTCACAGGCAATATGGAAAACGAAGTCCCATCAGCAACAAAGAGTCGACTACGATCTCCAAGAGAATACTTCTGCAACATCGTACGACAGGCTGCAAGACGGTGCTTTGCAACATCAACACCAGTCAAAGAACCTGAGCTACCAAGCATATCTGCAAGCATGCAAAGCTTTGCACCTTGCATGTCATATAGATGAAAGGTTAGTATATCGCTGAATAAAAATCCAACAGATAGCAGAGGTCTAACACAAGCTACAGGATCCATAGCAAACAAATCCCTTATAACAAACCAAACAACATCATCACAAGGACGGGGAAATATGTGTTGAACTAACACTACTATATTGGACATGTTGGAGAATAAAATTCAACATATGAACCAAACTAGACACCGAACCGGTCCATCAAACAACAGGAATGTAAAACCCCACTCTCCTAGATGCAACATACCTGTCATACTTGAAACTGTATTTTTGTATGATATATCTAAAGATCAACAATCAGGAAAGGCTTTCCATGTTTTTATGCCCTTGAGAAAACTAGGTCCTGACATATTGGTGATACATGTCGCCCACACAAATATTTGGCAGGGGTGCTCGTTTATGATTGTAGGGTAGACATTGGCTCTAAGAAAACATTGGTCTAGTGTGTACTTGAAGTATATTAAAAACAGTTACCTGGTGCAGCACAGAGGTCAAGAACATGGTCTCCTGATTGAACATCGAGTGCTAAGATGGCAGCTCCAGAAGCTGCATCAATCCCATAGATCTGAAATGTTTTTAAAGATGTTTAGATGAAGCAAAATGTCACGCACAGAAGAGTGCATGATAAGAACATGACAACACGGTAGATTTTTTACTGGGAAATTTCAGCTTCTCCTACAATTAACAACAAGTGTGTCACTTTGGCTTTATGAGAGAATCCGTTACAAATCAGGTGGCAACCACAAAAGTGCCATGAGATTTAACAGCTTCAGCTTAATTTGTAGCATGATGGCATCACCAAACTGTTAGCGGTTCGAGCATTTGGTCTCTTATACTAATAAACAATAAAACATAATGTTATTCGATTGCTATCGAGGATAAATTGCCTCAGAGAACACTTGACAAAAATCTAATAACAAGCACATTAACATCATATAGCCGCATACAATTAGACTAGGCTGAGCAACATGGGTCAGCTTCAAAACAATCGTGACAAAAGTTTCTCCTCACCTTCCCTTGCTGATAAGCCTTGGATCCAGCAATCTGAATTTCAGGCGGGATCGCATAGAAGTCCGGCAGCCACGACACCCTCATGAGATCACACTTGAGCTCGCTTTCGATCTCTGTCACCACACTGGACTCCATGCCTGGTTTTAACCTAGGGATTTGAGAAACAAGTCAGGCTACTCTCCTCTCCTTTGTACCCTTCATGTGACGAATTGCTAGTGGATGGCAATCTTGGCGAGTGTGAAGGCTTGCCTCACCTGATGTAGCGCGGGATGGTGTCCGCCTTGGAGTAGAGCGCGGGGTCCAGGCCATTCTCGCCGAGGAACTCGAGAAAGGCCGCCGGCAGCGGCAGCGACGCTGGCGGCCGCTCTTCTCTGCGGTCAGAGGGCGGAATTTCTGGAGAATCCATCGCTCTCCAGAGTAAAGACACTGGACTCCTACTTGGGTCCGAAGGGGTGCGAGGTCTCCGGCAATGGTGGCGTCGGCCTCCTGCCCAAAGCGCGCAGAGGCGGCGCCGCCGGGAGGACTGGACTCGGGGCGCAACGCACGGTGTGGAACTTGGTTGATCTGGGCCCTAAGTTTCAGATCTGACGCTCGCAAAAGCACACTGGACTCGACCAAACCAGAGAGTCGGTTCGCTTTAGTCATGTACAGTACTAGTAATTCTGTAATTTGTTTGTCGAATGTCGCAGTCTCTTGATCAATAAGGCGCGATATTTCTCGAATTATCTTGAGCAGCACACAACAGAGGCAACGCAAATAATTACTGCAAAGGTGAGAAGAAACATATGGCCAAAATTTCTGCATGAATACATCATATATGCCTGGCGGCAAGTACATTTCCATCAACTTCCCGGCACAAGTAACAACCTCACCACACCGAGGCCCTGTCTGGAGGCAAGAATTTCGCCGGAATTTTACAAGGAACAATTCAATTTCCTCATGAATCAAGAAGTCACGGTTAAATGCAAAAACCACGGTTCTGCCAGCCTCAGAGCTTCATGCCAAGCTTGACGCGGAGATGAGGCTGAAAGAGCTTCTTCGTGAAGAAGAATTAAAGTGGGCGCTGTGGGCCAAGGTCCGACGAGTTGTCCAGGGGACGCGAACACTCAGTTCTTCCACATGATCGCTAATGGCAAACACAGAAAGAAGAGGATCTTTCAGCTTGAACAAGATGAACGAACGATTCTAGGTCAGGAGAACCTAAAATTATACATTACTGAGTATTACAAGCAGTTGTTTGGGCCTCCAGAGGATAACTGTGTTTCTCTAGATGAGTCTAGGATTGAGGATGTTCCTCAACTTACTGCTGTTGAGAATGATATTTTAGCTGCTCCTTTTTCTGAGAAAGAGGTGTTTGAGGCCATATCGCAGATGAAAAATAATAAGGCTCCCGGCCCGAATGGATTCCCGGCTGAGTTTTATAAAAAGTGCTGGCATATTATTAAAGGGGATCTGTTGCCGTTGTTCCATGATTTATTCTCTGGACAGCTTCAGCTTTTTCAACTGAATTTTGGAACGATAACCCTGCTTTCTAAGAAAACAGAGGCTGTGAGAATTGAGCAATTCAGGCCCATATGTCTTCTTAATGTTAGTTTCAAAAAATTTACCAAGGTCGGGACTAATAGGCTCACACAGATTGCGCATGCTGTGGTGCAGCCTACCCAAACTACTTTCATGCCGGACAGGAACATCCTCGAAGGGGTTGTGGTCCTTCATGAAACGCTCCATGAGATTCACACGAAAAAACTAAATGAAGTTGTTTTCAAGGTGGATTTCGAGAAAGCGTGCGATAAAGTCAAATGGCCTTTCCTTCAACAGGCCTTACGCATGAAGGGTTTTGATGAAGCTTGGCGACTCCAGGTAGAATCTTTCACGCAAAAAGGGAGTGTTGGAATTAAAGTGAATGACGACATAGGTCATTATTTCCAGACACACAAGGGCCTGAGACAAGGTGATCCAATGTCTCCTATTATGTTCAACATTGTGGTTGACATGTTGGCAATTCTGATAGGCAGGGCAAAGGAGGGCGGTCAGGTGGGTGGCTTGGTGCCTCATCTAGTTGATGGTGGTGTGTCCATCCTGGAGTACGCTGATGATACAATCATCTTTATGGAGCACGACTTGGCAAAAGCGAGAAATATGAAGCTGGTGTTATGCTTATTTGAACAATTGACCGGATTGAAGATTAACTTTAATAAAAGCGAGTTGTTCTGTTTTGGTAGAGCCAATGAGGAATAAGAGGCATATAGGCAATTGTTCGGATGCGAATTGAGGACATTACCTTTCACGTACTTAGGTATACTCATTCACCATCGTAAGCTGACAAACAGAGAATGGAAGTGCATCGAGGATCGGTTTGAGAAGAAACTGAGTTGCTGGAAGGGCAAACTCATGTCATATGGAGGCCGATTGATTCTTATTAATTCGGTGCTCACGAGTATGCCTATGTTTCTCTTATCTTTCTTCGAAATCCCAGTTGATGTTAGGAAAAGGTTGGACTTCTATCGATCCCGATTCTTCTGGCAGAGTGATGAACTAAAGAGAAAATACCGACTCGCCAAATGGGATATCATCTGTCGACCAAAGGACCAGGGGGGCCTTGGTGTTGAGAATCTTGAAGTCAAGAACAGATGTATTCTCAGTAAGTGGCTTTATAAGTTATCAGTTGAGACTGGGGCCACGTGGGCGCAGATTCTCTGTAGTAAGTATCTGCAGTCCAAGACTTTGTCCCAGGCGACAGTGAGACCGACTGACTCGCCATTTTGGAAGGGGCTTATGAGAGTCAAAGCTGCCTTCTTTAATAGAACAAAGTTTATAGGGTATGGCAACACCACTCGCTTCTGGGAGGATACTTGGCTTGGTGAAACGTCGTTGGCACTTCAGTATCCGTCCCTGTATCGTATTGTTCAACGACGTGATGCTCTTGTTGCAACGATTATGCAGTCCATTCCCCTTAATATTCAGTTTAGGAGGGCGCTTGTTGGCGACCGGTGGGAAGCATGGCTTCATTTGGTGAGTAGACTGATGGAGGTTCAGCTATCTCATCAGTCCGATCAGTTGTGTTGGATGCTTACTAGGTCTGGAGAGTTCACAGTCAAGTCGATGTATATCGATGTCATTAACTCTATTGCTATTCCTAGTTCCAAAGATGTTTGAAAAGTCAAAGTTCCTTTGAAAATTAAAGTGTTTATGTGGTTTGTACATAAACAAGTCATTTTAACAAAGGATAATTTGGTTAAGCGCAACTGGATAGGATCTACTAGGTGTAGTTTTTGTGATCGGGACGAAACTATCAAGCACCTCTTCTTTGACTGCCCGTTGGCGAGAGTTTTGTGGCACACGGTGCATATTGCCTTTAACATTACTCCTCCGAATTCGGTCAGTACGTTATTTGGAACGTGGCTTGTTGGGATAGAGTCCGAAACAGCTAGACACATTCGCGTAGGAGTATGTGCTTTGTTGTGGGCAATTTGGAACTGCAGAAATGATTTGGCTTTTAACAGAACAACAAATATTCATTTTTTGCAGGTTTTATTCCGGGCTACTGCGCTGATCCGTACGTGGTCGTTAGTCACTCCGGCGGAGGCCAGGGAGCGTTTGGTTACTGGATCTGTCCGGTGGGAGATGTTAGCGCAGGATATCTTCAACTGGTTTGGATGGCGGTCATGTAATAGGATGGGTGATTAGTTTACCTATCTTTGTTATGCCAGCCGGTTGTGGCTTTTGGGCCTATTATTTTTGGCGTTGTGGCTCTTTGTGAGCTTGCCGTTATTTTGTTTTCATACTATAAGACCTTGTTGAACCTCTTTATTTATCTATAAATGTGGCCATATGCATTGTTGAACCTCTTTATTTATCTATAAATGTGGCCATATGCATTGTTCTGATGCAGAGGCCGGGGAGTCCCCTTTTCGAAAAAAAAATCAAAAAGTATATCCGCCTTCCAAACAGGATCTTAACAACTTCATTCGCAGAAAGAACATTCCACATATCATATGGATCTTT
The DNA here is from genome assembly GCF_002575655.3 of Aegilops tauschii subsp. strangulata. Lineage (NCBI taxonomy): Eukaryota > Viridiplantae > Streptophyta > Magnoliopsida > Poales > Poaceae > Aegilops > Aegilops tauschii. The sequence continues at coordinate 393,553,616 of NC_053041.3, read as the reverse complement.
ACTTTTTAAAACGGAATAGCTTCCGGAGACAATAAATGGACATGGAAAACGTGCAAGCTAAAAAAAAAGTTCACATATGGTATTCTTTCATATTTGAAGAAGTACAATGTGCATACAGACATACTTCATATACAAGGTCCATCTTGTTGGCAGGACCCTCCAAAGTAACGAAGTATACCAACAGAATCAGGTTGCATCTTTGGGAGCACCTGATGGATTTCTAAGACAACAAACACATCTACATAACCTAATTGACCTTTATGATGTGCCCGCCCTGTTCCGGGCAACAATAGTACAAATCAGTATGCTACCGTATCTTCCATATCATTGTACAAAATTTCCGGTCTTCCTGTTGATTTGTAGGAAGAATGTATCCATGGAGAGCTGGACAACTCTTAGCACAATCAAGAGCTCAATTCTCCTGGATCAACAGTAAATGCACCAACCGTCAGTATGTTCCGTGCATGACAGGTGCATGAATTGAAAGTTTTCGAACTTATATTACCTTCCCCCAAAAAATTCTGTCCAAGATCCCACTACCTTCGATGTTATGAAGATTCTTTTGTAGAGTTCAATGGTATCTCGACATGTCGAGGGCTTCCTGGGCTGACTTTGCTGTCAGCACCCTGCTGCTGGTTCACTTGGGGTTTAAGCTTATGATTGTTATATGCAACAACACCTACTATGGCTGTACATTGCAGAAAAATGGAGTCACCATCTAATCCACTTCTAAATGCAGTTCTTTGAAAAAAAATTCAAAAAGATGGCTCAAACCTAAAGTATTCACACAAAAAAAAGAATAACCCAGAAAATATCAGGTGCAGGTAATTTTTTAGCCAAAAATGTGCCCAAAGATGTCACAGAAATTATGAAGTTAAATAAGTCAGATTACGAGATTAATCAGTAGAATACCTATGGCATAGCCAACTATGTTTATGAAGGTAAGCTTTGTATCAGCAAAAATAGCAGCTGACAGCAGCACCACACTCCAATCTCTCACAACTCCAGTAACACGAGCTGTCAGTGCACTTGTCCGGGAAATGACAAGGAAAACTGACAGATTAAGTACGAATGTGCACATGCAGTTTAAGAACAATGTAACTGGTGGGAAGTTCCATGAAATACTTGCATCCATCTTTGGCTTCTCTAAGAACAACCAGGGAATGAACAGGCAAAAGGCACTGCAGGAAAGTCACAGATTAAATTATGAGAACAAACAGTAGTTTCAAGAATTAATCTGGGGAGCTGGTGGACAAGATACCTGCAAGGGCTAACATAGTACATCATGGATATCAAGTTCAGTCTAACACCCTTCTTCTTCAAAAATATCTCGATAAAGATAAGTCTAAGGGCCTCCGCTACAACTCCACCCATCTGATACACCACTCCGACCCAGCTGATTGTAATTTCACCAACAGAGGCCACAATAACTCCCACGCTGATGATAGACATGATAGCAAGCATTTTACAGTTCATTTCTTCAAGGCCAAATGCTGTTCCAAGGAGAAACACGGCTACAGGCACTGTAATGCTCAAGCAAAGAGTATATTAACATCAGTTCCAAAACTGATTACAACCTACGCTTTACCTTCTCAATCTAAAACCAGAGAGTGCACATACTTATTGCCTTCAACATCTGTGCAAATGCAACAGATATGTAGAGGTATGCACTGTTCCCTAGCCAAAGTGTCATTGCAAACATTGCTCCAATTGGAATGACTGAACTCACATATCTGAAATTTCAGGTGAGCTAGTTGGAAAAATAATACAATCCCAGTACTTTATTATGAATTGAACAAAGAATCTAATACAGGATGGGAAAGCAATAACGGCTGCAGGTCCGTGCTTCAGAAAAAGACCAGCATATTTCTTCTCACGAAGAGTGGTATCGAGTATGACTTATGACAGGAATAGTGCAGAGCTTCTTAGTGTGTGCTAGATGCAAATTTAATTAACGAAAATATCTACTGATGACCATCATGCTAGACTTTTAAGCCTCTGACTTGGCATTTTCTTATCGGTTTCCTCCTAAGTCACAGTCTTAACAATATGGTAAAACTCGCTCACTAATCCTGACAGCTAAAGCAGGCTAATGTACTTACACAACAAAGAGCAGAGCCCCCTGTTACTGTACTTGCTATCCACATATAGCCTGATGAAAACCAACCTCGCTATTTAAAATGAAGGGGTGGTGTTTGTGCAGCATCTTACGTAGACATGCTAGAATATGCTAATGTTATGGAAAATCCACAAATTATTCTTATCGGTTCATACATGGAGAGGCAGGCATTATGGATGTCTTAATCATGAGGTGATACGTCATGGAACATAATATACTGACAGAGAACAATTGAGAGAGTAAGAAACTACAATACAGCCTTATGAATTTTGTATTATCCAAGACTCACACATCTGTAGTCATTCCTTCATCAATCTTTATGACCTATAAAATATTATCAAAGTAAAAAAAAAAGTAAGATTACGGATTTCTTGAACTTCTAGTAACTTGAATTCCAAACAGTATGAAGTCTTAGTTATTACACAGATTAGAGATAGATACGGCAACCATGTAAAAATTTGATGCTAGGTACCTTGAAAATCTTTGTAGCTGCAAAGCATACTACAGATGAGAAGAGCATATGCAGCAAAGTTAGTGCCACTGGATAGGGGAAGTTGATCTCTTTTGAGGATAGCACCCACTGCAAATCAGGACAAACAAAGCATTCAACAATGTTACAAAAAATATGAAATGGATATTTGCCACAGAAAAAGAATCCATCAGTACTTTTAAGCACATGAATGAAATTATGAAAGCACTCCAGAACTAATCATCCCAAATAGAAGTGTGTTACAAAGCGGGTTTTCAATCTTCTGAAGCAAGGGTTATCGATGTTTACACTTGAATTTGTACATACAGAAATGTCAGCATCACTATTTCTATTTGTACCACAATCTCTCTTGGAGTGTTGTTAATCTTTTTAGTATTGAGTTGGGCCAAAGAAATAAGGAGAGATAATAGAACAAAAGATAGTGCTTATTGCTCAATTTCCATGAATCATCATAGTGGAAGCAGATGCTATCCAGTCGGTCCAAAAAGATAGGCATCTTGAGAAGTGTCAATGAATTAATTTATATGTAGCACTTGGCATGGCCTGCAGATTGGATTTTTTTTTTTTGCAGCTCCACTTAAAGCTAATGGAACTCGGTGCAAAAGACCTCCATGAGCCTTACGTATCGGTGTACCAAACTAAACTAACAATATAATAGCAAAAGGGAGTCCAGTTACTTGTTATGGAAGCGATATGAGTTGTGACAAGAGAACCTGGGTCAACCCTTCGCATGAAAAAGGGGTCCAAGTTGAGTGGACAGCCCAAGCAAGCAACGAACTATTCCCAGATCTCAAGCTACTGGACTCAGAGGCAAAAAAAAAGGACCCAAACAGCCACCAATTTTGGACATAATCTGGTTATTCAGGTGGGTGATCGGCTTTAGAAAACTGATAGTCACCAATGAAACTCATTTTGATGAATTATGGGATCAACGCTTGATATCGCAAGTATGAGAACAGCCGAAGCTCAAAATCGCCTCCCTGGGTGTTTACAATCACACCCTCTTTAAACTGAAAACGCTTACGCTGCGGCAGAGACAACGAGACAGAGATCCGATCCATCACAAAAGCCCCCCTGACTCGCACGCATTCGAATCCAGCGCCAGAAGCTGGAAACACATCCGTCTCGTCTCCTCCGCACGGGGAGAGCAGCAATCGGATCAGCCAACGAATTCGCGGTGGACTGCACGCTAAAACCCTAGAAACCCAGGACGGCGCGGAGTCGCGTGACGCGGCCAGGCCAGACGCGAGAGAGACCGCATCCGTGTCGCGCAACCAGGAATGAGCAACCGCAGCGACGAAACTTGCCGCGGCTGGCAGGATCGCGGGGCGGTGGGCCGGAGACGCGGGGCGAGGAGGAGGATGAGAGGGGCTTGCCTTGTTGAAGAAGATCTGGCCGCCGGAGATGGCGATGTAGAAGAGGAGGTGGAAGTAGGTGACGGCGCCGTCCCGCCACGCACCCTTCCTCGGCGCCGGCGCCGGCGCCGCCGTCTCCAGCTGCTGCTGCTGCTGCTGCTTCCCGCCATTTCTCTCCATGGCTGGCTGCTGTGGGGGAATGGAGACGGAGAATCTGTCTCGCCGTCGGTCGGGGCGTGTGCGTCTCGAGCCGTTTTGCGGTTTTGCGACGGTGGTGGACTTCATATAAACAAAACAAAAGGAGAGTGCCTCGCGATTCGCACGTGGTTCAGACCGGCCCCCGTCTCCGCGCGGGCAGGCCTACGCGCCGTGCACGATCTGGGGCCCACCAGTCAGTGTCTTTAACGATATCAAAAAAATGTTAGAAAGCGAAGTCAGAACTTGGGCGAGTCAAACGAAAACGAAAGATGATTTCAGAGGTCAAATTTTAGGCGGAGCCTGCCAGATATCAGGACACACATGATCGGCAATTTATTGTATAAGTGTGTCACGACCACGGAGCCAGGGGGTCGCCGGCGGTGAGGTAGCTGGGGAGATCAGAGAGGGTGAGGGCAACTCAAGGGAGAAGAGAGGAGCGTGAGGTAGAGACAGGATAAGAAGAGGGGAATGAAGGCTCAGAGTGATTTCATTTCAAATTCAATGCTACAGTCCTCTTACACACGCCAGCCCACGAGAGATTACACGGCCCACCGGCCCACGCCTGCTACACGGCCCACTCGACACTACTTGACTTGTTTAAAACATTCCCGCCTTGACTCGACCAGCGATCACCTCGCACTGCCTCACCTAGGCACTTACAGTACCCGCCCCTGAAGAACCAGCGTGTCCTCATGTTGGTGCAGACGGAAACCGTGCTTTGAGCACCTCATAGTCCTCCCAGGTCGCCGATGCTGCTAGAAGTTTAGTCCATTTCACCAAGATTTGAAGATGGCTTGCATTTCCTTCTTGACCAGTCGACGATCCAGAATTTCCTCAGGACAAACTCCAGGAGCCGACAGGTCTATTGGCACAGGTAAGGTGTTAAACACTGGCATATGCTCAGGCACATGATTCTTGAGCTGCGAGATGTGAAAAAACGGATGCACTTGACTCCCCTTAGGTAGCTCCAAACGATAGGCAGCACCTCCAATCTTTTCTAGAATCTTGTAGGGTCCAAAGTACTTGAGTGCAAGCTTGCGGCAAGGGCGATTAACCACTGTCGATTGCACATATGGTTGCAGTCTCAGATACACCATTTCCCCAGCAGAGAACACTCTGTCAGAGCGTTTCTTATCCGCAAAATGCTTGTATTTGCACTGAGCATGTGCCAAATGATCCTTCAGAGTTGCTGTGTGCTGAGTGTGAGCCGACAGCCAGGAATCGACATCAGGGTTCAGAGAGGTAGGATGCCCAAGCATCTGGCCGATGTTAGGAGCATAACCATAAAGTGCCTTGTATGGAGTACACCCCAGTGAAGAGTGATAAGTTGAGTTATACCCAAACTCTGCTTGAGGAAGCCAGGTGGCCCATTTTGTTGGAAATTCATGTACTGCACATCTCAGGTACATCTCCAGACATTGGTTTACTCGTTCTGTCTGACCATCCGTTTGAGGATGGTAGGATGTGCTCATTTGCAGTTCTGTGCCCCACATCCTGAACAACTCTTTCCAAAAAGAACTGGTGAAAATTTTGTCCCTGTCTGACACGATGATCAGAGGTAGTCCATGCAGTTTCACAATGTTGTTGAGGAACACTTTGGCCACTGAAGCTGCAGAGAAAGGATGTTTCAAAGGAAGGAAGTGACTCACTTTGGTGAAACGATCGACCACCACTAGAATAGCTGAATATCCTTATGATTTAGGGAGCCCTTCGATGAAATCCATACTGATAGCTTGCCAAGGACTGTCAGGAACACGTAGAGGATGCAGCAGTCCATGCACTTTACATAGCTCATGTTTACCCTGTTGACAAGTACCACATTGCTTAACAAAATTTCCCACATCAGTTTTCATTCCTTTCCAACTGAAAAGTTGTTTAACTCTGTAATAAGTGGGCAAAATCCCAGAATGACCCCCTACGGGAGTAGAGTGAAAAGCTTGTATTAGCTTGGTTTGAAGTCCAGTGTTTGCTCCTACCCAAACCTTATTATCCTGCTCGATCAGACCTTCCTGTAGCTGAAAACCAGGACAAGCAGCTGGATCCACAGCTAGTTGTTGCAACATGGCAAGAGCCTATGGGTCAACTGAGTAGGAGTTAAGGATTTCTTGTATCCAAAATGGCTTGCTAGCAGAGACACTTTGAACAGAGAACAAATGGGCTACCCTGGGCAGAGCATCGGCTGTTGTGTTTTCCACCCCTTTCTTGTATTGTATTGAAATCTAGAGGCCCACTAATTTAGTCATTGCTTTCCTCTGCAAATCAGATGTCAGGTTCTGATCTCCCAAGTGACACAAGCTTTGATGGTCTGTCTTGATCACAAAAGGTGCTCTACTTAGATAAGATCTTCATCTGTCTATTGCCATCATTATTGCTAGGAATTCTTTCTCATATATAGATTTCTTTTGACTGATCACACCCAGAGCTTTGCTGTAATATGCTATAGGATGTCCTTCCTGAGATAAGATAGCCCCAACTCCAGTGTCACAAGCATCTGTTTCCACTGTGAATGTCATGTCAAAATTTGGCAGAGCTAAGACAGGAGTGTTAATCATAGCCTCCTTAAGTAGTTGAAATGCTTTCTGAGCTGTCTCAGACCACTCAAAGGCTTGTTTCTTCAGAAGAGCAGTAAGAGGTTTTGCCAAAATACCATAATTTTGCACAAATTTCCTGTAATAGCCAGTCAGGCCCAAAAACCCTCTTAAATCTGTCAAAGTTGTTGGAACCGGCCACTGCAACATCACTTCAGTTTTAACAGGGTCAGTAGCCACACCTTTTTTCTGAGATAACGTGCCCCAGATATTCCAAGGACTTCTATGCAAAAACACATTTGCTCTCCTTCACAAAACAGTTGATTTTATTTTAATATGTCAAAGACTGCTTGCAAATGATTTATATTGTCCTCTAAAGTGAAAGTAAAAACCAGGATATCATCCATAAACACCAACACAAACTTTCTATTTGGCCCAACAAAAGCAAAATTCATAACACATTGGAATGTGTCTGGGGCAATGGCCAAACCAAAAGGCATTACTCTGAACTGAAACTGGCCATGGTGTGTTTCGAATGCAGTTTTGAATTCATCTTCTTCTTTCATTCTTATCTGATGGTACCCAACCATTAAATCTAAATTGGAAAACCACTTTGCCCCTCCTAACTCATAAAGTATTTCATCAATTACTGGCATAGGAAATTTGTTTTTCATTGTTATTGCATTCAATCTCCTGTAGTCCACACATAACCTCCAAGTCCCATCTTTCTTCTTAACTAACAACACTGGGGTAGCAAAGGGACTCATGCTAGGTGTGATTAAACCTGCCTCCAGCATCTCTTTCACTTGCCTTTCAATCTCATCTTTTTGCAGAGGAGAATATCTGTAAGGTTTGCAATTAACAGGCACAACATCTGGCAAGAGAGTGATTGTGTGATCAAAAGCTCTATGAGGAGGTAAAGTGTTAGGTTCCTGGAATACTTGCTTGTTTTTGTCCAGTATTTGTTGCACTTCTTGAGGAATCTCAGTTGCAGGTGTCATTACTATTCTGTTCAGCAGAGCAGTAGCCCACACATCATTTCCCTTCTCCCACTTTAGCAATTTTTCAGCAGATACTTCCTCCAATTGGTCTTGCTTGACAGGTAGCACACCTTGTAATCTGACCTCTTGGCCTTCATGTTAGAACTCAATCCACTTGTCAGCCCAGTGTCATTTCATCACTCCCCACTGCTCCAACCAATCCATGCCAAGTATAATATCATGACCTCCCAATGGTAACACTTGCATGGGATTAGTGAAACTGTGTCCTTGCATCCACCAAGTTAAATGTTGAACCACCTCAGTACAAGTGATCATATTCCCATTTGCTACCTTAACTTGCATAGGAACAGTTAGAGGTTCAGCAGTGACAGAAATCCTGTCCAATAATGCTTTATCCACAAATGTGTGAGTGCTTCCTGAGTCCACCAACATCAGCACTACTTTGTTCTGCACTAGAGCTCTCAGCTGAATTGTCTTAGGGTGAGATGCCCCAGAAAGAGCAGTAACTGAGATAGTAGCACACTCTTCATGAGCACCCTGTACCAGAGCATCGAGCACGGCATCCGAAATGATCTCATGAGGATTTACCATTTCAGCAGCCTTAAGTTGTGCTCCCGGTGGATTGCACAACTGTCAGGGAGATATTTCTCTCCACATTTGTAACACAATCCATTAGCACGACGATATTCCTTGAGTTGTTTGGCTTTCCAGAGCTCACCCGTGGACAGTCCAGAACGGTTGTCAGTTTTTGTGTATGCTGGTTTTGCATAAGTGGGTTTGCTTGTTTTTTGTTGGAGCAAAAGACCTTCCTGAACTGAGGCATACAGAGCAGCTAACTGCACTGAGGTAGGGATCTGCATTTCCACTGCTGCTCGGAGCTCCTCCTTCAGTCCCATGATAAATCTAGTGACAAAAAAGGTGTCACTGATAGTGGGTTCATACAGTTTGACAGTGTACACTAACTGTAAGAACTGCTGCTTGTACTCTTCTAATGTATCCGATTGTCTCAACAACATCAACTCCTTCATCTTTTGTCTATACACGTTGACATCAAATTCCTGCAGAACAGCAACACAAAACTGCTCCCAAGTGTGTATCACCCCTGTTTGCTTAAAAGCTTGGTACCAGTGAGCACCATTATCTGACAGATACAAAGAAGCGGACGTGACTTTGAAACTGCCAGGTATGTGGTACAATTTAAAAAATGCCTCACACTTATCCAACCATATCCGCACCGCAGAGCCATCAAACCCGGGAAAATCCATCTTCGGCAACCACTGGTGTTTTTCTGTGTGTTCGTCCTCTACAGGTAGCACAGACTGTGAAATTACCAAAGGATTGGGCGGCACCAAAAGTGGGCGCGGCGGCGGCGCAGGAGCAGCCCGGCTGGGGCCAGCCCCCAGGATGCCGTCTGACACCTCAAACGTTGTTGGTGACGAACTCCCGCTCCCACCAGGCGTCTTCCCCATCTGAACAGCATGGAACTGAGTCTGCTTCACCTGCCCCAACGTGTCACAGGAGAGATCCACCTTGATCTGGACCTGATTGAGACACGCAGATGATGCGTCCATTTTGCATAATGTTTTCCTACTGTTATTTATGATGTTTTTATGTATAATAATGCCTTTTGGAATAATTCTAATGCCTTTTCTCTCATAATATGCCAGGTTCACACAAAGAGGGAGAATTCCGGCAGCTAGAAATCTGGAACTGAAAAAGCTACACCAGGCTACGTATTCTGCACAACTCCAAATGAGCTGAAACTTCACGAGGAATTTTTATGCAATAAATAAAAATTATTGGAGCAAATAACTACCAGAGGGGCCCCACCAGGTCAGCACAACCCACCTGGGCGCGCCAGGGAGTCCAGGTGCGCCTGTCGTGGGATATCCGCGGCCAACTATGGGACCGGGCGGCCCCTTGCTGGTTCGGCGGGGGACATCGCGTTGCACAAAGAGCAGATCAGCGCACGGCAGCACGGCAGAGAGCACACAAGCAATTTACCCAGGTTCGGGCCGCCGCGAGGCATAAGACCCTACTCCTGCTTTGGTGGATTGATGGTGGAAACGAATGTGGTGGTGCGTGGTACACTTGCCCGGCAAGGCCTGCCTCAAGGCTACGGTGACACACACGTGTATGGTGGCTCGGGTTTGTCAAGTTTCCAACCCTCTAACCCCCTCCTACCAACGCCATGGGCCTCCTTTTATAGATTAAGGGGTCACCACAGTGGCAAAATGGTCATTACCCACTGATATGATAGCAAATAGTGCTATCATACCTAACTCTGCGGGCTGACAGGGTGCATTAAATGCACCGCTCAGTGTCACATCGCTAGCTGCCCGGCAAGACTTGCCGGGCTTATCTTGCCAGCTCCGCATCTATGCTCTTGACACGTCGCTGGACGGGTGTCATCTATGGGCTTCTTCTGTAGGAGGTGGCTGCCATGTGGCAAATGCTGCCACTTAATCATCTTGCGGCTTGACACCGCATTGATTGACGACGTGGGTCATACTTGCGCGGTTGGCGGGGTTGTTCGGCCCCCCACAAGCCCCGGCAGGCCCTGCCGGGGGTCTTGGTTGCATGCTTCTAGTGGTGGCCTGGCCCCTTGCCGGGCTCGCCTGCACAGCGAGGGAGGCCCTTTCCCTGTAGATATCTTGTTCTCCTGGCTTGTCCTTGGTCTCTCTGGGTTGTATGTTGGTACTTCAAATCTCTTGATTCTCCAATCTCTGGCTTGAGCTGGTACTTCAATCTTGATCTTATGCATGTGCACAGTTGGTCAACATACCCAGGGTCTGTTGCACCGACAGAAGCCCCCGGGCCTGCCCCGAACGTGCTGCGGAGCGTCGTCGGGTAAGGCCTAATAAGTGCACAGGCAAGGCTGCTGAAGGAGTTGGCCCCTTGAAGTTTTCTATTGCTGCTTCAGTAGTCTTGATTCCGGGGCGGTTTCCAATTTCTTCATGCGAGATGCAAAGCCAATAGTGGTGGGACCGCGACAGTGATGGCCCGTGAATGACTTTAACGCACGGGGTAGAAACTGCCAAATTACTCTTCCCACGGCGCGCTCTTATCCTTGGCCACGTATGCTGCATGCATCGCGGGGGGTAGGTAACGGAGGCTTGTGTCGTGGGCGAGCATCTTGAAGAGGGCCCGCCTGTCTTGAATTGGCGGAGGAGGGTGATGGTCGCCCGTTGATGGAGCAGTCCGCTTCCCCGGCATGCCTATAAAAGGAGGGGCGGAGGAAGGCGGTGTCATCCACCTATGCATTCCTCTCCTCTTTTCTGGTCCTCTACTTCTTTTGGTGATGTTGGAGAGAAGGGCCTGGGGCCAGCCTCTGGGCTTCTGCTTGGCGCAATTGCTGCCCCATGTTGGTGCTGACGCTCGGGGAGTGAGCTTGGTCCTTGGTGCGATGAATCTCTTGGTCTCCTTGAGGCTTGGCCAGGAGGCAGCGCTGGGGACCACTAGTAATCCCAGCATTGTCACTCCCGGAGATATTGGGGCCGTTGTCGACGAGAGGTGTGCCTTCCTGCCCGCCAAGGTGGGGTGCGGCACTCCTCGAGCCTCTCGGCTGCCTTGACTGTTTGTTGTTTCTTCGCTGGAGGCGTCGGACCGGTGTCTTGGCGCTTCCTGGGAGCAGCGGTGGTGAGGAGAAAGCAAGGGAAGACGGAGAAGGCGGGTGGCTGGGGGTCAGGTCAGAGTACGATGGCGTGGATGCCTTCGCCTCCGACCATCGCCCTGCCGCCTCGTCTTTCCGCTCTTCCCCTCCCTCCCCGGCGTCGTCATCACCAGCCTCTTCGGGCGGTAGCCGGGGATGGATGTTCTCTTGGTGCCTTCTCCTTGCCTCCAGCAGTCTTTCGGCTGAGCTTTGGTGGATGACTCCACCGGTGCTCGAGCTGGGGCTTCTTGCTGGTTCTGGAGGTGGCGAACAGAAGGCGCAGCCCCGCCCCCTGCACTCCTCCTTCGCAGCCTCGCCACTCCCTGTCTTGTCAGGCCATGCCCGATGGGCCTCGACGAGACCGGGGTGGGCTCCTGCTTGGGTGCCTCTTTTCTCATCTTTTCCTCCTTCCGCCGCGCTGCCTGAAGGAGGAAAAAAGAAAAGAGGGGATCACGGGGCACTTATCTTTTTTCAATCTTAAACTTGTAGGCAATCGCCAAATTTTAATTCAAATAATGTAATTTCTCGAGTCCATCTTTGTATTCTGTAATGCTTGTGCTTGTAACTGCATATGAATGAAAAGGATGAATCCTACCAGGAACCCGTGCATGTGTATGTCCATGCAGAGGCAAAGTGCCTCTTTAATAGAATAAACGAGTTTTCTCCGGCAGGATATCCTGCCGGCACCCTCTTTGTCTGCCAGAGAACTACGTCTGCCGGGGAACAGACAGAGGGGCCAGCCCCCGCCAACTCCTTTTTCCCAAAGGCCACTGCGACCACCCTGACCGAAGCAACGTTCGAGTCATGGATGGGAGCACCTAAGTTTCAAAGAGAGAGAGAGTGACAAGGTTTTCTCATGCAAAGTTGTAGCTTTACAGAATACTAATGGACAAGAGGTGAACTCATCTGTTTGGCTTGTCGAGGATCGCCGTGCCGTGCAATCTTCTCATCCTTTGTTGAAGCCAGGTTCACGGCAAGAATCTGCAACTCCATGTAGATGAGAATGAACGCAGGATGCAATCCTATCTATATGCATATGCAAGTGCTCATGAAATGCTTATGCTATGATCTGGGTGTGCTTGTGCATGCATGCAATCTTAGTTGGGCCCCCCCTACAGCGCTTCTTTATTTTCTCTTGCACGGGGTCATCGCCCCGGCTTGTACAAGGGGTTACATGCAACTTCGGCAAGGCCATGTACAATTGGTGGCTGCCGTGCTCAATGTTCCATGAGTTTGGCAACGGTGTGCCATCTCCGGTCTCCAGACGGACTGCGCCAGGTCTGGTGACTCGTACTACCCGGTAAGGGCCTTCCCACTTTGTTGATAACTTGTGTGTACCCTTGGCGGATTGAACGCGCCTAAGGACAAGGTCACCTTCCTCAAAACACCGGGCACGAACCCTGCGGCTGTGATAGCGGCGCAGGGCTTGCTGATAGCGTGCAGCACGCATAGCGGCCCGGAGACGGTTCTCCTCGTGTAGCACAGCGTCGCCACGTCGGTGCTGATCCTGCTCTACTTCATCGTAGGCAAGCACCAGAGGAGACCCGTAAATGAGTTCTGTGGGGATAGGTGCTTCTGCCCCGTAGACCAGGGAGAAGGGAGTCTGCCCGGTAGCTCGATTAGGTGTCGTTCTGAGGGACCAGAGAACTACCGGCAGCTCCTCAATCCACCGCCTGCCGTGCTTCTGCAGCGTATCGAAAGTCCTTTTCTTGAGTCCACGAAGCACTTCAGCGTTCGCCCTCTCAGCTTGTCCATTGCTCTGGGAGTGTGCCACTGAGGCAAATGAGATCTTGCATCCGAGGGTTTGAACATATTGCATGAAGGTGTGGCTCGTGAATTGGGTGCCGTTGTCAGTGATGATCCTTGCCGAACTCCGAAACGACAAACCAATTCTTTCAAGAACTTGATAGCTGACTGAGCAGTCACCTTCCTCACGGCAGTCACTTCCGGCCACTTTGTAAACTTGTCGATGGCGACGAACAAGAATTCAAAGCCCCCGATTGCTCGGGGGAAGGGGCCGAGGATATCGAGCCCCCAGACCGAAAATGGCCATGACAGAGGGACTGTCTGAAGAGCTTGGGCAGGCAGGTGTGTTCTCTTGGAATGGAACTGACAGACTTCACATGTCGTGACGAGCTCAACTGCGTCTTGGAGGGCTGTGGGCCAATAGAATCCTTCCCGGAATGCTTTCCCAACTAATGCCCTTGATCCAATATGTGAGCCGCACATTCCTCTGTGAATCTTAGCCAGCAGTTCCTTTCCGTCCTCCCGGCAGACACACTTCAATTTCACACCGTTGGGCCTCCTTCTGTACAGAGTGTCATCGACAAACTAATACATACTGGCCCTCCGGTCTACTTTCTCAGCTTCATCCGGGTCGCCGGGGAGTTCTCCGGTTTGGAGGAAGCAGACGATGTGCCTTCCCCAAGTTGGAGCCTGAGGCTCGGCAACAAGGACTAGCGGCACCTCCTCGGCTGCGAGAGCACCAGCCTCGTACGCGGGGTCCATAGGCCCGGCTGGAGGGGGTGGTCCGGCAGGCTGCAAGGAGTCGTTTCCGGCAGGGTCTCTGCCGGGAGCGGATGGCTCGATCGGGAGAGGCTTACCGTAGTCCAACTTTCTCCTTTTCCGGGCCATTGTGGTTGGTGATACTGAGGGTTGAGAGAGGTGGAGAACAAAAGTTCCTGGTTCCACAGGAAGCTTCTGCGCAGCACACTTTGACAGGTGATCAACTATGTTGTTTTCCGCACGCAGTACGTGCTCTGTTTGCAACCCATCAAAGCGCTCCTCTAACCTCCTTACTTCCTCAACATATGCTTCCATCAATGGGCTTTGGTAATCCTTGTTGACTTGTCTCACTACTAACTGTGAATCTCCTCGAATGATCAATTTCTTGATTCCCAATTCTGCTGCAATCCTGAGCCCGGCAAGGAGCCCTTCATACTCTACTGTATTGTTGGTGGCTTCTTCCCGGGCAAAGTGCATTTGGACAACGTACTTCAGGTGCTCCCCGGAGGGGGCAACAAGAAGCATGCCAGCTCCTGCACCTTGTAGGGAAAAAGCACCATCAAAATACATAATCCATTCCTGGGATGATTCCTTGCCGGGGAGAGCTGTTTCTGTTGCCTCCTCACCAGGGGTTGGCGTCCATTCTGCAATAAACTCTGCCAGCGCCCTGCTCTGAATGGTTGAAGTGCTCTCAAACTTCAAACCAAAGCTGGATAACTCCAAAGCCCACTCCACTATTCTGCCAGTAGCCCCAGGGTTTCGAAGTATCCTCTGCAACGGAAAACGAGTAAGAACCGTGATCTCATGGGCTTGGAAGTAGTGGCGCAGTTTCCTTGAGGCCATGATGAGGCCAAAGATCAACTTCTGCACACCAGAGTACCTCGACCTAGCTCCTTGTAACAAGGAGCTGAAGAAGTAAACCGGGTGCTTCACCACTTTCTTCCTTGCCGTGTCCTTGGGGCTGCCCTTGTTGCCGTGCTCACTGCTGTCATGTTCCTCTGCTGACTCTGCCATGATCTGGCCACTTTCCACATCTTCTGCTTCCTGCTGCGCTACCAAGGCTGCGCTGACCACTTAGTTGGTTGCCGCCAAGTAGAGCAACAACGGCTCTCGGGGTTTGGGCGCAACCAAGGTGGGCACAGACGATAGGTAGGCCTTCAACTCTTGCAAGGCTATTTTTGCTTCCGGGGTCCATTTCATTGGCCCTGCCTTCTTCAAAATTTTGAAGAACGACAGGGCACGCTCGGCGGATTTGGAGATGAATCTACTTAGCGCGGCAATGCATCCCGTCAAGCGCCTTACATCCTTGACTGTCCTTGGCGCTTGGATCTGCTCAATGGCCTTGATCTTGTCGGGGTTGGCCTCAATCCCCCAGTGGGACACGAAGAATCCAAGTAGCTTGCCGGAGGGAACACCGAAGACGCACTTCTCCGGGTTGAGCTTCAAGTTGATCTTGTGCAAATTAGAAAATGTCTCCTCCAAATCCTGGCTAAGGGTGGCCTTATCCTTGGTCTTGACCACAATGTCATCCATATAGGCTTATATGTTTCTGTGTAGCTGTGGTTCAAAACCGATCTGGACTGCTCCTACAAAAGTAGACCCGTGATACGTCTCCAACATATCTATAATTTTTTATTGTTCCATGCTATATTATATTCTGTTTTGGACATTAATGGGCTTTATTATACACTTTTATATTATTTTTGGGACTAACCTATTAACCGGAGGCCCAGCCCAGAATTGCTGTTTTTTGCCTATTTCAGAGTTTCGCAGAAAAAGAATATAAAACGGAGTCCAAGCGGAATGAAACCTTCGGGAACGTGATTTTCGGAACGAACGTGATCCAGAGGACTTGGACCCTACGCCAAGAAAGCTACCAGGAAGGCACGAGGTAGGGGGGCGCGCCTACCCCCCTGGGCGCGCCCTCCACCCTCGTGGGCCCCATGTTGCTCCACCGACGTACTTCTTCCTCCTATATATACCTACGTACCCCCAAATTACCAGATACGGCGCGCCCTCCACCCTCGTGGGCCCCACGTTGCTCCACCGACGTACTTCTTCCTCCTATATATACCTACGTACCCCCAAACTACCAGATACGGAGCCAAAAACCTAATTCCACCGCCGCAACCTTCTGTACCCGTGAGATCCCATCTTGGGGCCTTTTCCGGAGCTCCGCCGGGGGGCATCGATCGCGGAGGGCTTCTACATCAACACCATAGCCTCTCCGATGATGTGTGAGTAGTTTACCTTAGACCTTCGGGTCATAGTTATTAGCTAGATGGCTTCTTCTCTCTCTTTGGATCTCAATACAAAGTTCTCCATGATTCTCGTGGAGATCTATTCGATGTAATCTTCTTTTGCGGTGTGTGTGTTGAGACCGATGAATTGTGGGTTTATGATCAAGTTTATCTATGAACAATATTTGAATCTTCTCTGAATTCTTTTATGTATGATTGGTTATCTTTGCAAGTCTCTTTGATTATTAGTTTGGTTTGGCCTACTAGATTGATCTTTCTTGCAATGGGAGAAGTGCTTAGCTTTGGGTTCAATCTTGCGGTGTCCTTTCCCAGTGACAGTAGGGGCAGCAAGGCACGTATTGTATTGTTGCCATCGAGGATAACAAGATGGGGTTTATATCATATTGCATGAGTTTATCCCTCTACATCATGTCATCTTACTTAAAGCGTTACTCTGTTCTTATGAACTTAATGCTCTAGATGCATGCTAGATAGCGGTCGATGTGTGGAGTAATAGTAGTAGATGCAGGCAGGAGTCGGTCTACTTGTCTCGGACGTGATGCCTATATACATGATCATACCTAGATATTCTCATAACTATGCTCAATTCTGTCAATTGCTCAATAGTAATTTGTTCACCCACCGTAATACTTATGCCCTTGAGAGAAGCCACTAGTGAAACCTATGGCCCCGGGGTCTATTTTCCATCATATTAATCTTCCAACACTTAGCTATTTTTATTGCCTTTTATTTTACTTTGCATCTTTATCATAAAAATACCAAAAATATTATCTTATCATATCTATCAGATCTCACTCTCGTAAGTGACCATTGAGGGATTGACAACCCCTTTATCGCGTTGGTTGCGAGGTTCTTGTTTGTTTGTGTAGGTGCGAGGGACTTGTGCATGGTCTCCTACTGGATTGATACCTTGGTTCTCAAAAACTGAGGGAAATACTTACGCTACTTTACTGCATCACCCTTTCCTCTTCAAGGGAAAACCAACGCAGTGCTCATGAGGTAGCAACCCGGCACTTTTCAATCCGAAAGGCATGCGGACAAAACAGTATGTACCACACGGAGTGATGAATGATGTTTTCTCCTCATCCTCTTTGGACATGAAGATCTGGTGATATCCGGAGTAAGCATCCAAAAAGGAGAGCAGATCACAACCTGAAGTGGAATCCACAATCTGATCAATGCATGGCAAGGGGGACGAGTCCTTTGGGCAAGCCTTATTTAGACCTGTGAAATCAATGCAAAGCCTCCATTTCCCATTCGCCTTCCGAACTACCACTGGGTTCGCCAACCATGTAGGGTGCAGTACTCCTCTGACCAATCCAGTTGCCTCTAACTTCTTGATCTCCTCGGCAATGAACTGCTGTCGCTCCAAGGCTTGCTTCCTAACTTTCTGCTTGACGGGTCGGGCATGTGGGCAGACAGCAAGGTGGTGCTCGATTACCTTCCTAGGAACACTGGGGATATCGGATGGTTGCCAGGCAAACACATCGATATTCGCCTGTAGGAAGGCAATGGGCGCGCTTTCCTATTTGTCATCGAGGGTGGCGCTGATGGTGAAAGTACCATCAACACCAGCCAACCCTGCCGGGACCTTCTTCACTTGGGGTGTTGCAACCTTGGATCTCTTGCTGCTGGAACACTCCAGCACGTCGTCAACGGGTGCCGTGCACTCGGAGGGGGCACGCTTCCCGGACTCCTTGCCAGAGGTCCTACAGTCCCTCTTCTTTCCTTTGCTTTCCTTGGCGGGGACCGTTGCCGCCGCGACCTCTGCTGCGACGACATCACGATACATCCTGTCCACACAGA
The DNA here is from genome assembly GCF_002575655.3 of Aegilops tauschii subsp. strangulata. Taxonomy (NCBI): domain Eukaryota; kingdom Viridiplantae; phylum Streptophyta; class Magnoliopsida; order Poales; family Poaceae; genus Aegilops; species Aegilops tauschii. The sequence continues at coordinate 393,535,701 of NC_053041.3, read as the reverse complement.
TAATCGCATCCTTCTCATCCGATGGGATGGTGATGAGTCCCAACGGCCCAGGCATCTTCAAAGTGTTATAAGCGTAGTGGGATGCTGCCATGAACTTGGCTAAGGCCGAACGTCCCAGAATCCCATTGTATGGCAGGGGGAGCTCAACCACATCAAACACAATCTTCTTAGTCCTATAGTTCAGCTCTCCCTCGAACGTCACCGGCAACGTAATCTTTCCCTTGGGACGGCTCCTGTTGGGATTGACTCCTTGAAACGTGCCGGTAACCTCCAGCTCTTCCTCTCCTATCTGAAGCTTGTTAATGACTGCTGGGGAAATCAGGTTCAACCCGGCCCCACCATCCACTAACATCTTTGTGACCTTGAGGTTGCGAATTGTTGGGGAGACCAACAACGGCAAACACCCTACCGCAGTGGTGCGGCAAGGGTGGTCCTCCTCATCAAAGATGATGGGCGTGCGGGACCATTTGAGCGGCTTCCGGGCCTCTGGCGCTGGCTCCACATCATTGACTTCTCGTGCCCATTGCTCGAGCTGGCGATGGGAGGAGTGCAAAGACGCACCCCCATCAATGCATAGGGCGTCAGTGGCCCTCTGAAATTCCTGCTCACTGGTTTCCTCTTCATTCCCTCCATTACTCAAATCATCACATATTTCCTTCTCTTGGCCCCTGGCGGGTTTTCCTTGGTTCCGAAAGGGTTTGCCGAGGCGGTTTGCTTCACCGCCTCGACCCTTTCCGCCAGCAGCATTCTGACCTTTCTCCTTATCACGCCTATCATACTTTGCCCTCTATCTCTTGACAAGCTGCTCAACTTGATAACATTCATGGAGGTCGTGGCGCTTGGTCCGGTGGATCTTGCAATACGGCCCATCACCTTTCCCGGCTTTTTCCTCAGCAGTGGCGTCCCGGCAGGCAGTGCACGCGGCAACTTCCTTGCCGGGGGCCTCAGCCTTGGCCTTCTCGCCGGTACTAGGCATGCCAGAACCTTCCATAGTCATCACTACCTTATCTCTTGTCTTCTTGTTACGCTTCTTGCCCTTTCTCTGACCGGTTGACTCATCTTCATCCTCTGAATCAACATTGATGCAATCCTCCTCCCCGGGCAACTTCCTTCCTTCCTCTATCCGAGCACACTTATCCACTAGGGTGTACAGCTCCTTCACAGTCTTAGGCAACCGTACATTCATCTTAGAACGAATGCGATGGTTGCGCACATTGGACTGGAAGGCTGTTATAACAGTCGCTGGATGGATATTTGGAATATTCCTATGGACTTTACTGAATCTTTGTAAATACTTACGGAGAGTTTCTCCTTCCTTCTGCTGGAGAAGTTGTAGGTCGCTGGGCCTGCCAGGCTCCTGGTGGCCACCGGTGAAGGCACCGATGAACTCGTGGCATAGGTCTGCCCATGACGAAATGGAGTTCTCCGGCAGGTGCATGAGCCAAGATCTCACGTTGGACTTGAGAGCTAACGGGAAGTAGTTGGTGAACACCTTCTCGTCTCTTCCCCCGGCAGCCTGAACAATGATGGTGTAGATGCTCAGGAACTCTGCCGGGTTCAGTCTCCCGTCGTACTTCTCGGGGATCTCCGGCTTGAACGTGCGAAAAGACGGCCAACGGACTTGCCGCAGCTCGTGTGTAAAGGAAGGGCAGCCGACCTCGAAAGGTAGGCACCCGCCAACACCGAACGCAGACTCGTCAACGTTGGGGCCACCGCACCCGTCGGTCTGGCGGGGGTCGCCAAGAGGCCGTCCCACGACGACTCGCGCATCTCCCCGCCGCCTATCCTCCGGGGTGCAAGCAAAGTCACCCTCCCGTCCGCACCTTGCGGAGCTTGACCGTTGAAATGTTGCTGAAGCTGTTCTCCTCCGACGCCTTCAGCCCCCATGTCAACTGCAGGGGGAGTGGTGATGGCGCCACCTACTCCTGCCCCACCCCCAGCAGCGCTCACGTCCTCATCCGTCCCCGCATCCCCCGCGGCGTCTCAGGCCGCGGGCGGCGGAACCTTCAAGATGGATGGCTGGGCCGAAGGGCCTCTTCTTGGGTGCCATGGTCGACGGCGTCGTCGAAGATGGCGATGAAGATGACGCGATGCGCACGCTTTCAGGTTCGCACAAGCGAGCCCCCTACCTGGTGCGCCAAAGATGTCGCGGGATATCCGCGACCACCTATGGGACCGGGCGGCCCCTTGCTGGTTCGGCGGGGGACGTCGTGTTACACAAAGAGCAGATCAACACACGGCAGCACGGCAGAGAGCACACAAGCAATTTACCCAGGTTCGGGCCACCGCGAGGCGTAAGACCCTACTCCTGCTTTGGTGGATTGATGGTGGAAACGAATGTGGTAGTGCATGGTACACTTGCCCGACAAGGCCTGCCTCAGGGCTATAGTGACACACACGCATATGGTGGCTCTGGTTTGTCAAGTTTCCAACCCTCTAACCCCTCCTACCAACGCCATGGGCCTTCTTTTATAGATTAAGGGGTCACCACAGTGGCAAAATGGTCATTACCCATGATATGATAGCAAATAGTGCTATCATACCTAACTCTGCGAGCTGACAGGGTGCATTAAATGCACCGCTCAGTGTCACATTGCTAGCTGCCCGGCAAGACCTATCGGGCTTATCTTGCCAGCTCCGCATCTGTGCTCTTGACACGTCGCTGGACGCGTGTCATCTGTGGGCTTCTTCTGTAGGAGGCAGCTTCCATGTGGCAAATGCTGCCACTTAATCATCTTGCGGCTTGACACCGCACTGATTGACAGCGTGGGTGGTACTTGCGCGGTTGGCGGGGTGGTTCAGCCCCCCGCAAGCCCCGGCATACCCTGCCGGGGGTCTTGGTTGCTTGCTTCTGGTGGTGGCCTGGCCCCTTGCCAGGCTCGCCTGCCCGGCGAGGGAGGCCCTTTCCCTGTAGATATCTTGTTCTCCTGGCTCGTCCTTGGTCTCTCGGGGTTGTATGTTGGTACTTCAAATCTCTTGATTCTCCAATCTCTGGCTTGAGCTGGTGCTTCAATCTTGATCTTATGCCTGTGCACAGTTGGTCAACATACCCAGGGTTTGTTGCACCGACAGCGCCCTGGTGGGTTGTGCCCTCCTCGGACCACCTCCAGTGCCCCTCTTCTGGTATATAAGTCATTTTGACCTAGAAAAAATAAGGGTAGGACTTTCGGGATGAAGCGCCGCCGTCTCGAGGCGGAACTTGGGCAGGAGTAGCTTTGCCCTCCGACGGAGCGATTCCGCCGGGGGAACTTCCCTCCCAGAGGGGGAAATCATCGTCATCATCATCACCAACAACTCTCCCATCTTGGGGAGGGCAACCTCCATCAACATCTTCAATAGAACCATCTCCTCTCAAACCCTACTTCATCTCTTGTGTTCAATCTTTGTACCGGAACTATAGATTGGTGCTTGTGGGTGACTAGTAGTGTGGATTACATCTTGTAGTTGATTACTATATGGTTTATTTGGTGGAAGATTATATGTTCAGATCCATTATGCTATTTAATACCCCTCTGATCTTGAGCATGATTATCATTTGTGAGTAGTTACTTTTGTTCCTGAGGTCACGGGAGAAATCTTGTTGCAAGTAATCATGTGAACTTGATATGTGTTTGATATTTTGATGGTATGTATGTTGTGATTCCCTTAGTGGTGTCATGTGAACGTCGACTACATGACACTTCACTATATTTGGGCCTAAGGGAATGCATTGTGAAGTAGTTATTAGATGATGGGTTGCGAGAATGACAGAAGCTTAAACCCTAGTTTATGCGCTATTCCGTAAGGGACTGATTTGGATCCAAAAGTTTAATGCTATGGTTAGATTTTATCTTAATACTTTTCTCGTAGTTGTGGATGCTTGCGAGGGGGTTAATCATAAGTAGGAGGTTTGTTCAAGTAAGAACAACACCTAAGCACCGGTCCACCCACATATCAAATTATCAAAGTAGCGAACACAAATCAAACCAACATGATGAAAGTGACTAGATGAAATTCCCGTGTACCCTCAAGAACACTATGCTTATCATAAGAGACCGTTTTGACCTGTCCTTTGCCTCAAAAGGATTGGGCTACCTTTCTGCACTTTTGTTACCATTACCGTTACTTGCTCGTTACAAATTATCTTGCTATCAAACTACTCGTCACTTATAATTTCAGTGCTTGCAGACATTACCTTGCTGAAAACCGCTTGTCATTTCCTTCTGCTCCTCGTTGGGTTCGACACTCTTACTTATCGAAAGGACTATGATTGATCCCATATACTTGTGGGTCATCAAGGCTCTTTTCTGGCACCGTTGCCGGGGAGTGAAGCGCTCTTGGTAAGTGGAAATCGGTAAGGAAAAATTATTACTACGTGCTGAAATTTATTGTCACTTGTTACTATGGAGAACAATCCTTTGAGGGGTTTGTTCGAGGTATCTTCACCTCGACTGGAACCACAATTGGTTACCCCTCAACCTACTGCACCTACTGAAAATATTGGTTATGAAATTCCTTCGGGTATGATAGAACAACTGCTAGCTAATCCTTATGCAGGAGATGGAACCGAACATCCTGATATGCACTTGATATATGTGAATGAAATTTGTGGATTATTTAAGCTTGCAGGTTTACCTGGAGATGAAGCTAATAAGAAGGTTTTCCCTTTATCTTTGAAGGGAAAAGCATTAGCATGGTATAGGCTATGCAATGATATTGGATCTTGGAATTGGCACTGGTACCGTAAGGTACTATACAAACAGTTTTTAACCCCTTTCCGCGATGGCATTTGGAACCGTTGCCAAGTGAGTGTGGGCGATAGGGGGGGTCCTTCCCACATGACCCAGAAACCGTCGGGGATGGGCGAGCGGCTACTGACGATCGCCATAGAATAAACGTATGAGAAGCCGCCCTAGTCCCACAGGTTACATCTCGACGTTACGTTTCTGATCAGAGAGACATCCCAAAGGATTACACCGCTATAGTCGTGTGAAAAAGGTGGACATCAACATTTAATCTACCGATATGTTTGTGATAGGTACATTATCGCACACGGTTCAAGAATGTAAAATGTGAGCAGTGCCTCTACTAACGCCAATGTGTCCATTTTCATAACTGTGTGCGATTGGTATTCCTATCACACACGCACACTGGTTTGAAACGTAGCATGAATGGCACACGCATATGAGACGAAACCGTGTGTGCGTCCGTCGGGCATCACAGACGTTTCACGTCAAAGAACCGCCTGTTCACTTTTTTCATCGCACACGCTGTTTTCTTTCTAACCGTGTGCACATTATTATATTTGCTCCTGTATATTTTTATTTTTCCCTGTAATTTATTATTCAATTGGAAATTTTGAAATATGAAACGTGCAATTCAAATTCTCAGCACAATGGTTCAACAACGAATCCATAAATAAAATTGTCAGTACAATATATTCAGTAATTACAGGATTAGATAGCAATTAACTATGATGAACCACAATATTTAGAGGTGGTAAAGGTGAAGAGATGATAATCCCCAAGTGCAGGGAATCATCGTAGCAATTCCCAAAGGTGGAAGTGATAAGTATGGAGTGTCGAACCCACAAGAAGCTAAAGGTAAGATCAATATTCTCTCAAGTCCTATCTGCCACTGATACGACTCTACGTACACCGAACGTTTGCTTTCAACTAGAAACGAGATATAAAACTATGTTGTGGGTATGAAAAGGATAACTTTGCATGGTATCTGAAAGGATCGGTATAGTTGACTAGGAGGGGGGTGAATAGGCAACTACAATTTTTAGCTTTTCTTTACCAAATTAAACTTTGCATCAAAGTAGGTTGTCTAGATATGCAACTAGGTGAGCAACCTATATGATGCAACAACCACAAGCACACAAGCAAGCAAAGGATGCAACACAAACAAACTTGCACAAGTAAAGGGATGAGATAACCAAGAGTGGAGCCGGTGGAGACGAGGATGTGTTACCGAAGTTCCTTCCTTTTGAGGGGAAGTACGTCTCCGTTAGAGCGGTGTGGAGGCACAATGCTCCCCAAGAAGCCACTAGGGCCACCGTATTCTCCTCACGCCCTCACACAATGCGAGATGCCGTGATTCCACTATTGGTGCCCTTGGAGGCGGCGACCGAACCTTTACAAACAAGGTTGGGGCAATCTCCACAACTTAATTGGAGGCTCCCAACGACACCACGAAGCTTCACCACAATGGACTATGGCTCCGCGGTGACCTCAACCGTCTAGGATGCTCAAACACCCAAGAGTAACAAGATCCGCTAGGGATTAGTGGGGGGAATCAAATTTCTCTTGGTGGAAGTGTAGATCGGGGCCTTCTCAACCAATCCCGAGCAAATCAACAAGTTTGATTGGCTAGGGAGAGAGATCGGGCGGAAATGGAGCTTGGAGCAACAATGGAGCTTTTGGGGGAAGAGGTAAGTCAACTTTGGGGAAGAAGACCCCCTTATATAGTGGGGGGAACAATCCAACCGTTACCCTGAAGGAAATATGCCCTAGAGGCAGTAATAAAGTTATTATTTAGTTCCTTATATCATGATAAATGTTTATTATTCATGCTAGAATTGTATTAACCGGAAACATAATACATGTGTGAATACATAGACAAACAGAGTGTCACTAGTATGCCTCTACTTGACTAGCTCGTTGATCAAAGATGGTTGTGTTTCCTAGCCATAGACATGAGTTGTCATTTGATTAACGGGATGACATCATTAGGAGAATGATGTGATTGACTTGACCCATTCCGTTAGCTTAGCACTCGATCGTTTAGTATGCTGCTATTGCTTTCTTCATGACTTATACATGTTCCTATGACTATGAGATTATGCAACTCCCGTTTACCAGAGGAACACTTTGTGTGCTACCAAACGTCACAACGTAACTGGGTGATTATAAAGGTGCTCTACAGGTGTCTCCAAAGGTACTTGTTGGGTTGGCGTATTTCGAGATTAGGATTTGTCACTCCGATTGTCGGAGAGGTATCTCTGGGCCCACTCAGTAATACACATCACTATAAGCCTTGCAAGCATTGTGACTAATGAGTTAGTTGCGGAATGATGTATTATGAAACGAGTAAAGAGACTTGCCGGTAACGAGATTGAACTAGGTATCGAGATACCGACGATCGAATCTCGGGCAAGTAACATACCGATGACAAAGGGAACAACGTATGTTGTTATGCGGTCTGACCGATAAAGATCTTCGTAGAATATGTGGGAACCAATATGAGCATCCAGGTTCCGCTATTGGTTATTGACCGGAGAGGTGTCTCGGTCATGTCTACATAGTTCTCGAACCCGTAGGGTTCGCACGCTTAACGTTACGATGACAGTTATATTATGAGTTTATATGTTTTGATGTACTGAAGGTTGTTCGGAGTCTCGGATGTGATCACGGACATGACGAGGAGTCTCGAAATGGTCGAGACATAAAGATTGATATATTGGACGACTATATTCGGACACCGGAAGTGTTCCGGGTGATTTCAGAGAAAACCGGAGTGCCGGAGGGTTACCGGAACCCCCCGGGAGAAGTAATGGGCCTTATGGGCCTTAGTGGAGAGAGAGAGGGGCAGCCAGGAGGGGCCGCGCCCCCCTCCCCCTCTGGTCTGAATTGGACTAGGAGAGGGGGGCGGCACCCCCCTTTCCTTCTCCATCTCCCCCTTCCTTTCCCCCTCCTAGTAGGAGTATGAAAGAGGGGAGTCCTACTCCTACTAGGAGGAGGACTCCTCCTCCTGGCGCGCCAACAAGGGCCGGTCGGCCTCCCCCTTGCTCCTTTATATACGGGGGCAGGGGGGCACCCCAGAGACACAACAATTGATCTATTGATCTCTTAGCCGTGTGCGGTGCCCCCCTCCACCATATTACACCTCGATAATATCGTAGCGGGGCTTAGGCGAAGCCCTGCGTCGGTAGAACATCATCATCGTCACCACGCCGTCGTGCTGACGAAACTCTCCCTCAACACTCGGCTGGATCAGAGTTCGAGGGACGTCAACGAGCTGAACGTGTGCTGAACTCGGAGGTGCCGTACGTTCGGTACTTGATCGGTCGGATCGTGAAGACGTACGACTACATCAACCGCGTTGTGTTAACACTTCCGCTATCGGTCTACGAGGGTACGTGGAAAACACTCTCCCCTCTCGTTGCTATGCATCACCATGATCTTGCGTGTGCATAGGATTTTTTTTGAAATTACTACATTCCCCAACATACCCCCCAAAGCAGCCCCGCAGAGGGCGGTACTACCGCAGGAGGCAACGGTACTACCGCTGGGCCCAGCGTTACTACCGCTCCCCCACGCGGTACTGCCGTGCAGTCTGGGAAGGCAAGAACATGTGCAGAGATCGGACCCAGTGCGGTACTGCCGTGGTGGTAGGGCGGTACTACCGCTCATGAGCGGTACTACCACAACTACTGCCGCTGCTTAGTGCCGCACAATCCGACACGAGAGGCGACCCCCTCGAGTCGAGGCAGTAGGAGCCCGGTACCGCAGCGGTACTACGGCTGAGGACCCACAGGCGGTACTACCGCTGTAGAGCGGTACTGCCGCCTGTGGCTCTTGAGCGGTACTACCGCTGGGCACCGCGGTACTACTGCTGGGACCAAACGATGCACATAGGAAGGGGAATGAGCTCTCCATAGAAGCGGAAAAGGCTCAGAGGGTGTGAAAAGGATGTGTACGTGTTGATTCCACCCTAGCCTTACCAAAGCGGACCCCCTCTCGATAGTACGGTGACTCCTACGGAACTAGTTCACCAAAATAGAAAGAAAGAGCTACACCGTCTTGAATAACACTCCGAGGGGAAAGAAATCGTCTCGTGCCAAAGGATGAATCTCTAAAATGCTCAAAGCACACGATTAGTCCACAAACATGTTGTCATCAATCACCAAAACTACATCTAGAGAGATATGCCTTAACAATCTCCCCCTTTTTGGTGGATTGATGACAACCAGGGATTTGCACAAGGATACGACGTGAAAGTAAAGATACTTAGAACTACAAAATATAGACGGGCTCCCCCTGAATGTGTGCACCTAGTTAGTAGTGCCTTTGGAATGCAAGACACACACATTAGGATCAACACTCCCCTATATTTTATAGTCCAACAACCTAAGCATAAGATACATGAGAGTGGGGTATATAACAGGATAAGCAAGCAACTCATAAGATACCAAAGTACTAGATAGACATAGATAAAGATAAGGTAGCATATGTCTCACACCATATGTCTGGAACCTAGGTCTCACTGGCACAAAACCAAACAAAGCAAATGGCGAGAAAACACAAGGACACCACAAAGAAACGACGACACCACAAAGCACAAATCCATAAACTCTCTCCCCCTTTGGCATCGAGACACCAAAAGGGCAAAGAGCGTTGCTACGGCTCTAGGTGATAGCAAACTGAGGAGCTTTCTCATCACATCCTGGCGGGGTCATCCACACTGCCATTCTCAGTCGGAAACTGCTCGGTGTCTGAATCGGTCCACGGACTGTGCTGCTTAATCCACTCCTCCTCCTCAGTGATCTGGCCCTCAGAACCACTGGCAACCGGTCGCACCCAACTGATGCATGAGCTCCTTGTGACGCGCCCTAGCCTGCTTCTCAGCCACATGAGTCATGTACTGACCATGAGACTCCATGCAGAAGAGCTTCTTCATCTTGCGCTTGAGCTTCTTTGCCCAAGAGGGCTCTGCTCCAGAAGGCTCATAGTCCTCATCGTCATCATCAGCCTCAGCCTCGCCCTCGATCTCCATGTCAGCAGTAGTAGATGGACCCCCGGATTTAGGAGCCGGGGTGCCCCAATTGTCCTTCTTCCTCAGACGCTTGATCTCATGAGAAACCAATTCTCCAGTTTCCAGCATAACCTTGGGATAGACACGTGCCAAGGCCTTCTCAATGAGCAACATGATGAACGGACCATAGATCGGGCACTTGCGCTCAGAAACGGCAGAAAGAAGTTCAGACCACATAACATGAGAAATGTCCAGGGACTCCCCAGTGTTTGCTTCCTTCTCATGCTGGCAGAAGAGAAGCATGTCCACGAGATAGGAGTGGACCATATCCAGATTCCCGATGCGAGGGAAGAGAGTCTCTCGGAAGACACGATGAAGGATGTCCAGAAAGGTAGACAGCTCATAGGTTTCCTTCTTAGTCACAGGGTGAACCTTCACAGAACAGTAGGGCCAGAGGGCTTGCTTGTGAGTGGAGGAAGCATTGCGGTGAGGGCGGAAGCCGACTGGAGTCTCAAGCCCGTGATCTTCCACCCCAAGTAACTCCATGAAGGCCTTCCACTTGACAAAAAGCAACTTGCCATTTGTCATCCAAGTCAGAGTCCTTTCTGCATCAGTTCCAAGATGGATAGTAGCATAGAATTGAGCCACCAAATCTGCATCAAAATCCTTGTTGAACTGCATGATTCTGAGAATGTTCAGCTGAGAACACATCTGAAGGGCTTCGCCAAAGTACTCAGGGTCCTTCTCCATAGCATCCGTGTCGATGGAGCGTACATCAACATAGAGATTCTTCTTAGCCTTGATCACATCAAAGTAGATGGCAAACTGAAAGCGGTTCCAGAATGGGAGGTTGACCAAATTGGGTTCTTGGTCTTCCGCATAGGGGTTGCGGCGACGCCTTTCCCAGAACTCCTTGCCAGTCAACTCAGTCACAGTCTTGCCCCTCGGCTTCGGCCTGTTGGCAGATTTCTTCTGGAGTTGAGGCAGAGGTGGCGCACTTGAGGAAGCACCCGCTGACTCAGAGGTGCGGTAGCGCTTTGATGTTGCACGTCCGGGGTTGACACGGCGGACTTGCTGCTCAGGATGTTCATCAACTGGAACCAAACACACGAGCAGAAGAAACAACCAGAAAGAACGAGCATAAGCCACCAAACACTGCAAAAGAGATCAAAAATGGCAGGAATAGGATGGAATGGGGCAAAAAGCGGTAGTACCGCGATCCATAAGCGGCAGTACCGCTCAAGACGGGGAAACGGCGGTTCCCTACTGCTGTGGTCAAATCCGGCACTACCGGACTGCCAAATTCAAAAATACTCCTACCAAAACTCAATCCAAATAGTCTAGTCGCCTTCTCCAATCTACTCAAGCCTAGATTTAGCCAAAAATCGAGAGATGCAACCACTATTGCCCCAAGGCACTAGATCTGAATTCTAGACAAAAAGAGAGGAGGAACGGGGGCAATACCGGCATCCATGGCAAGAGGACGGGGTGGGGATCGACACCACCAAAGGAAATGGAGAGGGACGGCCCGGAGACGGCGGCCCGCCGGAGCCCTCCCGCGGTGAATCGACGCTGGAGAGACGAAGAGGAACGAGGGGGCGGTGCGAATGGGTATGGGGGAGACGAAACCTCCCCCTGCCCCGACATAACCCCCTGGTCCCGCCCCCAACGGTAGTACCGCTCGGGTGGGCGGTAGTACCGCTTGTCAACATAAGCAGTAGTACCGCGCACCACCAGCGGTAGTACCGCCCAGCGAGACTCAACGACTAGACACCAAAAGGCTCGGCTCAAAAAAACAGAAAAAAACGGCAAGAAGAGGAAACTAAGACTCAGCAACGAGAACACCAGCAAGGACAGGAAACACACACCTCTTCAAGAGAGGGCGGTGGCCGAGGCCACCTATGTTTGAGTCAAGAGGTATGGTGCCGCGAAGATTTTAACCTTGGGCCCATGACCAAAACTTGTCTTTGACGCACAAGTACCATAAAAAATGGCTAATGTGAAAGACTTGATCAATTTATGCATAATGGGGGGAGGGAGAATTCATTGAGAGAACAACACTCCCCCTATGTCCATGCCTACACCTAAACAAGACAACAAGTTGAGTAAGGTGGGGTGTGCAAGGGTTCAAGCAACATTGCTTGAATCAATGATATTTAGCTCATGCCTTAACTCGCGAAATCTTGCTTCATCCAAAGGCTTCGTGAAAATATCTGCAAGGTTATCGTGAGTGTTGACATAGTTGAGCTCGATCTCCCCTCGCCTAATATGACCCCGGATGAAGTGATACCGAATCTCAATATGCTTCATCTTGAAGTGTTGCACCGGGTTGAGAGAAATCTTGATGGCACTTTCATTGTCACACCAAAGAGGCACTTTGTCACAAATGACACCGTAATCCTTTAAAGTTTGCCTCATCCATAAGAGTTGTGCAGAACAACTACCGGCCGCCACATACTCCGCTTCGGTGGACGAGAGAGACACACAGCTTTGCTTCTTGGAAGACCAACTCACCAAAGAGCAACCAAGAAATTGGCACCCTCCGGAAGTGGACTTCCTATCCACTTTTTCTCCCGCCCAATCGGAGTCCGAATATCCTACAAGCTTGAAGTTTGCTCCTCTTGGGTACCATAAGCCAAATTTTGGGGTATGAGCCAAATATCGAAAGATTCGCTTGACCGCCACAAAGTGGCTTTCCTTAGGCGCGGCTTGAAACCGTGCACAGATCCCCACACTCAACATGATATCCGGTCTAGATGCACAAAGGTAAAGCAAGGAGCCAATCATGGAGCGATATACCTTTTGATCCACCGCTTTACCATTGGGATCAATGTCAAGTTGGCACTTGGTGGGCATTGGAGTGGAAGCCGGCTTGACATCACTTAGCTTGAATCTCTTAAGCATGTCTTGAGTGTATTTGGCTTGGTTGATGAAGGTTCCTTCTCTTCTTTGCTTCACTTCGAACCCGAGGAAGAACTTCAACTCTCCCATGGAAGACATCTTGAACTTTGAGGTCATGAGAGCGGCAAATTCCTCATTGAAAGCTTTGTTAGGGGAACCAAAGATAATATCATCAACATATAGTTGGCACACAAACAACTCCCCTTTGACCTTCTTAGTAAAAAGAGTGGGGTCGATTAGCCCAACTTCAAATCCACGATCTTGTAACAATTCAGTAAGGTGGTCATACCACGCACGTGGGGCTTGTTTAAGGCCATAGAGTGCCTTATCGAGTTGATACACATGATCAGGAAAGTAGGGATCCTCGAACCCGGGGGGTTGTTTGACATAGACCAACTCATTAATGGGACCATTAAAAAAAGCACTCTTCACATCCATTTGTTGCAACTTAAAGTTATGATGAGAAGCATAGGCAATTAACATGCGAATGGATTCAAGGCGAGCAACGGGAGCAAAGGTTTCACCGTAGTCGATACCCTCGACTTGGGAGTAGCCTTGTGCCACCAAACGAGCCTTGTTGCGAATGATAGTTCCATGAGCATCTTGCTTGTTCTTGAATATCCACTTGGTCCCAATGACATTATGGTTCCCTGTTGGCCTTGGCACCAATCTCCACACCTTGTTGTGCTCGAAGTTGTTGAGTTCTTCATGCATTGCATTGAGCCAATCCGGATCCTCGAGCGCTTCATAAACCTTTTGGGGTTCCACACAAGAGACAAACGCATGCTGTTCACAATAGTTTGCTAATTTTCTACGAGTGCTTACCCCCTTAGTTAAGCTTCCAAGCACATTCTCCATGATGTGCCCTTTGGTGGTGAGCTTGGAAGCAATCTTGGCGGCACGACGCTCCAATTCCTCCTCGGAAGTGAGATGAGAAGAGGAAACTTGATCATCTTGAGCGCCGTCTTGAGCTTGTTCTTGATCTTGATCTTGAGCTTGCTCTTGATCTTGAACTTGCTCGGTGGTGAGAACTTGACCTTGGGCATCATGTGGTGGTTCACCACCATCTTGAGGGTGATCTTGCCCTTGATCTTATTCATTTGGTTGAGGGCCTTCACTATGTTCTTCGGAAGCGTGTGGGTCTTGGGTTGGTGATGGTTCCACTTGAGTGGAACATTGTCCTTCTCCTTCGGCCACAAGGGGTTCCTCAATGGGTAGGATATGACCAACACCCATTCTTCTTATGGCTTGGGGAGGAATTTCATCACCTACATCACAAGTACCACTTTGCTCCACTTGGGAGCCGTTATTCTCATCAAACTCCACGTTACACGTTTCCTCAATAAGTCCCGTGGACTTATTGAGTACACGGTAAGCATGAGAGTTTGTAGCATAACCAACAAATATGCCCTCATAAGCTCTAGCCTCAAATTTAGACAAACAGACACCTTTCTTGAGAATGAAACACTTACACCCGAACACCCGGAAGTACTTGAGGTTGGGCTTGTTGCCGGTGAGTATCTCATATGGAGTTTTGTTCAAGCCTTTGCGGAGGTAGAGCCGATTAGATGCATGACACGCGGTGTTGATGGCTTCGGCCCAAAAGTTGTAGGGAGACTTGAACTCCGCCATCATGGTCCTTGCCGCATCCATCAACATCCGGTTCTTCCTCTCCGCTACACCATTTTGTTGAGGGGTGTATGGTGCGGAATATTGATGCTTGATCCCCTCATCACTAAGAAACTCATCCAAGGTGCAGTTATTGAACTCGGTGCCGTTGTCACTTCTTATAGTCAAGATCTTTGCATTGTGTTGACGTTGGGCTTCATTTGCAAAGTCAATGACGGTTTGTTGGGTCTCGCTCTTCCTCTTGAAGAAATATACCCAAGTGTATCTTGAATAATCATCCACAATCACCAAGCAATACTTTCTACCCCCAATACTATCAAAAGATGGAGGCCCAAAGAGATCCATGTGAAGGAGCTCCAAAGGCCTCTTCGAGTAAATGATAGTCGTGGGAGGGTGAGCCTTCTCATGTAGTTTCCCTTCGATACAAGCACTGCAAGCACGATCTTTAGCAAAGCTAACATTTGTTAGTCCACGGACATGGTCCACCTTGAGAAGACTTTGCAAAGATCTCATATTGACATGGGCTAGGCGGCGATGCCAAAGCCATCCCACGTCAACTTTAGCCATTAGGCATGTCGCGGTCTTAGTGGGTCGCTTCGAAAAGTTAATCACATAGAGACCATTCTCAACATGCCCAACAAAGGCTACTTTAATAGTCTTGCTCCACAAGAGGGCCATGGTATCAATATCGAAGAATGTGGCAAAAACCATGATTGCAAGTTGATGAACGGAAAGTAAATTGTATGCAAGGGATTCAACACGCATGACCTTCTCGATCGTGAGATCATGAGAAATGACAACCTTGCCGAGTCCCAATACCTTAGAAGACGAGGCATCACACCACTCGACATTGGTGGGCATAGATGGAATCTTGTGCACGTCCACCACCAAGTCCTTGCTTCGGGTCATATGATTTGTAGCTCCACTGTCGAGCAACCATGATCCCCCACCGGAAGCAAACACCTACAAGAGATCAATGCTTGGTTTTAGGTACCCATTTTGTAATGGGTCCTTTGATGTTAGTGACAAGGGTCTTAGGAACTCAAATAGACCATTCTATGTACTCATAAGGAGAACCAACAAATTTGGCATAAACATGCCCATCACTAGCACGGCATAACACATAAGAAGGGTTAAAGTTGTCGGCTTTGTTGGGAGGGGTGGCATTGCCCTTCTTGACACCGCCACCCTTCGCATTGTTCTTCTTCTCCTTGGAAGCACCCTCTCCCTCCTTCACAAAAGTTTGCTTGAGAGGAGGAGGTCGTTTGGTCTTGTCATTCTTCTTCTTGTTCTTGGGCTTGGGTGCGAACCCAATCCCCTCCTTGGCCACAACTTCCTTTTGATTGTTCAAAAGGTTGCTAAGGTTCTTCTCACCTTGTATGCATGACACAAGGCCTTTCTCAAGTTGCTCCTTCAACTTAGCATTTTCCTCAACAAGATGCACATGCTCACAACACGGGTTAGTAGCATTTGCATTATCAATTAAAACCATATGAGGAAAAGTGGCTTTCTCCTTAGTTAGCTTCACTTGGAGTTGATCATGAGACTCCTTGAGGTTACCTTGTTGGTGGCTTTAGCCATGAGGCACTTGGCGGTGATGTTCTCATTGGGTGAGTTGAAGAGAGACACCCGTGGGGTTGTCGCAATGGCAACGGAGGCCATGGCGACCGACTCTCCATCTTCATCATCATCGTCCTCATGATACTCTTCTTGGGCCACCAACCCCCTTGGAATGAGTCTTGTTGGTGAAGTTGCTCTTGTTGGGGAAAGACTTGGCCTTGTCTTTTCGGATGAGCTTGCCACCATTGTCTTCCCTCTTCTCGTATGGACATTCCGCAACAAAGTGACTCACATTGCCACAATTATAGCAAGTTCTCACTCGTTGCTTGACTTTGGCGCCACTTGAGTTGCTCTTGTTGAAGTTGGGCCTTGAGTTCTTCTTGTTCCAAAATTGCCTAGAAGCAAGAGCCATGTGTTCATGATAGTCATACTTTGTATCTTCGGGGTTGTTCTCCTCTTCATCCTCTTCTTCCTCTTCTTCAACACAAACTTTGGCCTTCAATGCAAGGTTGGGCTTCTTTGCCCTTTGAGAGCGTAGCACCGCATTGTCGGCGGTCTTGTCTAAGATGCTCATAGCCACAAACTCATCCAACACTTCACTTGAGGACAAAGTATGGAAGTCCGGCCTTTGACGAATGACGGAGGACATGGCCTTGTGGTAAGGCATCATTGCCTTGAGGAATTTGCGCTTGATCCAATTGTCATCCGTGTCCTTGCTTCCATGATCTCGGAGTGAAACCGCGAGTTTGGTTACTCTCCGATAAAGCTCACGAGGTTCTTCATCCTCTTTCATTGCAAACTCGTCGGCTTCATCTTGCACCACTTCATAGTTGGAGCGTTGAATGCTTGCGCTTCCCCGGTAGAGGGAAACAACTTGGTGCCATGCATCTTTGGCCATGGCGTAGGGCCGGAGGTGAGGAAGATCTTCGGGTGGAATTGCATCTTGAATGATGAAGAGAGCATTCTCATTGAATTGATTATCCGCAGCTTCTCTAGGAGTGAAGTTGCTTCGGTCATGCAGTTAGAAACCTTCTTCAATGATTCTCCAAAGATTAGTATTCACATGATTTAAATGACGCTTAAAACGATAGACCCAAGAATCAAAGTCCTCATTTTTCACAATCTTAGGGGGAGGACCGGCATGATTCAAATGAGTAGAAGTAATCGGTCCACCATAAACAGGTGGAGGTTCCACATGGGCAAAGATGCCGGTGTCATTCTTACCACTAGAAGAAGGAGCCTTTTCACTAGTAGCTTCCCCCTTGTCGGAGTTAGCATCCGTCACCTTGTTAGTGGGATCACCCACTTTCAACGGTGCGGTGGATAGTTTAAGCCCTTCAATGAATTTATTAAACATGCTTTCAACCTCAGTCGTCATGGAGGTTTTCAACCATACTCTTCGGACGGCAAAGTCCTTAATAAAGAGACGAGGCTCTGATACCAATTGAAAGGATCGATATAGTTGACTAGAGGGGAGGGGGTGAATAGGCAACTAACAATTTTTAGCTTTTCTTTACCAAATTAAACTTTGCATCAAAGTAGGTTGTCTAGATATGCAACTAGGTGAGCAACCTATATGATGCAACAACCACAAGCACACAAGCAAGCAAAGGATGCAACACAAACAAACTTGCACAAGTAAAGGGATGAGATAACCAAGAGTGGAGCCGGTGGAGACGAGGATGTGTTACCGAAGTTCCTTCCTTTTGAGGGGAAGTACGTCTCCGTTAGAGCGGTGTGGAGGCACAGTGATCCCCAAGAAGCCACAAGGGCCACCGTATTCTCCTCACGCCCTCACACAATGCGAGATGCCGTGATTCCACTATTGGTGCCCTTGGAGGCGGCGACCGAACCTTTACAAACAAGGTTGGGGCAATCTCCACAACTTAATTGGAGGCTCCCAACGACACCACGAAGCTTCACCACAATGGACTATGGCTCCGCGGTGACCTTAACCGTCTAGGATGCTCAAACACCCAAGAGTAACAAGATCCGCTAGGGATTAGTGGGGGGAATCAAATTTCTCTTGGTGGAAGTGTAGATCGGGGCCTTCTCAACCAATCCCGAGCAAATCAACAAGTTTGATTGGCTAGGGAGAGAGATCGGGCGGAAATGGAGCTTGGAGCAACAATGGAGCTTTTGGGGGAAGAGGTAAGTCAACTTTGGGGAAGAAGACCCCCTTATATAGTGGGGGGAACAATCCAACCCTTACCCCCCAAAGCAGCCCTGCGGAGGGCGGTACTACCGCAGGAGGCAACGGTAGTACCGCTGGGCCCAGCGGTACTACCGCTCCCCCACGCGGTACTGCCGTGCAGTTTGGGAAGGCAAGAACATGTGCAGAGATCGGACCCAGTGCGGTACTGCCGTGGTGGTAGGGCGGTACTACCGCAACTACTGCCACTGCTTAGTGCCGCACAATCCGACACGAGAGGCGACCCCCTCGAGTCAAGGCGGTAGGAGCCCGGTACCGCAGCGGTACTACGGCTGAGGACCCACAGGCGGCAGTACGCGGTACTACCGCTGGGCACCACGGTACTACCGCTGGGACCAAACGATGCACATAGGAAGGGGAATGAGCTCTCCATATAAGCGGAAAGGCTCAGAGGGTGTGAAAAGGATGTGTACGTGTTGATTCCACCCTAGCCTTACCAAAGCGGACCCCCTCTCAATAGTACGGTGACTCCTACGGAACTAGTTCACCAAAATAGAAATGAAAGAGCTACACCATCTTGAATAACACTCCGAGGGGAAAGAAATCATCTCGTGCCAAAGGATGAATCTCTGAAATGCTCAAAGCACACGATTAGTCCGCAAACATGTTGTCATCAATCACCAAAACTACATCTAGAGAGATATGCCTTAACAGTATCGGAGAGCTAAAATATAAAATTAGGTGATGTTATCATAAAGTTAGAATATATTACTAAATATTATAAATAGCGAGTGTGGAATAGTGATGGGTCGGTGTGCGGAATTATCCTAGGCAATCATTAACAAGACCAGTAGTCGTCATTGCAATTTCATATGAGGGAGAGGCATAAGCTAACATACTTTCTCTTCTTGGATCATATGCACTTATGATTGGAACTCTAGCAAGCATCCGCAACTACTAAATATCATTAAGGTAAAACCCAACCATAGCATTAAAGCATCAAGTCCCCTTTATCCCATACGCAACAACCCCCTTACTCGGGTTTATGCTTCTGTCACTCAAGCAACCCACTATAAGCAAATCATGAACGTATTGCAACACCCTACAGCGGGAATCCCTCACGCTTGCGCGACACGGAGGGCACAATAGGACAACACCAAAATAAAACATACAACTCATACCAATCTAGATCATCAATCAACCCAAAGACAAAGGATATCTACTCAAAACATCATAGGATGGCAACACATCATTGGATCATAATATGTGGCATAAAGCACCATGTTCAAGTAGGGATTACAGCGGGGTGCGGGAGAGTGGACCGCGTAAAAGAGATGAGGATGGTGATGTTGATGAAGAGGATCACCGCGGCGATGATTCCCCTCCCGATGGCACTCCGGTGCCACCGAGAGAGAGGAGGAGAGGTTCTCCCCCTTGTGCTTTCTCCTCCATGGCCTCCCCCTGGATGGGGAGAGGTTCTCCCTCTGGATCTTGGCCTTCATGGCGATGATGGCCCCTCCGGGATCCTCCTCCATGGCCTCCGGTGATGATGGCCCCCTCCGGCAGGGTGCCAGAGAGGGCCTAGATTGATTTATCGTGGCTACAGAGGCTTGCGGCGGCGGAACTTCCGATCTTGGTTATTTTCTGGAGGTTTGGGCATTTTTAGGAGAGGTTGGCACCAAGAACAAGTCAAGGGGCCCCACGGGAAGTCCACGAGGCACAGGGGCGCGCCCTAGGGGGGTGGGCGCGCCCTCCACCCTCGTGGGGCCCACGGGACTCCCCTCCAGTAACTCTTTGTTCCATTATTTTTTATATTTTCCAGAAAAATTCTCCATTGATTTTCAGCGCATTCTGAGAACTTTTATTTCTGCACAAAAACAACACCATTGTAGTTCTGCTGAAAACAGCGTCAGTCCGGGTTAGTTCTAATCAAATCATACCAAAATCATATAAAACAATAGTAAACATGGCATGGATACTTCATAAATTATTGATACGTTGGAGACGTATCAGCATCCCCAAGCTTAATTCCTGCTCGTCCTCGAGTAGGTAAAGGATAAAAGAAATAATTTATGAAGTGTGAATGCTAGCAAGTGCTTAAGTTTGATCAATGATAGTTTCAATCACTTTTTCTAGCATCATTATATATCATAACAGTAGCTCAACTCATAAAACTTCTCATGATCAAGTAACAAGCTATTCACATGTTAAAGTATAGATCATAAACTTTCTTGAAACTAACAAACCATGCTCTTAGTCATCAAACAATTGCAATTCATATTATATCAGGAAGGGTCTACGTAAGAGCTTTGATTCAGCAAACTCCACATACTCAACTATCATTTAATCTTTCACAATTGCTAACACTCACGTGATATTTATGGGTTCAAAGTTTTAATCGGACACCGAGAAAGATTGGGGCTTATAGTTTCGCCTCCCAACCTTTTACCTCAAGGGTAATGTCAACAACAATAATTTATGAAAACCTACATCCAAGTGGATATATATATATCCGGATCGCTCCAACACAAAGTGCTTGCCAAAGGAAAAAGTGTAAACAGGAAAGGTGATGAGCACCATGGCTCTTGTATAAGGGTAGAAGATAAAAGTAAAAGATAGGCCCTTCGCGGAGGAAGCAGAAGTTGTCATGCGCTTTTATGGTTGGACGCACAAAATCTTAATGCAAAAGAACATCACTTTATATTGCCGCTTGTGATAAAGACCTTTATTATGCAGTCCGTCGCTTTTATTTCTTCCCTATCACAAGTTCATATAAAGCTTATTTTTTCGCACTAATAGGTCATACATATTTAAGGAGCAATTTTTTATTGCATGCACCGATGACAACTTATTTGAAGGATCTTACTCAATCCATAGGTAGGTATGGTGGACTCTCATGGCAAAACTGGGTTAAGGAATGTTTGGAAGCACAAGTAGTATCTCTACTTGGTGCAAAGAATTTGGCTAGCATGAGAGGGAAAGGCAAGCTCAACATGTTGGATGATCCAAGACAATATAACGTGTCGGATATAGGACAACATAACCCATTAAGTTGTCTTCCTTGTCCAACATCAAATTTTTAGCATGTCATATTTTAATGAGTGCTCACAATTACATAAGATGTCCAAGATAGTATATTTATATGTGAAATCTCTCTTCAATATTCTTTCATGAATTGTTCAAGTGGCCAATTCTGCGTTTGCTAACTTTCAATAAGTTTACTACCTATACTTATTATGTGTGAAGTCATTACTCCCCATGTTATAAGCATATGAAACGTATATAAATTCAGATTTATGATATTCAATTCATTCAACCATTTACTCATAGGATATACGTGAAGCACGTGAGTAAATGACAAACTACTCCAAAAAGATATAAGTGAAGAACACTGAGTAGTCAAATAATTAACTAGCCATGGGAGGATTCTTTTTCATTCAAGATTTCAGATCCAATGATTTTATTCAAACAACAAGTAAAATTGAAAATACGCTCCAAGCAAAACACATATAATGTGACGAATAAAAATATAGCTCCGAGTAAGGTATATCGATAGTTTTGAAGATGAAAGAGGGGATGCCTTCCGGGGCATCCCCAAGCTTAGGCGCTTGAGTCTTCCTTGAATATTACCTTGGGGTGCCTTGGGCATCCCCAAGCTTAGGGTCTTTCCACTCCTTATTCTCCTCATATCGATATCTCACCCTAAACTTGAAAACTTCAATCACACAAAACTTAACGGAACTTCGTGAGATGAGTTAGTATGATAATGAGTAAACCATTCACTTTGGTACTGTAAAAGACAAGATTCATAATTTTTATCACACAATTCCTACTGTACCATATCATTTCTACAATTTATATTGAGAAATATAAGCCATAGAAACTAGAAAACCAGCAAACTATGCAATGAAAACAGAATCTGTCAGAAACAGAACAGTCTGTAATGATTTGAACAACAACCATACTTCTGCTACTCCAAAAATTATGAAATAAATTTTTGGACGTGAGGAATTTGTCTATTAATCTTCTGCAAAAAGAATCAACTCAAAAGCACTCTTCTGTAAAAAAAATGACAGCTAATCCCGTGAGCGCAAAGTTTCTGTTTTTTACAGCAAGATCACACTAACTTTCACCCAAGTCTTCCCAAAGGTCTTACTTGGCACTTTATTGAAACAAAAGCTATAAAACATGATTAATACAGTAGCTTAATCAGGTAAACACACAAAAACAGAACGGGTAAATATTGGGTTGTCTCCCAACAAGCGCTTTTCTTTAATGCCTTTTAGCTAGGCATGATGATTTCAATGATGCTCACATAAAAGATAAGGATTGAAACATAAAGAGAGCATCATGAAGAATATGACTATCACATTTAAATCTAACCCACTTCCTATGCCTAGGGATTTTGTGAGCACATAATTTATAGGAACAAGAATCAACTAGCATAGGAAGGCAAAACAAGTATAACTTCAAAACTTTAAGCACATAGAGAGTAAACTTGATATTATTGAAACTCCTACAAGCATGTATTCCTCCCTCATAATAATTTTCAGTAGCATCAAGAATGAGTTCAACAATATAACCATCACATAAAACATTCTTTTCATGATCTACAAGCATAGAAATTTTACTACTCTCCACATAAGCAAAATTCTTCTCATTCGGAATAGTGGGAGCAAACTCAACAAAATAACTGTCATGTGAGGCATAATCCAATTGAAAATTAAAATCATGATGACAAGTTCCATGGTTAACATTATTATTTATAGCATACATATCATCACAATAATCATCATAGATAGCAACTTTGTTCTCATAATCAATTGGAACCTCTTCCGAAATAGTGGAATCATTACTAACTAAAGTCGACACTCTTTCAAACCCACTTTATATGTTAGTATTATTCATACTCCAAAAGATATAAGTGAAGTTCATGGAGCATTCTACAATTAATATAGACTAACCAATATCCAAGCTCAAAATATATAAGTGAAGCACACGAAGCATTCTATAAAACCATACTCAAAAGATTTAAGTGAAGCACAAAGAGCATTCTATAAGGTCATACTCAAAAGATATAAGTGAAGCACATGAATCATTCTATAAATCGATGAAGGGATATCTCATACTAGCATGGTTCTTAAAGAAAAAGAAAAACACAAAGGACACAAATCATGTGAACAAAACAAAAACTGAGGTATACCGATAATTGTTGAAGAAGAAAGATGGGATGCCAACCGGGGCATCCCCAAGCTTAGATGCTTGAGTATCCTTGAAATATTTACTTGGGGTGCCTTGGGCATCCCCAAGCTTGAACTCTTGCCTCTATTTATTCTTCTCGTATTGATAGCTCCTCGATCTTCGAACACTTCATCCACACAAAACTTTAACAAACACTTTGTGAGATCCGTTAGTATAACAAAGCAAATCACTACCTTTAGGTAGTGTTGCAAACTCATTCCAATTTCATATTGTCACTTTATATACTGTATTCCAACTTCACCATGGTTTGTACCCCCCGATACTACCCATAGATTCATCAAAATAAGCGAACAACACATAGAAAACAGAATCTGTCAAAAGCAGGACAGTATGTAGTAATCTAGAAGTTTAGTAAACTTCTGTAACTCCAAAAAATTCTAAAAATATATGAAAATTTAAAAAATCTGTACAGAGGTAATGTGCAAAACGTTTCAGACCCATTTGACTTTCCAGTAAAAAATGTAAATTCACGCGCTATAGCCAAAGTTTCTGTTTTTGTACTGCACATAGTAAACAAGCAATCTAATCATCCTAAAACCGAAGCTTGGCACATTATTTTTATAATACAATGGATATATACAAGGGGATAATTATTTTCAGAGAAGCTTCAATGAAATTTTTTACATTGTTTCCATGAGCATGAACACAAGTGTTCAAGGTCGACCCTCACTTCTCCAATGCATAACCTTCCAATCACTTCTCTTATTGAAAAACTTTTTAGGCAAGATAGGCTAGTAATTTTTTTTGTATTTTCATTCTTTTAATATTTTTTTGTATGTTTCACCCACAACTAAACAGAAACAAAAAGGAAAAACAAAATCTACTTAGTGAAGAAAGCAAACAAGCACACACGAGAATATCAACCCCACGCTATTGCTCCCCGGCAACGGCGCCAGAAAAGAGCTTGATAATCCCCAAGTGCAGGGAATCATCATAGCAATTCCCAAAGGTGGAAGTGATAAGTATGGAGTGTCAAACCCACAAGGAGCTAAAGGTAAGATCAATATTCTCTCAAGTCCTATCTGCCACTGATACGACTCTACGTACACCAAACGTTTGCTTTCAACTAGAAACGAGATATAAAACTATGATGCGGGTATGAAGAGGATAACTTTGCATGGTATCAGAGAGCTAAAATATAAAACTAGGTGATGTTATCATAAATTTAGAATATATTACTAAATATTATAAATAGCGAGTGTGGAATAATGATGGGTCGGTGCGCGGAATTATCCTAGGCAATCGTTAACAAGACCGGTAGTCGTCATTGCAATTTCATATGAGGGAGAGGCATAAGCTAACATACTTTCTCTTCTTGGATCATATGCACTTATGATTGGAACTCTAGCAAGTATTCGCAACTACTAAATATCATTAAGGTAAAACCCAACCATAACATTAAAGCATCAAGTCCCCTTTATCCCATACGCAATAACCCCCTTACTCGGGTTTATGCTTCTGTCACTCAAGCAACCCACTATAAGCGAATCATGAACGTATTGCAACACCCTACAACGGGAATCCCTCACGCTTGCGTGACACGGAGGGCACAATAGGACAACACCGAAATAAAACATACAACTCATGCCAATCTAGATCATCAATCAACCCAAAGACAAAGGATATCTACTCAAAACATCATAGGATGGCAACACATCATTGGATCATAATATGTGGCATAAAGCACCATGTTCAAGTAGGGATTAAAGTGGGGTGCGGGAGAGTGGACCGCGTAAAAGAGATGAGGATGGTGATGTTGATGAAGACGATCACCGCGGCGATGATTCCCCTCCCGATGGCACTCCGGCGCCACCGAGAGAGAGGAGGAGAGGCTCTCCCCCTTGTGCTTCCTCCTCCATGGCCTCCCCCCTGGATGGGGAGAGGTTCTCCCTCTGGATCTTGGCCTTCATGGCGATGATGGCCCCTCCGGGATCCTCCTCCATGGCCTCCGGTGATGATGGCCCCCTCCGGCAGGGTGCTAGAGAGGGCCTAGATTGATTTCTCGTGGCTACAAGGCTTGCAGCGGCGGAACTTCCGATCTAGGTTATTTTCTGGAGGTTTGGGCATTTTTAGGAGAGGTTGGCGTCGAGAACAAGTCAGGGGGCCCCACGGGAAGTCCACAAGGCACAGGGGCGTGCCCTCCATGAAGGAAGTATGCCCTAGAGGCAATAATAAAGTTATTATTTATTTCCTTATTTCATGATAAATGTTTATTATTCATGCTAGAATTGTATTAACTGGAAACATAATACATGTGTGAATACATAGACAAACAGAGTGTCACTAGTATGCCTCTACTTGACTAGCTCGTTGATCAAAGATGGTTATGTTTCCTAGCCATAGACATGAGTTGTCATTTGATAAACGGGATCACATCATTAGGAGAATGATGTGATTGACTTGACCCATTCCGTTAGCTTAGCACTTGATCGTTTTAGTTTACTGCTATTGCTTTCTTCATGACTTATACATGTTCCTTCACTATGAGATTATGCAACTCCCGATTACAGGAGGAACACTTTATGTGCTACCAGACGTCACAACGTAATTGGGTGATTATAAAGGTGCTCTACAGGTGTCTCCGAAGGTACTTGTTGAGTTGGCATAGATCGAGATTAGGATTTGTCACTCCGATTGTCGGAGAGGTATCTCTGGGCCCTCTCGGTAATGCACATCACTATAAGCCTTGCAAGCATTGTAACTAATGAGTTAGTTGCGGGATGATGTATTACAGAACGAGTAAAGAGACTTGCCAGTAACGAGATTGAACTAGGTATTAAGATACCGACGATCGAATCTCGGGCAAGTTACATACCGATGACAAAGGGAACAACGTATGTTGTTATGCGGTTTGACCGATAAAGATCTTCGTAGAATATGTAGGAGCCAATATGAGCATCTAGGTTCCGCTATTGATTATTGACCAGAGACATGTCTCGGTCATGTCTACATAGTTCTCGAACCCGTAGGGTCCGCACGCTTAAAGTTCGGTGACGATCGGTATTATGAGTTTTTGTGTTTTGATGTGCCGATGGTAGTTCGGAGTCCCGGATATGATCACGGACATGACGAGGAGTCTCGAAATGGTCGAGACGTAAAGGTCGATATATTGGACGACTATGTTCGGAAACCGAAAGTGTTTTGGGAGGTTTCGGACATATACCGTAGTACCGGGGGGGTTACCGGAACCCCCCGGGGAGTTTATTGGGCCTATTGGGCCCTAGTGGGAGAAGAGGAGGGGCGGCCAGGGCAGCCGCACGCCCCCTTTCCTTCTCTTCCTCTCTCCCTTCCCTTTCCTCTCCTACTCCTACTTGGAAGGGGGAGTCCTACTCCCGATGGGAGTAGGACTCCTCATGGGGCGCGCCATAGGGGGCCGGCCCCTCTCCCTCCTACACTCCTTTATATACGGGGAGGGAGGCACCCCTTGGAGACACAACAATTGATCATTGATCTCTTAGCCGTGTGCGGTGGCCCCCTCCACCATAATCCACCTCGATAATATCGTAGCGGTGCTTAGGCGAAGCCCTGCGTCGGTAGAAACATCATCACCGTCATCACGCCGTCGTGCTGACAGAACTTTCCCTCAAAGCTCTGCTGGATCGGAGTTCATGGGACGTCATCGAGTTGAACGTGTGCTGAACTCGGAGGTGCCATGCGTTCGGTACTTGGATCAGTCGGATCATGAAGATGTACGACTACATCAACCGCGTTGTTCTAACGCTTCCGATTTTGGTCTATGAGGGTACATGGACAACACTCTCCCCTCTCGTTGCTATGCATCACCATGATCTTGCGTGTGCGTAGGAATTTTTTTGAAATTACTACGTTCCCCAACACTCCACCCTCGTGGAGCCCACGGGACTCCCCTCCAGTAACTCTTTGTTCCATTATTTTTTATATTTTCCAGAAAAATTCTCCGTTGATTTTCAGCGCATTCCGAGAACTTTTATTTCTGCACAAAAACAACACCATGGTAGTTCTGCTGAAAACAGCGTCAGTCCGGGTTAGTTCTAATCAAATCATACCAAAATCATATAAAACAATAGTAAACATGGCATGAATACTTCATAAATTATAGATACGTTGGAGACGTATCAAGAGATAAGTGTAAATTGTTTTGACTGCCGATGGTGTTGAAGAAGCGGAATGCCCATAATGTGCCTTCCTGCATGCCATAGGCTCGAACAACTTTTGTCCAACCCCTTGTGACGATCGCCCGCCCATCCTTCACCGCCTTCAGGAAGAATTCTAGAGCATTATCATGGTAGCATGAATTATATACTTTAACCTTAGTTGCCTCTACTCCGGTCATGTAGTTTGCAAGGTAATTATCAGTAAATAGATTCGGAAACCACTAAAAAGAGAAAAATATCAGATACTGAGGTCTAATAGAGTAACTTGTTGTGGGTAGGGGAAAAGGCAACACATTACCATCTTAAAGTTCACTGTTGTCTTGGACAAAGTGTAAATAATGAGCTTAATTCCCATCACCCGTTTCTTTCGCCTAACAATCTTTCTTAGTTTCCTCACTTGATGCTTGTTCATGAATATCTCATTGCCCCATACGCAAAAGGGATCGAAGCGTGGATCAGTATCACTCATATATGCACCTACAAGCAACCAGTAAATGTTAGAAGCTAAACTAAGATTGCACAAATGATGTAAAATACAACTACATACATTCCTAAGTACAAGTATTTTTAGAGATTTCAATATGAACTACATACGGATGTATATAGAATTATAGATATAGTTTAGATTAGAATCTATCATTTTGCTCCTTATGTAGTTTATATTGGAATCTCTAAAAATACTTATATTTATGAACAGATGGTGTATAAGACATGAGATGCAGCTAACCTCGACGACAAACAACATCATCGCCCATTGTAGCCCTGTGTAAGTACATGGAAAGCCAATGTTAACTACAACAGGGTTAGCATCCACCAAAAATAGCAAATGGGCACATTTTTAATATATCTTCATTGCGGAGAGTAGCATGGTAGCAAAGGGACAGATTAAAAAATGGACACAACTGTTAATTGCAACAGGCTTAACAACATCCTAAGTCATGTTTTGTAAGTTTGTAGCAATTGAAATACAACTGTTTAAAAATGGATACAATTGTTAATTGCAACAGGCTTAATGTCCATTGAAACCGGTACTGATAAAAATGCAATTGACAGAGTTAAACATCACAAGGCAGGTGCTGCCAGAGCAGATAATGGCCCAGTTGTCTATAAAAAGGTAGGGAAAATAGATAAAACGTGTTAGGCATGTTTACTACAACAGGCTTAATACATCGATCGTACAAAACATAGCCATTAATTGCAAATGGTATTGGTAAGATTGAACTGGTGAGTTTATACTTAGTAAGTCCTGAGAGGTAGTTGCTGGGGCATTTCATCTTGGCCAGAGCCCGCCCAAAGTCAGCGGCGGCGGAGGCGAGCTCTTCCTCCGGGGCGAAGCGTGGATCAGTGTCGCCAACATGTGTACCTACAAGAAGCAAGTAAATGTTAGAAGCCAAACTGCAATTGCACAAATGATGTAAAATACTGTAAAGACATGGGATGCAGCTAACCTCGACGGCAAACAACAACATCACCCGTTATGGCCCTGCGTAAGTACATGGAAAGGCATGTTAAGTATAACAGGGTTAGCATCCACCAAAAATAGCAAATGGGAAGCATCTCTAGTGATATCCTGAGTCATGTACTGTAAGTTTGTTGTTGGTATTGGTGAAATTGAGCTGGACAGTTAATACTTGAACATCACACAGTGTGCAGTACTAAAATAAACAAGGCACGGACATGCTTAATACATCAACCGTACAAAACATAGCCATTGCAAGTGGTATTGGTAAGATTTAACTGGTCAGATCATACCTGTTAAGTCCTGGGGGTTAGTCGCTGGGGCACTTCATCTGGGCCAGAACCTGCACCATGTCATCGGCGGCGGGGACGAGGTGTTCCTCCGAGTCAACATGCACAGCGGCCATCGCGCCATGGACCGCCATCAGCTCCTCGACCTCCACGTGATATGTGGTTGGGCTTGCGCGGCGATGCTTTGGAGGTAGGGGCGGTGGTGATTTGGAGGCATGAGGATGTTTCGCAGGCGCCATTTAAGCAATTAGGACAGGGCCATGATAGAGATCGGTGGGTTACCTAACTGGATCCGAGCAGAATGTAGATGTGGTTAAAGCTGTGGTTGCGGCGGCGGCGGTTTGAGCGGCCGGTAGGGGGAGGCGTGGGGGGGGGGGGAGATACTGAGGAAATTTGATGGGTGGGGATGTGGTTGGAGGAATAAATTCTGAAATCGCGCGCCTAATGAAAATTTTGCTGCGAAACTTGAAACTTGGGCGGGGGAAACACACAACACAGACGAAGCGCGTAAAATACTCGTGTGCGAGAAAAGATAAAATTGGCAGATCCCGTCTCCAAAAAATTGTACACGTGTAGTTGATTTTTTCGGTCAATGGTACGCTTGGTTTATTTTTTTGAAGGGTCAAAGACAGTAGGAAAGGATCCTACTGACACATATATTTCATTACTTTCGTCAAAGTGTTAACTTTTACATGGTTACAATATGGGTGGTCAGTATATTAGTAGAGGTGTGTAGGCACCTCGGAGATGGGGGGGGGGGTGTGTGGTGTTGGGTTACAAGTAAGTTACAAGTTGGTTACAAGGAAAGCAGAGATAAGCTCAACTAGGGGGGGGGGGGCTTGACCCTACGGCGTAGTAAGTCTAGATCTATTCATAATCTAGCCGTCCAAGAACTAAAGGTGGGGGGAATTCTTTGGAAGATGATCCCATTGCGTTCTTTCCAAATGCTCCAAGCAGATAGCATGAAAATTTCCATGAACAACGACGAATGCCAACGAAGTTTTCCCCCCTGGAGAAGTTGCAATCTGTTTCCACTGTCGGGCCAGGAGATACCAAGCGCAGTCCAGCAGCGTTGGCTAAAAGGGCATTTGAAGAAAAGGTGTTCCGCGGTTTCCTCCTCATTGCTGTCACAAAGTGCACATTGTATGCTATTTCTGACGTTGTAGTGTCTTCTTTTCAGCATGTTTCTTGTGTGGACTCTATCTGCGAGGAGCAGCCATGCAAACACTTTGATTTTGGTCGTGCATTTTGAATCCCATATCCAGGAGAAGGCTGGATCGGCCAAGACGTTTCTGAAGAAGAATTTATAGTATCTGGCCGAAGTATATTTGGCTCCCCAAGAATAGGTCCAATGGTCAAGTGCGTTGTTGTCAGGGATTGTGTTTGCAATTTATGCTTGCAATTGTTGCAACTCTTGTCGTGCCTGTGGTGTCAGAGGCAGATGGAAGCCAGTGTGGAGGTTGGTGATCGCCAAGAAATCTGCAACCAAGGCATCCTCAAGTTTGGTGAATGAGAAAGCCCGTGGGAAAGCTTCCTCATTCAACTGCTCATTCCAGAGGTCTTTCCAAAACAACACAGTGTCACCCTTACCAATTTGAACCGTAGTGATTCCACGATAGAGATCGCTCAGGTTCATGACATCTTTCCACCAGAAAGACCCGCAAGCATCCATGGCATGGGGGTACCTTGTTGTTGTAGTACGTGTTCCAAATCAGATGTACCCAGGGAATGTCGTGCTTGTTGTAAAAGCTGTGTAGGAATTTGAGAAGGAGAGCTGTGTTTTGGGTCTTGATATCGAGAATCCCTAGGCCTCCGTGCTTTTTTGGGCGGCAAACAAGATTCCATGCAGCGAGGGAGTTGGCTTTTTCCCCTTGGTCCGTTTTCTTGCGCCACAGGCAACGTCTTCTGATTTTGTCAAGGTGTTCAATCAACTTGGGAGGGAACTTTAGCGTGCACATCGGGTATATCATCATGGACGTAATGAGCGAGTTGAGGAGCGTCAGTTTAGAACCATGATCCAACATGCATAGGGAGGAGGATAATCTGCGTTCAGTTCGCTCCACCAGTGGCATCAGATCCGTCACGCTCGGTTTGGTGGTACCCATTGGCAATCCAAGGTACGTGAATGGCATTTTACCTACAGTGCATTCCCACAGATGACCAAGTTGGTTGACCATGTCATCATCTACATTGATTGGTATGAGCAGAGATTTTTGGAAGTTGAGTTTGAGGCCAATGGAATCAGCATAGTCCAGTAACAGTTGCTTCATGAATTTGACTTGCTCTTGACATGCAGGCATCAGCAGGATGGTATCATCGGCGTATTGGATCACAGGGTAATCAGATTGTTGGTTGGATGGGATTGGAAGTTGGATCTTGTGCTGTCTATAAGCATCATTGATTGCAGCTTGTAGGAGGTCTGCAGCCAGGACAAAAATTAGGAGAGAAAGTGGGTCTCCCTGTCGAACTCCGCATCTGCAGTGAAACTGTCGGCCCGGGACACCATTTAAAAGGACCGAGGAGGTGCCGGACTCAAATATGCTCTTGATCCAGCTTAGCCATTTATCATCAAATCCCATTTGTTTCATGATAGCAATCATGGCAGAATGGTCAATGGTGTCAAACGCCTTTGTGAAATCGAGCTTGAGCAAAATGGTTGGTGCACCTGATTGCTTGCATTGATATATATACTCAAAGGCCCAAGCGAGACAGTCTTGTATGGTACGGGTGCGGAGAAAGCCGTATTGGTTTCTGTGTACAATTTTGAGCACAATTACCTGCAGCCTATTGGCCAATATCTTTGTTATGATTTTCAGGTAGCAGTTGAGGAGCGTTATCGGTCTAAAGTCGTTGGGTGTCTCAGGGGAGCTAATCTTAGGGATGAGGGTGATGTATCCTGAGTTAATGCTGGTGAGGTTTAAATTGCCACTGTAAAATTCCTCACAAAGTTTGTAGAAGTCCTGTTTGATGATATGCCAGCAAGATTTCAAGAAATGCCCATTGAATCTGTCGGGGCCAGGTGCTCGGTCATTGGGCATGGTTCTCACAACCTCATCGATCTCTTTGTGTGTAAAGGGGGTGGATAAGGTATGGAGCCCTTCAATTCGCTTGGTGATGTTGGGTAGGTTAAATTTCATTTCATGTGGTGACGATTCACCCAATCTTTGCTTGTAGGTGTTGAACAGGAGTGCTTCTTTGGACGTGTGCTCACTGACAGTTTGCCCATCGGGTGTTTTCAATGTGGCTATGGAGTTTTGTCTGTACCTTTCAGTGGCAAGCGCATGAAATAACTTAGTATTTTTGGATCCAAACTTGATATATCTGATGGTGCACCTCTTCTTCCAGTATTGGTTCTGAAATTGTAACAGTTTCAGTAGGTGTGCTTTAAGAATGCGTCGGAAATTGGTCTCCGGGCGGGAGAGGGGTCGTTGATCTTCCAGCCCATCGAGCAGAAGGAGGGTCTGGTTGCAGTTCTGGATGAGTATAGACAGTTTGGAAATGTGTTTGCTCCAGACTTTGAGGTCATATCGAAGGTTCTTCATTTTTTTTTGCAAATGGCAGCCGCAGCATTGGTGGCATAGCACTGTTTGTTCCAGGAGGTAGCCACGACTTGGAGGAAGTTGGAGTGGTTAGTCCAGTAGTTTTCAAATCGAAAGATCTTGCTTTTGGGTATGCTTGTTTCAATGTGAACCACACAGGGTGTGTGATCAGAGATTGGTTTCCCCAAAGTTGTAACTATGGTGTTTGGGAAGGATTGAGTCCAATGGCAAGATGAGAAGAACCAATCAAGTTGTTCGAGGAGCGGGTCATCCTGCATATTGCTCCAGGTGTAAGAACGGCCTTTGAGAGGTATTTCAATTAGTGCTTGCGCCCGAATAATGTCATTAAACATTAAGATGTCATTTGGATCACCTCCAGCCTTATTTCTATTTTCAGAAGATCGTATAAAGTTATAATCCCCTACGAGCAGCCAATCTTCAGAGTCTGGTATATCCAGATCATATAGCCAGTCAGTGAAAAGAAGGCGATCATTGCCTCTGCAAGGCCCATATATGTTATATAATGACCAAACATTTCCAGAAACTTTGGAGGTAAGCGAAACCCCAAGAGCGTGAATTTCAGAATAACAGACAGATCCATCAAATGCAGAGCCATTCCAGATGGTAATAATTCCCCTAGAAGCTCCCCGAGAGGGAACAAAAGCAAATTGATCGAAACGTTTGGGGCAGAAGGTTTTAAGGAAAGCCAAATCAAAATGCATGCGCTTAGTTTCTTGCAGGCATATTACATCACACCCATAGATATCGATAGCATTTCTAATAGCTAGGAACTTGTCATCAGAATTTATTCCTCTAACGTTCCAGACTAGAACGTTCCACTGCTTCTTGAGGGGCATGGAGCTGGGTCTTTAAGTGGAGGACGAGGTCGAGCTCTCCTGGTCAGCCATAAGGTTATCTTCGGAGAGCTCAGTCGCCGGAATGCCGCATTTGACAGTGCCGATCATCTGGAGCATGGGGATAGGTGTTGGGGGAGGCACTGAACTCTGCGCAACAGAGGTGGTGGTGCTCTGATTGGGGGCCTCGGGCACCTGACACTGCTTAACCTTACTCTTGGTGGACCTTCCATCAGCCATTGACGGGGCTTTGAAGCCATCATATTTGTTGGAGCGAGTGCTGCGACGCAGAGTGGATTCATCAACCACAACGGGTTTCTTCTTCCTGTCCTTGCGCATCAGGTCAGCAGACAAAGCTATGGAGTCAACAGAAGTGTCATCAGAAAGTGAATACATGGTCGATCCAGGATCTTCAGAGTTGCTGGCATCAGTGGGGACCGGCTCGAGGATATTCAGCAGTGATGGTGGAGTGATGCTGGCGGCCACTGAATTTTTGTTAGGAGAGGGTTGAGGCACCAAGACGGGGAGAACACCAGGCAATGCAACAGCAGACCCACCGGGTAGATCATCCCTAGTAGCAGCAGAAACCTGAACTTCTTGGCTCTGAACCTCAGCAATCTGAATTTCATGGCTCTGAATTTCAGAAGTATGTGTCTCAAACTCCAGAACCGCAGTACTCTGTGTCTCAGTGTTCTGAATAGCAGAAGTTTGGGCTTCAGGGGACTCAGAGATGTCCTGAATGACAATAGTGGACTGCCTAGAAGAATGTGGAGCAGAATTGGTGTTGGGGAGTTGCAGAATACAAAGTTCTTCCGTCCTGATGGAAATTTGGAGCTCAAGCTGCTCATGCTGGTTCCGTATGCCATAGCCATTGCGCCAAGGTCCAAAGGTTGCCAAAATGGGGCGAATGGCAGCTGTGAGGAAGGTGTTGAGCTGCAAACGGGGGGCAAGATTGGCCAGCAGAAAATTCATCACCTCATTTCCTTGTGCAGACAAACTGAACTGAATCCCAGTGTTATGGACTTGGACAGACAAGGAAATATTTTCAGCCGTATTGTCTTGTACTGCTTCCATGGCATTAAGAGGATTGAAAACCTCATGGTTCTCAAAAACAATCAGAGCCAAGTCATTTTGATTACTGCTGGAATCGTCAGAGACCATGATGGAGTCATTCCAGGCTTGGGCAGGATTATCAGAGATATTGTTCTCAGGAATAATGCCATCCTGGACAGTCAGGCCCTGCGCCGCCAGCCACGATTGAAAGTTCATAAGGTATGGTGGCAATTGAGGCTGCGGGGCAGGAGGGGCCGGCCACTCACCCCATCCAGCATCAATCTAAACCTCCTCAGACTCGGAATCATCCTCATTGTTGTCTGGCTGATCCATTGCAGGTGGCGCCCCATTCTGCGCAAACCAGTTATGCACTTGCTGCTGGTAGAGCTGCTCTGCAGTCATCTCAGGGCCGAACAAGGGATGCGGATCACCATTGGGGGGCGGTGGTTCTTCTCCAGCAGGAGGGACTTCTGGTAGATGTGCATTCCAATCGTTGCTGCGGAGTATAGTAACTTGAACGGTCCAACAATCACAGGCCCCTCCTAACTGACGAACAACAAAACTCTTGGGGATCAGTCTCATGTGAATCAACTGGATGTGAACCATCACATATCTGCGGTCTTGCCTTGGATTATACCACGAAATCAGTCCACCAAAACCCCCAACAGATTTGTTGATGTAAAACTCTGTGTGATAGTCATATGGAAATCCAAAGTACATCAACCAAACTTGTGGACCAAAAGTGGTGGTGCGCCTATTCAGTGCAGCATTGTGTGGTACAAAAGTGATCAGGAGGTCTTCCTCTTCAAGCTCTAAAGGAGTAGCTACAGCCGTATCTCTCGCAAAGGACGGTGGGGTGTTTTTTCCTGGATTGGAGTGGTTTGTGTATCGAATTGGTAGGTACATTCGATCCGAGAGGGGTCAGGGAAAGAGCAGGTGTAATTGATTCGATTGGACTTGCTAGTTTTTGGGGGCAAGCAATTGCCTTATGGTCAGGAGCCGAACAATGAATGCAAATGAGTCTTGCTGGACAAGAAATCTTTGGGTGTCCCCATTGTAAGCATTTCGCACAGAGCACGACCCAATTGGAGGCGAGTGTGGTAATCTCATCTCTAGTATAATGGGCTTGGGCCAGATCCGCCTTGTGTTTATTCGTGATGACCGGAGGCCAACTGGAATGTGCGGGGGCATATTTGTAAGCTGAACTCAGAAAACACTGCGGAGGGGAAGGATATGGTATATCAATCAAGCATTTAAAACCTCCCAAAATGAGGTAGTTAGCCATTTGTTCTCCTCCAATTTCTCCTGGTGCAAATAAAAATCCATCAAAGAATGGGCCGTATTAATGAGTGGTAATAATGGCTGATTAGCCGTGTCGGCCGCCCCAGATTGGTCCGAATTCGGGTGGGAATTTTGAAGTTCTTGTGGGGCCAGAATCATGCTGTTCATCCGAGAATTTTCCAAAATCACCAAGGAAGTAGAGGCTTCAGCATGATTCGCATTGGAGAAATGCATGTGACTGATAGGAGCAATATGAAACTTGCTGAGCTCACGCTCAGAGGCCCGATCCAAAGTAGCATTTTTATGAAGAAAACCCAAATTTGATTTTACCGCCAAGGGTCTCCGAGAGGAAAGATCTGTTAGTTCTTCATCAGCATGCCAATGGTGATCATTAGAGAACCGAGAGAAACGCCCATTGAAAAGATGAAAATGGCAGACAAAATCAAGCCAAATTCTGTCCTTGAGACCATAGATGAAGTGACCCACTTTATTGTTTGCAACAGAGAACCGAAATGATCGAGAGCTCAATTGAACAACCTTGAAACAAGAGCTGATGCCACCAATACAACACTGGAGAGCAATACCAACTGAATCTGTGGAAAGACAAAAGGATGCCGACGAGAACGAGACCACCAAAAAGAACTCCTTGGTGTCCCGGGAGGGGAAAAAATGAACCGTGGAGCCAAACCTGCGCCTCACCTGATCTGCCAGGGCCAAGCCCGGAGCAAAATCCCAGTGTAGTAGCCCTTCCATCATGGAGAAAGCTAGAGATCGCCATGGAGGATCGTGGAGGTGGAGGGTGGGAGGAGAGGTGGGAGGTGGGAGGTGGGAGGAGTCATCACTATGGATCGGCGTTCGGTGGTTTATTAGGAAACATCGCACAGGTAACTGACTTATGGATCATTAACGCAAAAAAACTCACACGGGTACGCCATAGAAACCGTGTGTTTTGTGATCTTCTAATGATTAACGCAAAAAAACACACACGGGCACACATGCTAATCAACACTCAAAGCCCTCAAAGGATGCTCTTACCGACATTGTACGTTAATACTACAAACTTAAAGTATTACTGGTAATTTGCTCTAAGACTATGGGCGACACACACACTAACTACTTCTCACATGCTGCCATCAGGGCATGCTGGCCAGACGCCAGTGTTCTCCTTCCCGGCCTTGTAGGCAGCAGCCCGCCAAGCTCTCCTCACCACGCCATGCGACCTCTTCTTTCTTGCGGCAGCGGTACTCTCTTTTCTTGACTGCTTTCTGCCTTTTCCGCTCCTTCTGTGTGGCTTTGGCCGCCTTTAGATCCACCACCCATTCCGCCATGGCAGCCTCAAAGTCCGCCCATGTAACCGTGTGGCCGCCGACTGTCGGTGTACAAAAGTAGGGGCTCTCCTTTTGACCCCTTTACTTGTGCACGGGCAGTCAGAGCCGCGCCCGCGGCCACACTTAATAAAGCAGAGGAGGGAAGCCGGAGGGAAACCAAAGCACAAGGCAAACAAAGCAATGCCGAGACCAGAAGCATAAAAGAGCAAAGGGGCGAGGTGGACTCCCCCGGCAAGACCCTTGCCGGGGCGGCCTCCGCGGCCCCGGCAAGAGCCTTGCCGGGGCAGCTTGCCCAACACCAGCAGAGCGAGCCACCCTTGAGCCCAAAGGTTCCAAACGCCGCCAACAACTATACTGGAACTAGGGCTCGGGAGGCACCTCCGTGGTGGCATGCAGATCTTTGTGAAGATCATAAATACATAGGATCAGACGAGGACCAGAAGACGACGACCCTCGGCGGGATTCTAGCCGAGGAAATCCACAAGACCCCCGGCAAGCGCCTTGCCGGGGACGAGCGCAGCGCCACGGCAAGACCCTTGCCGGCCCCCCCGGCAAGACCCTTGCCGAGGGCATCAGCAGGGCCACAGCCAGGCCCGCGCCTGCCAAGACTCCACCGCCGTCCCCAAGCAGCTGTTAGCTCAACCAGCGGGGCAGGCACCTGCATGGCGATGGGCGGCCTCTACACCGACTCAGCAAGCACCTGCGTGGTGGCATGCGACCCTTCGTGAAGGCTCCACCACCGCGCCAGCCCAACAGCCAGCCAACGTGGCGCAGCAACGCCTCGTCAGCTCGGACGCGTGTCGGAACCGGGGAGGCGGCGACAGCCGGGACGTGCTTCCTTGCCGTCCCCGATAAAGTGAGAGGGGCACGTCGGCAGCGCATTAAATGCGTTTGTCCGATGGTACCAAAGGATAGGCTTATCGACTGTAGACCTTTCCACCTCCTGTGTGCCACTGTGGCGACCCCTTTTGCCTATAAAAGGAGGCCCGAGGCGACCAGGAGAAGGATTCGGCTCTTTGGAACTATGGAGCCACCGTAGCTAGTTCGAGAGCTCAAGAACACTCTGAAATACACACCAAAGCAGGACTAGGGTATTACGCATCCTCGCGGCCCGAACCTGGGTAAACGATCTTTGTGCTAGCTCCTAAACCTGCTCTTCTCACAACCCCGCGCTCGCCAACCGTAGAAGGGATTCCAGTGATCCCATAGGTGTCGTTTCCCCGACATCTTTGGCGCGCTAGGTAGGGGGGCAGTTGTGAGAATCTGGTCTAGCAGTTAGCCTAGCAGTTCTTCATCGCCATGGCTCCCAAGAAGAAGATGATCACGGCGATCGGCTCATCGGGAGCCGAACGACCCGTGGCAGTGCGGGCGAGCAGCGGGCCGGTCGCGGACAGAACCCTAGCCGCGGCCCGCGAGCACTAGCATCGCTCTGGCAGTCTGGCGAGCGGCGTCGTTCGTGCGCCAGACGACGGGCCGCACACCGCCAAATCCAAAGACGGGGCTGGGCCCCCCCAGGCAGCGCGGGGCCCTCCAGGGGTGTCGATGTGCCACCTACGGGCGGCGCAGCAACCTCCAAGACGCCTACGCCAGCGCCCACAGCGCGCTCTTCCTAGGGTGTGCGCGACGAGCAGCGCCACCACGCTGGAGACCCCAGACGCCGCCGTGGGAAGAGTCATGTGCATCATTTGCGGGACGAAGGAGGCCAGCATGCCCGCCGAAGTGCTGGCGAAAATGGCACGCAACTGCTAGGCCGTGATAGAGCTCCTTCTAACGTGGTTAGAAGTCGAAGCATGCCACGGTCCACGCAGCCCTCGCCGCCACCCACGCCAGCAGAAGCTTTGGCGCGCGTGCAACTACTCCTCGACTTCCCTCCTACTGCGGAAAAGCTCGATGAGTGGATGGCCACCATCCGAAGCCTTGTCGGCATCGCCAATCAAGACGAGCCACGGCCAGCGGGGCCCTCAGGCCAGTGATGAGGACATAGACCTAGGGTAGGGCGATAGGCCTGACCTATACATACTACCAAAGGTCCTTGTCCTAGAAGCAAAGAAGTTCAAGAGCAAATAGAGAGGGCTCAACAAAGGTGTCGAGTGTAATCCACTCGACCTACCATTCACTCGGAGATCTCTCCTTATTTAGGTCACTCGACCAATCAACCACTCGACGTGCAGAAGACCTAAAGCCACTCTGCGCAGCAACGGTCGGACGTTTACTCATAGACTTAATGACCATTTATACCACTTTATTATTGACGTTACGTGTAACGCTCTCATTTTATGTACATTGAATCCTGTGTAACGGAGGGGAGCTGGGGTCCTGGCACACTCTATATAAGCCACCCCCCTCCTCTGAGACAAGGGTTCGCACCCCCTGTAACACACACACGCATATAATCCAGTCGACCGCCTCCGGGCTCCGAGACGTAGGGCTGTTACTTCCTCCGAGAAGGGCCTGAACTCGTAAAACTCTTGCGTACAACTTCTCCATAGCTAAGATCTTGCCTCTACATCCCTACCCCCATTCTACTGTCAGACTTAGAACCACGACAGTTGGCGCCCACCGTGGGGCTGGTGTCTTAGCGACTTGTTGGAGAAGTTGCGATTTTTCCGATCCCCATCAGCATGGTTTCAGGCGGAGGATTGGCCGAGGGCCGCGAGATCCGTTTTGGCGCGCTCGTGTTCGTCGCCGACGACTTCGCTTGGCTCCAAGAAGCTCCACTCGACGTTGAGGCGCTCCCCGTCCGCGGGGCAACGCACTTTCGCGCGTGCGTCCGCGGCGTCCTCCTGCAGCAGCCGTCGACTCAGTATCGGTCGGCTCCGGTGGTGTCTTCACTCCCTGCTGCCCGCTGGTACAAGCGTTCCGGTCGGTCGAGGCTCCAGCGGTGGGTGAGGCACGCGGTGGCTCGCCAATCGGCCACCCCCCAAGTCGCGGCAATCGAGCCCGACGAAACTCTCTATGGCCTGTTCGACTGGCTCCGTTGAGACTGCGTCTGAGTGCGACAACAGTGACCCCGCGGCGGAAGTCCTGATGGTCAACGGACCGCGCAGTCCTCCTGGCTTCCCCCGCGAGGATGGTGGCGACGGTGGAGGCGATCCGTCGCGTGCCCACGAGGAGTACCGCCCCGAGCCCCTCTCTTCGCAGCAGAGGGAAGAGCTTCGCCACCGCAACATGGATGCACTTCACACTCCTATCGTTGGAGAAACCCCCGAGGCCCGGGCCTTGGAGGAGGTGCGCCTGGCCAACCTGGCTGAGCGCACTTGACTGGAGAATCTCCAGCACGCACTCGACGAGCTTGCTCGGCAGCGGATTCCTGAGTCCAGTCGACGACAACTTTTTCCGCCTCCTACTTAGGTATACGGAACTCCGATTCAGAATCTCACAGCTGCAGCCCGAATAGCAGAGTCGATCCAGCCCTCCCAGTCAGAAGCTGGCAGAGGTTTGATGCAGATCAAGGCTTTACTCCGGGCAGCAGGAGAACAAAACACAGCAGTATCTCAGTCGCGGAATAGGATCCATAGCAGATCCGTGGTAGCAGACACAGTCTAGTCGGCTCACATTCCAAGATCGCCCCCGAGGCGTGAGGGACGTGGAGACCGACGAGATCTGTATAGAAACCGTGAGCAGTTTGATCACCGACTCGACCACGATGATCGTCGCCGAGTGCCCACGCCTCCCCCAAGGAGTGGGTCATATGCACCTCGGCAACACGATGACATGCGCCCTCACAGTGGTGGGCGAAGGATTCCAGTCGACCCCCGGGAGCCAGGCTTTGACGCAAGATCCATTCTCGTTCATGGTTTGGTTGACAGGAATAGAGCACACAGAGATGGCCATGATAGAGATTACCCGACCGGCAGCAGGGTCCATGTTTTGGGTCCCGAGTGTTTCAGCAGAGCCATCAGAGCAGCAGTGATTCCTCCCAACTTAAGGTTGGCGACTGGAGTCAGCAAATTCACTAGTGAGTCCAAGCCTGACACTTGGCTGGAGGACTATCGAGTGGCTGTGCAGATTGGTGGTGGCAATGACGAAGTGGCCATGAAGCACCTGCCTCTGATGTTAGAGGGTTCGGCCAGAGCATGGTTGAATTAGTTAGCACCTGGCAGTATTTACAGTTGGGAAGAGCTTGCCCGAGTGTTTGTCAGAACATTTGAGGGTACATGCAAACGACCAGCAGGGCTAACTGAGCTACAGTCTTGTGTGCAGAAGTCGAATGAAACTTTGAGAGATTATATCCAGAGGTGGATTACGTTGCACCACACGGTGGAGAATGTGTCTGATCACCAAGCAGTTTGTGCCTTCAAGGAAGGCGTCAAGTATCGAGAATTGAATTTGAAGTTTGGTCGGACCGGAGATATGTCTCTGAGTCGAATGATGGAAATTGCCACCAAGTATGCTAATGGTGAAGAGGAGGATCGGCTCCGGAGTGGCAAGCACAAAACAGTCGCCCACGAAACTGGGGGAGGGAACTCCAGTCGGAAGCAGAAGCGCAAAGCCGAGCCAGCTGCTCCTGGAGAAACCTTAGCCATAACTCAAGGAAAGTTCAAGGGGAAGCCCAAAGGGCCATGGAACCCCAAGAAAGTAAAAGATCAAGATGGAAATGATGTGTTGGATTTACCATGCCACATTCACATCAAAAAAGATGAGGAGGGTAATCTCATTTACCCGAAACACACCACTCGACAATGTCGGCTCCTAATCCAGCAGTTCCGAGAGAAACAACCCAAAGAAAAGGAGAAAGAATCGGACAAAGTTGAGGATAAAGAAGAGGACGATGATGGTTACCCCCACGTCAATTCCACTCTGATGATT
This sequence comes from Aegilops tauschii subsp. strangulata, assembly GCF_002575655.3. Taxonomy (NCBI): domain Eukaryota; kingdom Viridiplantae; phylum Streptophyta; class Magnoliopsida; order Poales; family Poaceae; genus Aegilops; species Aegilops tauschii. The sequence continues at coordinate 393,493,713 of NC_053041.3, read as the reverse complement.
TTTGCTGATGTTGAGAGCAAGAGTCGACTGAAAGTCATCAACAGAGAAGTGAACATGGTCGCTTCGGCGATGCCCAGTTATTTGAAGTGGTCCCAGACTGCCATTACATTCGACCAGTCTGATCACCCGACACACATAGCCACCCCTGGGAGGCAAGCGTTGGTGGTCGACCCAGTCGTCGAAGGCACTCGGTTGACTAAGGTTCTGATGGATGGTGGCAGTGGCCTGAATATACTGTATGCGGAGACCTTGAAAGGGATGGGCATTCTGATGTCCAGACACAGTGAAAGCAATATGAGTTTCCACGGGGTTATTCCTGGCAAGAAGGCTGAGTCACTCGGCCAGATCGCCCTCAATGTGGTTTTCGGTGATTCCAAGAATTACCGCAAAGAAAGGTTGACGTTTGAAGTCGTCGATTTCCAGAGTGCTTATCATGCTATTCTGGGCAGGCCGGCTTATGCACGTTTCATGGCTCGACCATGTTACGTTTACCTTAAATTGAAGATGCCTGGTCCTAAAGGAGTGATTACCATCACTGGCAATCGGAAGAAGGCAGAAGAGTGCTTCCAGAAGGGCTCAAAGATCGCCGATGCACAAACGCAGTTGTGGAATTACAGGAGTATCAAAAAAACGCAGATCCGAGTGATTTGTTGCGAGCTAAGAAGCCTGCCACGGATTCAACATTTCAGTCGTGTGGTGAAACGAAGCCGATTCATATTCACCCGACCGATCCCAATGCTGCTCCGACTCACATCTCGACAACACTCGACTCCAAATAGGAAGAAGCGCTCATCCAGTTCCTCCGTGAGAACTGGGACATCTTTACATGGAAACCTTCTGACATGCCAGGTGTTCCCAGGGGGCTGGCTGAGCACCGTTTGTGAGTCGACCCAAAAGTGAAACCGGTCAAAGAACACCTTCGACGGTCCGCCGTGCAGAAGAGAAAAGCAATCGGTGAAGACGTGGCTCAACTCTTAGCAGCTGAGTTAGCCAATGTTGTCATGGTCCCCAAGAAGGACGACTCACTTCGCATGTGCATTGACTTCAAACATATCAATCGGGCCTGCCCAAAAGATCACTTTCCTCTCCCCCGCATCGATCAAATTGTCGACTCAACTGCAGGGTGTGAGCGCTTGTCCTTTTTGGACGCTTATTCCGGGTATCATCAGATCCGACTGTATGGACCCGATGAGATAAAAACAGCTTTCATCACTCCATTCGGGTGCTTCTGTTATGTCACCATGCCATTCGGTCTGAAGAATGCTGGAGCCACATTCATGAGGATGATTCAGAAGTGTTTACTCACTCAAATCAGTCGGAATGTGGAAGCATACATGGATGACATTGTGGTCAAGTCACGTAAAGGTTTTGACCTGTTGGCTGACCTTGCTGAAACTTTTGCCAACCTCAGAGGGTATGATATCAAGCTTAATCCATCAAAGTGCACATTCGGAGTTCCGGGCGGAAAATTACCCGGTTTCCTCATTTACGAAGGAGGGATCGATGCTAACCCAGAGAAAGTTGGTGCCATTCTACGAATGAAGCGCCCTGTGCGTGTGCATGATGTCTAGAAGCTTACAGGTTGTTTGGCCACCTTAAGTCGATTCATTTCTCGCCTCGGTGAAAAGGCATTGCCTCTTTACCGACTAATGAAGAAGTCTGATAAGTTCGAGTGGACTCCTAAAGCTGATGCAGCATTTGCAGAGCTCAAAGCCCTGCTTTCCACCTAGCCGGTGCTTGCTGCGCCAATCAGCAAAGAGCCATTACTGCTTTACATTGCAGCCACTGGACAAGTAGTCAGTACAGTACTTACGGTCGAATGGGAAGAGGAAGGAAAAGCCTATAAAGTTCAGCGCCCAGTATATTATGTTTATGAAGTTTTGACCCCATCAAAGCAAAGATATCCACATTATCAGAAGCTTGTTTATGGGATTTATATGACCACGAAGAAGGTTGCACATTATTTCTCTGACCACTCCATTACAGTCATTAGCGACGCTCCATTATCAGAGATTCTGAACAACAGAGATGCAACTGGTCGAGTGGCAAAGTGGGCGATTAAACTCCTTCCCTTGAATATTAAGTTTGAGGCAAAGAAAGCTATCAAGTCCCAAGCAATAGCAGATTTCCTCGCCGAGTGGATCGAACAGCAACTGCCGACTCAAATCCACTCGGAGCACTGGACCATGTTCTTTGATGGTTCCAAGATGCTGAATGGTTCCGGTGCTGGGGTGGTACTGGTATCCCCCCGAGGAGACAAGCTCAGATATGTTCTCCAGATTCACTTTGATTCCTCCAATAACGAAGCGGAATATGAAGCACTTTTGTATGGGTTACGTATGGCCATCTCACTTGGCGTCCGTCGCCTCATGGTCTACGACGACTCAGATTTGGTAGTCAATCAAGTGATGAAGGAGTGGGACGTCAGAAGCCTAGCTATGACTGGTTATTGCAATGCGGTGAGGAAGTAGGAAATAAAGTTTGAGGGGTTAGAGCTCCATCATATACCCCGACCGAAAAATCAAGCAGCCGATGATTTGGCAAAGATAGGTTCCAAGAGAGAAGCCATTCCCAGCAACGTGTTTTTAGAACACATTCATACACCTTCAGTTCAAGAAGATCCTTTCACTGAAGAGCCCCCGTAGCCTAAGAGTGCCACAGATCCGACTGAAGTCGAAGTCCCAGCCGCGGTCAACCTGATCATGGAGGTTTTGGTCATCACTCCCGACTGGACAGTGCCATACATTGCGTATATCCTTAGGAAGGAACTCCCAGAGGATGATGAAGAGGCTCGACAGATCATCCGTCGATCCAAAGCCTTTACTGTGATAAAAGGACATCTGTTCAGGGAAAGCGTAACTGGAGTCAGCCAGAAATGCATAACATCAGAAGAAGGTCGAATGATCCTCAACGACATCCACTCGGGGACCTGTGGTCACCATGCGTCCTCTCGGACCATTGTGGCCAAAGCATACCGAGCTGGATTTTATTGGCCACGAGCAAATGAAATGGCGAAAGATATAGTCGACAAATGTGAAGGGTGCCAATTTTACTCCAATATGTCCCACAAGCCTGCGTCATCCCTGAAGACTATTCCACTCGTCTGGCCCTTTGCTGTTTGGGGATTGGATATGGTTGGACCCCTGAGGACTGGTAGGAGCGGCTTCACTCATGTGCTTGTAGCAGTCGACAAGTTTACCAAATGGATTGAAGCCAAGCCTAGCAAGAATCTTGAGGCCAGTACTGCCGCCAGTTTCATCAGAGAATTGACATTCAGATATGGAGTTCCGCACAGCATCATCACTGACAACGGGTCGAACTTTGATTCTGATGAATTCAGAGCCTTCTGTGCTTCCCAAGGCACACGAGTCGACTATGCTTCAGTCGCCCACCCGCAGTCGAATGGACAAGCAGAAAGAGCAAATGGCTTGATTCTCAAAGGACTGAAACCCCGTCTAATGCGTGATCTTAAGCACGCAGCAGGCGCCTGGGTCGATGAACTTCCATCAGTTCTTTGGGGATTGAGGACAACTCCCAATCGGTCGACTGGCCGAACTCCGTTCTTTTTGGTTTATGGAGCTGAAGCTGTTCTACCGAGTGACTTGCTTCACAATGCACCCCGAGTCGAGCTCTTCTCTGAAGATGAAGCAGAACAGGCCCGACAGGATGCAGTCGATCTCCTAGAGGAGGAAAGAGAGATGGCCTTAATCCGGTCAGCCATTTATCAGCAAGACTTGCGTCGATTCCACGCCAGAAACGTGAGGGGCCGAGCCTTTCAAGAGGGAGACTTGGTTCTTTGAGTGGATCAGCAGAAACCACACAAGCTCGCCCCTGCTTAGGAAGGTCCCTTCATTGTCACCAGAGTTCTCCACAATGGAGCATACCATCTTTACAATGTCGAGCATCAGAAAGACGAGCCACGGGCTTGGAACGCGGAGCTCCTTCGCCCCTCTTATACTTGAGTACTCATTCGGATGAGATGTAATAAGAAATACCTTTGTAGTTTGTTTATCAAAGACAAGAGCTTTACAGTCTTCCTAAATGGTTGTTGTTACTTTTGTTTGCGTCTGAAATCCCCTAGTGGGTGACTTTGCCGCGAATCCGTTTCGCCTAAGTTTGAAAAATCCGACCGAGTGATGAGCAAGCCTCTCACTCGGAGGCTTAGCCGCGAATCGTTTTGCCTAAGTGTAAAAAATCCTACCGAGTGGTGAGCAAGCCTCTCACTCGGGGGCTTAGCTGCAGTCCAGTACTCGCCTAAGTGTAAAAAATCCTACCGAGTGGTGAGCAAGCCTCTCACTCGGGGGCTTAGCTACAGTCCAGTACTCGCCTAAGTGTGAAAAATCCTACCGAGTGGTGAGCAAGCCTCTCACCGGGGGCTTAGCTGCAGTCCAGTACTCGCCTAAGTGTGAAAATCCCACCGAGTGGTGAGCAACCCTCCCACTCGGGGGCTTAGCTGCAGTCCAGTACTCGCCTAAGTGTAAAAAATCCTACCGAGTGGTGAGCAAGCCTCTCACTCGGGGGCTTAGCTGCAGTCCAGTACTCGCCTAAGTGTGAAAAATCCTACCGAGTGGTGAGCAACCCTCCCACTCGGGGGCTTAGCTGCAGTCCAGTACTCGCCTAAGTTTGAAAAAATCCTACCGAGTGGTGAGCAACCCTCCCCCTCGGGGGCTTAGCTGCAGTCCAGTACTCGCCTAAGTTTGAAACATCCTACCGAGTGGTGAGCAACCCTCCCACTCGGGGGCTTAGCTGCAGTCCAGTAATCGCCTAAGTTTGAAAAAATCCTACCGAGTGGTGAGCAACCCTCCCACTCGGGGGCTTAGCTGCAGTCCAGTACTCGCCTAAGTTTGAAAATATCCTACCGAGTGGTGAGCAACCCTCCCACTCGGGGGCTTAGTTGCAGTCCAGTACTCGCCTAAGTGCGAAAAATCCCACCGAGTGGTGAGCAACCCTCCCACTCGGGGGCTTAGCTGCAGTCCAGTACTCGCCTAAGTGTGAAAAATCCCACCGAGTGGTGAGCAACCCTCCCACTCGGGGGCTTAGCTGCAGTCCAGTACTCGCCTAAGTTTGAAAAAATCCTACCGAGTGGTGAGCAACCCTCCCACTCGGGGGCTTAGCTAAAGTCCAGTACTCGCCTAAGTATGAAAAATCCCACCGAGTGGTGAGCAACCCTCCCACTCGGGGGCTTAGCTGCAGTCCAGTACTCGCCTAAGTGTAAAAAATCCTAACGAGTGGTGAGCAACCCTCCTACTCGGGGGCTTAGCTGCAGTCCAGTACTCGCCTAAGTTTGAAACACATATTTATCCGCAAGGACGACGAGGTGCAGGTCGACTACAACCTTCTCCTCAGAGCTACGCCACAAATACAACGTACGCTGCATCCTCATCCGCAAGGACGACGAGGGGCAGATCGACTGCAACCTTCTCCTCGGAGCTACGCCACAAATACAACGTACGCTCCATCCTCATCCGCAAGGACGACGAGGTGCAGGTCGACTGCAACCTTCTCCTCGGAACTACACCACAAGTACAACGTACACTCCATCCTCATCCACAAGGACGATGAGGTGCGGGTCGACTGGAATCTCCTCCTCAGAGCTGCATCTCAAGATTCAAAGATTATTCCGAGTGAAGAACAAAACCCACTCGAAGACAAACGCAAGCATATTTCAAGGTAAACAAAGTTCAGATAAATCCTATGGTTCCGGACCGCATATCAAAAGTACTCGACCATCAAGCCCGAAGAAGTTTAAAGATTACACAATCACTCGGCATTCTGAGGCAAATAAAGGTGGAGCATAATGTTTTTTGGTCACTCATCGGGAGAAGGACTGGCTGGGTCACAGAAACTGTCAAGGTCTATGCTGTCTGCGATGCGAGTGGCAGCGTCAAGGAAAGTGTCCATAAAGGACTGGAAAGTGTGCCTTTTTGTGTCAGCAACCCTGAGCTCCGCCAGCTTGTCTTCTTTGACATCCTTGCAGTGCACTCGGACCAGAGACAAGGCGACATCAGCACCGCAGCGAGCAGACGACTTTTTCCATTCTTGCACTCGGTCAGGTATTTGGTTCAGTCAAGCCATCAGAGACTCGAGGTCTTGAGATAGTTCCGCCTGAGGCCAGAGTTCAGCATCAACCCGAGTCATCGCCGCCATTAGGCGGGCAAGATAAGCAACCGCGCTGTCCATGCGAGATTCCAATCGCAGCACATTCATGGCGACGTCATCTTTGACTGGGCAATTTATGGGGTCGAGACCTGTCTCGACCCGCCCAGTTTCCGCTTCAAAATCTTGGCAAAGCTCTGCACCGTTGAGTAAACGGTGAGTCGACGATATGATCGGGCTTGATAGTCGACCGCAATAAGTCAGTCAATCATCAGTACCTTCAAGTTTTAGGACCAGCTTTGCAGCAAGCTGGCCCAGATAAGACTCCAACTCGCCCTTCCTGGCCTTGAGGCTCCCAAGCTCGTTTGTCAGCTTGTCCTTGTCTTTCTTCAGTCGCTCGACCTCCCGATTGGCGTCAGAAACAGCAGCCTTCAGTTTGGAGTTCTCTTCTTCTAACTTGCCGACTGAAGCAAGCTTCTTGTCAGCAAGCGCCGTCTTCTCTCGCGCTTCCTTCTGTGCAGCTGCAAGATCCTGATCCTTCTTCTCCAAAGCCTGCTTCATTTTCTCTAAAGAAATAACATTCTTCAGACGGGCTTGGAGTTGACTGTTTTCACTACATACATCTGCTTGAGTGGAGTCACTCGGTTCAAAAAATGGAAAGGAAAAGTGCCAGCAGTGAGATAGACAGTTGACGATTGGTTACCTCCCATGGCAGCTACTTCATCACGAGCAGTCTTGAGATTCTTCTTGGCCAATTCCAGATCAAGGTTGAGGCTGATTTGCTGTTTGTTCATTGCAGAAAGCTGAGCCCCAAGATCACAAGATTTCTGCAGTATAAGCCATATCAGTTGACTGAGATAAAAAGACATCACAGTGATAGCTACTCTAAGACTACCACCGAATCAAACATTCAACGGCAGTCTCGGGGACTACACCCAGTGGGTGCACTTAGCGTGCCCCACTGGTTTGAATAAACACTCGACATGGCCTGCCCAGCGCGAGAGTAAAAAAAAGTTCTCAGATCATAGTCGACTGCCCGCAGTCAACCACGGTCTCGGGGACTACACCCAGTGGGTGCACTTAGCGTGCCCCCACTGGTTCTAGTTTCATTCGACCTGGTCCGTCCAGACCTAGTGACAAAATTGAGATTCTCAGACCACAGTCAACTGCCCGCAGTCAACTATGGTCTCGGGGACTACACCTTGTGGGTGCACTAAGAGTGCCCCCACTAGTTCAAAGATTCAATTCAAGACAACTCAAATTGCCTCATACAACTTCATAACAGTCACATCCAGTGGGTGATCGGATGAGAAGTATGATCAATCAGGAATCAACTAACCTGGACATTGGTCTGCAGAGCTGCTCCGGCGTTGAAGGCCACCTGACTGGCCTCATGCACCACTTTCATTTGCCCCAACACAAGGTTCAACTGAAGAAGAGCTTCTTTGGCGGCAGCCGGTGGGTCGTCCGGAGTCTGATAAGCAGTGAAAAGCAATGATGGCAGAGCAGTTGGTATTGGCGCAGCAGAAGTCTGAGCAGCTGATCCTAATGGACAATCAGTCGACAGCGGGATAGCGAAAGTGACGTTGGTACGTGTCGGATCTGTCGATCGCTCGACTGCCGTCTCAGGCATCTTAGTCGACTGAGGAACCTGGACCTCAGGCGTCTTCCCGCTCAGTTCCGCGTCCCTCCTCCTCCTTCCCCTCAGCGGTACTTCTTCTTCATCGCCCGGGAGCACAACAACGTCTCGTGGTGCTGCAACAGACAGAGAAAGTCAAAGAGATAGCTGACAAACAATCCAGTCGTCCAAATAAATTCGAGTCGGGCAGACTTACTGGCTTTGGAGGTAGCGGCATCGATGGTTTCCTCGTCGACTGGAGTCTTGTCGATATCCATATCAGTCGCAGCCGAGGCCGGGCTGTAAAGGTTCAGCATCCACTCGGTCAGTACAAGAGAATCGGTCAGAACAAGAAAATACAGGGAGAACATTTACCCAGAAGCAACAGGAACGTCCATCTTGATTTTAGGCAGGGTCTTCCGAGCCTTCGAAGGATTGATCTTGGGCTGCTTGGTGACCTTCTCAGCCAATTCTAGAGTCGAAGACCGAGCGCGCTTTTGAGATGGAGCGCTCGAGGCCACAGCCTTGCCGCGCCTGCCCGCCGGATCATGGTGCTGCTTGGATCGACGTTCGGAACGAGGTGGTGAGTCTGCTACCTCCTCGTCGTCCGACTCATCGCTCTCATATTCATCACCGTCGGCTGGTGACTCCCACTCGCCGCTCTCCTCCGCGCTGTCCTCACCTTGATGGTCCTGCTCCAGAGCTTGCTCGCCATTGGGCATTGAGTACATCTCTGTATAAATCTACAAAACAAGGAGCCGAGTGGAAATCAGTCGGATCAACAAACAGTCAGAAAACACATCCAAATTCAATCAAGTGTAGTGGCCAAACCTTGTCTGGCTGGTTGCTTTCGCTGAAAGGTTTGACCCTCCAGGCACCCCTGGGGTTGTCCTTGTTCCCGGTGATGCCCCTCAACCACTGTTTTGGCCTCCACCTCCTCCGGATGAACCCGAGCGGTATCACCAGCCCCGGAGTACATCCACATGGAGTGGTCGCGAGCTTGGAGTGGTTGAATGCGTCGACTGAGGAACACCTCCAGCAGATCCATGCCGGTGACACCTTGGTTGATAAGTTGAACTACTCTCTCGACCAACATGCCCGTCTCCGGCTTCTCCGCGGCGGTCACTTTCAACGAAGATGGAGTTTGAACACGATCAAGAGAGAAAGGGGGAAGTCCAGTCGACTGGCCTGGAGTCGCAATATCCTGGCAATAGAACCAAGTCGACTGCCAGCCCCTGACCGACTCAGGAAGAGTCATCGAAGGGAAGGAACTCCTCTTCCTCTTCTGAATGCCCAGACCCCCACACATCTGGATAACATGGGTTTTCTCGTCGTTCGAGTTTGCTTTCTTCACTGTTTGGGAGCGGATGGTGAAAATGTGCTTGAAAAGACCCCAGTGCGGTCGACACCCCAGAAAATTCTCGCACATGGACACGAATGCAGCTAGGTATGTGATGGTGTTGGGAGTGAAATGATGGAGTTGAGCCCCGAAGAAATTCAAGAAACCTCGAAAGAAGGGGTGTGGAGGAAGCGAGAAACCGCGGTCGACATGGGTGGCAAGCAGAACACACTCACCCGGTTGCGGCTGTGGCTCCGTTTCCCCCTCCGGCAGCCGCGCGGACCCATGGACGATCAGCCCTGACTCGGCCATATCGTCCAAGTCCTCCTGCTCAAGCGAGGAACGGATCCAATCTCCCTGGATCCAACCCCGCGGCAGCCCCGAGCGCGATGAAGATCCCCGATTCGTCTTCTTGCCTTTCGCCGCCCCCGTCGCCTTCTTCGCGCGCTCCAGCGCCGCTGTTTTCTCCTTCCCCATGGCGGTGGAGTGGAGGCATCAAGAGTGGAGAAGTCGGATGGGGTGAAAGAGCGAGAGGAAGAAGAAAGAGAATGGACACGCACATTGCGAACGCCTCGGCCTCGCCGCTTTTAAAGGCCCACTTCTGAGTGGCTGACGCGTGGGTCCGGGCGATCCTGTCAAATCCCGCAACAGTCATACACGGGATACGTGGCGAAAAAGGTGGCGCAGAAATCAAAACGTCCGGTTTATCCACTCCGCTTACCACGGCACGCTCCGCCTGGCGCGCTTTCACCGAAATTTCGAATCCCGCGAAATCCGGGATCCTCTGCAACCGATCACGCCAAAGATTTCGCGTCAAAGACAACACTCGGCGGGTGAAATTATAAAAACCAATCGACAATTCCTGAATCGATCAAGGCGACTGAAACGAAGCCGAAGTACCAACACTAGCCTCCGTTCAGAGATGAGTTCTTGAGAAAGGCAAGAGTCAAAGCAAGATCAACTTCAACCTTCTTTTCACTCGGACCTCAATCCATTCGGGGGCTAATGATGAGGACATAGACCTAGGGTAGGGCGATAGGCCTGACCTACACATACTACCTAAGGTCCTTGTCCTAGAAGCAAAGAAGTTCAAGAGCAAATAGAGAGGGCTCAACAAAGGTGTCGAGTGTAATCCACTTGACCTACCATTCACTCGGAGATCTCTCCTTATTTAGGTCACTCGACCACTCAACCACTAGACGTGCAGAAGACCTAAAGCCACTTTGCGCAGCAACGGTCGGACGTTTACTCATAGACTTAATGACCATTTATACCACTTTATTATTGACGTTACCTGTAACGCTCTCACTTTATGTACATTGAATCCTGTGTAACGGAGGGGAGCTGGGGTCCTGGCACACTCTATATAAGCCACCCCCCTCCTCTGAGACAAGGGTTCACACCCCCTGTAACACACACACACACACGCATATAATCCATTCGACCGCCTCCGGGCTCCGAGATGTAGGGCTGTTACTTCCTCCGAGAAGGGCCTAAACTCGTAAAACTCTTGTGTACAACTTCTCCATAGCTAAGATCTTGCCTCTACATCCCTACCCCCCATTCTACTGTCAGACTTAGAACCACGACAGGCGGCGCTCCGTCGAACCACCACATGCCAGCGGTGGAGGGGCCGGAGGTGCTGCGGCCACGGTGCACTCTCCTCCTCCACGCCAGCCACCGCGGGTGTCGATCCGTCGTGATGACGCTTGTGATAACATTTCCATAGCGTCGTCCGACCCACGGACCCACCGCAACCAGCGCCAAGTTCTTCGGGAGTGAGCCCATGAAGACGCTTGAACCACCATCGAGCACCGGCACGTTACACGCCACCAGTCAGATAGGCGGGCGGGGCCCGCTATGGACCACCCAGCACCGGGAGGCTTCGGTGGCCTACCTTACAAGGTGGGTTGCCCGGCCTTTACCCGTGAGCTGCGGCAGTTCCAGTGGTCGTCCCACCGTACGTTCAAGCCCGACGTCGGCGAGAAGTACAACGGCAAGACCCACCCGTCGGAGTTCCTCAGCATCTACACCATTGTGATGCAAGCCGCTGGAGCTCGCGACGACAAGGTGCTTGCCAATTACTTCCCGTTGGCCCTGAAACCCAATGTCATGTCTTGGTTGATGCACTTGCTGGCGGATTCCATTTCTTCTTGGTCGGATCTGTGTCATGAGTTCATTGGTGCCTTCACCGGAGGCCACCAAGCTCATGGCCAGGCGAGTGATTTGCACATCATTCCCCAGAAGGAAGGTGAAAACCTGCGGAAGTACATACAGAGGTTCAGCCAGGTGCAATACAACATACCAGATGTTCATCCTGCCGCCATGATCAGCGCGTTCCATCAGAATGTGCGCAACCGCAAGATGCGTGAAGAGCTGGCGATGAACAAGGTCAAGGATGTGGACGAACTCTATGTTCTGGCCGATAGATGCGCTCGGGCTAAAGAGGGGAGGAAGTACCCCGGCGAGGACGCCGGCGTGGAAACCGACTCTACCGACGAAGACACCACTGCCCCGACGAAGAAGGGTCGGCGTTGCAATAGGAAACGCAAGGGCAAGGTCGTGCTTGCCGTCGAGGGATCCGAAGTCACCGGCGCTGCCAAGAAGGCCAAGGCAGACGAACCCGACAAGGAGATTGCCGGGTGCGCCGCTTGCCGGGCCTTGGCGGCTGCCGACAAGCCAGGAGGCTCCGACAAGCAATACTGCAAGATCCACCGCACCAAGGGACAAGGAGAAGGGTCAGGACAGTGCCGAAGGATCCAGCAAGAAGCGTGGCGGCCAAGGAGGCCGCCGCGGCAAGGATAACCAACAAGGGAGGCCCGCTCGGGGCCGCGACAAGAAGCAGGAAGACGACGATCATGACGAGGACGACGAGTCCGGCGAGCAAGAGTTTCAGAAGGCTACGGAGGCCATGTGCATCGATGGTGGCAGCTCGCTGCACACTTCTCACCGCCAGCTCAAGCAGTGGGCGCGTGAGATCACAGCAGCGGAGCCATCGTTCGACGCTCAGAAGCCGCTGAAGTGGTCCAGCACGCCCATCATTTTTGACGTCGAGGATCACCCTGATCGCACAACTGCGGTCGGGTGTTAGCCGTTGTTGGTTTCACCAACGATACGCAACCTCAAGGTGAACAAGATGCTGGTTGGCGGCGGGGCCGGTCTGAACTTAATCTCACCCGTTGTGATCAAAAGGCTGCAAATTCCCGACGGAGACCTCGAGGAGACATGCACGTTTCAAGGGGTCAACCCGGGAAGGAGCCAGCCGAAGGGGAAGGTCACGTTGACTGTGATGTTTGGAGGCGAGTTGAACTATAGGACGGAGAGGATTGTGTTCGATGTAGCCGAGATCCCTTTGCCCTACAATGGGATCCTCAACCGCCCGACACTAGCCAAGTTTATGGCGGCGGCGCATTATGCCTACAACACGCTGAAGATGCCTGGGCCGATGACCATCATCACCGTTCCCTGCGACAAGAAGGATGCGTTGATCTGCACCGACCTACTCTACCGGGAAGCAGTTGCAGCAGCTGCCGCCAAGGCACTTGCTCCTACCGCTGAAGCCCCGGGAGGGAAGAAGAAGACCGACAAGACCTCTTGCACCCACTCCGGCAAGCGCACCTCTTCGGAGTGTTGTGCTACCATCGAGGACGTGCCAGAGAGCTCCACCGGCAAGAGCAAGAAATCCAGAGCTGCGCCACCAGAGACCAAGAAGGTGTCCGTCAAGGAGGATGGCACGGGAGGGGCTTTCACCATAAGCTCCACCCTCGACAGCAAATAGGAAAGCGCGCTCGTCACTTTCCTGCGGGCGAATGTCGATGTGTTTGCATGGCAAGCATCTGACATCCTCGACATTCCCAGGGAAGTGATTGAGCACCATCTTGCTGTCTGCCCCCATGCGCGACCCGTCAAGCAGAAGGTCAGGAAGCAAGCTTTGGAACGGCAGGAGTTCATCACAGAGGAGATCAGGAAGTTGGAAGCAGCAGACTTGGTGAGGGGAGTGCTCCATCCGACGTGGTTGGCCAATCTGGTGGTAGTGCGCAAGGCAAACGGGAAGTGGAGGCTGTGTATTGACTACACATATATCAATAAGGCTTGTCCTAAGGACCCCTTCCCGTTGCCACGCATCGACCAGATTGTTGACTCCACGGACGGGTGTGATCTGTTATCATTCCTCGACGCCTACTCGGGCTACCACCATATCTTCATGACAAGAGAAGACGAAGAGAAGACATCATTCATCACCCCATGTGGTACGTATTGCTTTTTACGGATGCCTTCCGGGTTGAAGGGTGCTGGCTCGACGTTCGCAAGGGCGGTCCAAATTGGTTTTGAGCCCCAGCTACATAGATATATGGAAGCTTACATGGATGACATAGTGGTCAAAACCAAGGACAAGGCAACTCTTGTACAAGACTTAGAAGAGACGTTTGCCAACCTGCACAAGATCAACCTCAAGCTGAACCCTGAGAAGTGTGTCTTCGGTGTTCCGTCCGGCAAACTTCTTGGGTTCTTTGTGTCGCAGCGTGGGATCGAGGCAAACCCAGACAAGATCAAGGCTATCAAGCAGATTGAGGCGCCCAAGCGGATCAAGGATGTGCGTCGGCTCACTGGTTGCGTTGCCGCCATGAGCCGATTCATCTCCAAGTCTGCCGAGCACGCCCTTCCCTTTTTCAAGATTTTGAAAAAGGTGGGCCCAATGGAGTGGACCCCAGAGGCCGAAGCAGCACTGCAGGATCTGAAGAAATACCTCTCTTCTACATCGGTACTGGTGGCGCCTAAACCACAAGAGCCGTTGCTGCTGTATCTGGCGGCGACGAATCAAGTGGTCAGCGCCGCACTAGTGGTGCAGAGGGAGGTCGACGAAGAGGCAGTGGCGACGGCTGGACTGGCGGATGGCAAGCCAGAGATTCCCCCGGCAGGGCCCGATGCCGGCAAGGCAAGGCCCCCGGCAGAGTGTGACGCCATCGGGACAGGGCCCATGCAATCAAATGAAGTGGGCAGAAGAAGAAGATGATGCAGCACCCGGTTTACTTTGTCAGCTCCCTCCTGCAGGGGGCTAGGTCAAGGTACTCTGGTGTGCAGAAATTGCTCTTCGGCCTCCTTATGGCCTCGAGGAAGCTACGTCACTACTTCCAAGCACATGAAATCACCGTTGTCACCCGCCTCCCGTTGCAACGGATACTGCACAACCCAGGCGCAACCGGAAGGATTGTGGAGTGGGCCTTGGAGTTATCAAGCTTTGGTTTGAAGTTTAAAAGTACTTCGACAATCAAGAGCAGAGTCTTGGCGGAGTTCATTGCAGAATGGACCTGAACGCCTGACGAGGAAAGCCAGGAGACCACTCTCCCCGGCAAGGAAGCAAGTCACAACTGGATCATGTACTTTGATGGGGCTTTCTCGCTGCAAGGAGCCGGTGCTGGTGTGCTGGTCGTCGCACCCACCGGAGAGCACCTCAAGTATGTAATCCAGATGCACTTTCCCAGGGAGATGTCCACCAACAACACTGCTGAGTACGAGGGGTTGCTTGCCGGTCTCAGGATCGCGGCAGACCTTGGGGTGAAGAAGCTCATCGTCAGGGGTGATTCGCAGCTTGTCGTCAGACAAGTCAACAAAGATTATCAGAGCCCGTTGATGGAGGCCTACGTAGATGAGGTGAGGAAGCTGGAGGAGCACTTTGACGGTATACAAGCGGAGGACGTTCCCCGAGCGGAGAATGACATCGCCGATTACCTGTCAAAGCGCGCTGCATTCAAGCTACCTGTGGAACCAGGTACTTTTTTGCTTCGGTTAACTCAACCATCCGTCGAACCATCAACGAAGCAGAACAAACGGAGGAAATCAGGCCCCGGCAAGTACTTTCCCGCTGAGCCCCCAGGGGCCGCCGACAAGGGTGTTGCCGTGGATTCTGAGCCTGTCGAGGAGTGACTGACTCCGGCAGGCCGTCAAGCCCTGGCCGTAGAGACGGCCGCTCCCATGGCAGATGAAATGCCTTTGGTCCTTGCCGTCGAGCCCCAGGCTCCGGCATGGGCACAACATACCGTCCGATTCCTCCAAACAGGGGAGCTTCCTGAGGAGCAGGAAGAAGCGGAGAAAGTAGCTCGTCGGTCTGCTATGTATCAGTTCATTGATGACGTCCTGTACAGGAAGAGACCAAACGGTGTGAAATTGAAGTGCATTCCCCGGGAGGAAGGACTGGAGCTGTTGGCGGAGATACACGGAGGCATATGTGGCTCCCACATAGGGTCGAGGGCCCTTGCCGGCAAGGCGTTCCAGTAGGGTTTCTTCTGGCCCACTGCCCTCCAGGATGCAACGACACTAGTAACCAGGTGTGAAGCGTGTCAGTTCCATTCGAAGAAGCTTCATAAACCAGCTCAAGCCCTTCAAACAATTCCTCTTTCCTGGCCATTCTCGGTCTGGGGGCTCGACATCCTGGGCCCTTTCCCCCGCACTGTCGGGGGCTTTGAGTACTTATACATTGCGATCGACAAGTTCACAAAGTGGCCGGAGGTGGAAGCAGTGAGGAAGGTGACAACACAGTCAGCCGTCAAGTTCTTCAAGGGGCTAGTGTGCCATTTTGGTGTGCCAAACAGAGTCATCACCGACAACGGCATGCAGTTCACAAGCCACACCTTCATGCAACACATCCAAGACCTTGGCAACAAGGTCTGTTTCACTTCCGTGGCACACCCACAGAGCAACGGCCAGGCGGAGAGGGCAAATGCTGAAGTACTGCGAGGCCTGAGGACCAAGACTTTTGACAGGCTGCACAAGTGCGGAAGGCGCTGGATCGATGAATTGCCGGCGGTTCTTTGGTCAATCAGAACGACACCAAATCGAGCCACCGGCCAGACACCCTTCTCCCTCGTTTACGGGGCAGAAGCAGTTCTCCCTACAGAACTCACATACGGTCACCACGAGTGCTCGCTTATGATGAGCTTGAGCAAGAGAAATTGTGGCAAGATGACGCAACGCTCCTCGAGGAAGATCATCTTCGGGCGGCTGTGCGAGAAGCGTGCTACCAACAAGCCTTGCGCCGCTATCATAGCCGCAAGGTTCATGCCCGAAGCTTTGAGGAAGGCGACCTTGTTCTTTGGCGCGTTCAGTCGGCCAAGAATTCCAACAAGTTGACGCCGAAATGGGAAGGCCCTTATCGGGTAATACGAGTCACCAGGCCTGGCACAGTCCGCCTGGAGACCGAAGATGGTATTCAAGTGGGCAACTCCTGGAACATCGAACATCTTTGCAAGTTTTACCCATAAGGCGCGGTTGCCGGGCCTCCCAACAAGCCACCCTTTTGTACAAGCCTTGCCGACAAGCCATGTAACCCTTTGTACAAAGCCAGGCACAGACCCTGAGCATAAATAAATGAAGCGCTGGCACCCTAAGTTATATCATGCATGCTAGGTTAAGTCTCTCCCTCGGTTAGGGTTGATAGTGCTTAGCGGCGACTAACCCCTAGCCTAGAGGTCGAGTGTGCGTCTTTCTGTCTTCTTTGGTTCGCAGGGCACGTGGACACTTCTGCTGAGCCACTTGGAAGAAAGAGAACGAACCGGCACTCCGGCCCCGGCAAGCCAAGACTGCCGGGGGCTGAAGACACAAGGATCCAACCACGGCAAGCCAAGGATGCCGTGGGCTGCGGGTTCATATAAGTCTTTCATCCCCTGTTATGCATTTCCGTATGGAACTGGGGCATGTGAAACCTCGTTTATATTCTTAAACCACCGTACTCCCCTTTTCTTGTACCCAAGAGCTATCCCCTGGGTCGAAACTTGGTCATAGTCGCGGTGGCAAGAAAATGAACGAGGGGCCTAACTCTACTTCGCCCCTGCCTCCGCCAAGAGCGTGAGAATGGTCGACTGAAGTGGGGGGACGGCAAGGCCTGTTGCCGGGCGACAATGTTTATCTTAAAAATAACGAGGATTCACTCCTTGGCATGGGCCTCGCTCATGCACAAAGAACCCGACAAGCACCCTTTTTCATTAAAAACGTCCCATACAGGTACAACTCATACGGGATGAAAAACATGAGCAAGGGGATTACAAGTTTTAAATCTAACAAGTGCCCGCAGGCTTACAAACTAAAAAAAGATAAGATGCCCGTAATCCCTTTCTTGTCCCTCTCCTCAGAAGATGGAACAAGGTAGCAGGAGGGCGAAAGGAGCGCCTAGGCGAGGTGCGAGAAGCAGAAGGCACCAAGAGAGCATCCCGGTGCCGGGAGAGGAGCTGGAAGATGAGGCAGTGGCCCGACAATACGCGACGAAGGCGTTGGTGCCCGCGTACTCCGACTTGTCGGCCGCCGTCCGCCTTCTTCGCCTTCTCCGGCCCTCCTACGCCAGCCGCCCAAGGAGGCGATGGGGAACACGCCGATGGATAGCTTGACAAGGAAGGCCCTCGGCAGGGCGCGTGGCCGAGGGAGGGGCGACGCGGTCAGTCAGAGTCGGGGTCGGCGTCCCGCCACTCGACGCCCTCGTCGTCGCTGTCGCTGTCCTCCTCGTCACTCCCGCTCGAGGAGAAATCTTCATCGTCGGAGGAGCTCTCCACGCCGCAGTTCATGCGAGTTCTAAGATCTCCAAAGACCTTGACGGAGAGCAGGTCGTTCTCCATTAACTTGAAGTAAAGGACGAGCCCCGCCGTCAAGCTGTGGACGCGAGCAAATGTTTTCCATCCGCGACGGAGGTACATGACGTGAGGAGCAGGGAAGTCGACGTCGACCCACGTGCCGCCATTACCGCAGCCCCTGATGTGCAACCTGGGGGTCTGGGGTGGATCGAGCTCCATCTCCCGAGCAAATGGGGTAGGGAGACGGAGGCGGCGACGCGGTGGCCGGCGCAGCCTGATGAAGAACTCGCGGGGCTGGTCCCCGACATGGCCCTCCATTGGGGGAGGCATCGCTGGCGGGGGCGAGGCCGGAGCGCCGCCCCGTCCCCCTCTTCCCCGAGCGCCACGGCGACCTCGGCCTCGCCCCCTCCCCCTTCCTCTCGTGGCCGGCTCCGCCGCCGTGAGTTCTTGGGAAGGAGGGACGCGCTGTCGAGCAGTTACTGCGGTAAAATCCGCCACACCTGCCCGCGCACCGTTCTGGGCCTAGCCCAACAACGCGTCGCGCTTATGTGTGGCCCAGGCCCGGGGGCTCCTGTCAGTGTACAAAAGTAGGGGCTCTCCTTTTGACCCCTTCACTTGTGCACGGGTAGTCAGAGCCGCGCCCGCGGCCACACTTAATAAAGCAGAGGAGGGAAGCCGGAGGGAAACCGAAGCACAAGGCAAACAAAGCAACGCCGAGACCAGAAGCATAAAAAAGCAAAGGGGCAAGGTGGACTCCCCCGGCAAGACCCTTGCCGGGGCGGCCTCCGCGGCCCTGACACGAGCCTTGCCGGGGCAGCTTGCCCAACGCCAGCAGAGCGATCTGCCCTTGAACCCAAAGGTTCCAAACGCCGCCAACAACTATACTAGAACTAGAGCTCGGGAGGCACCTCCGTGGTGGCATGCAGATCTTTGTGAAGATCATAAATACACAGGATCAGACGAGGACCAGAAGACGACGACCCTCGGCTGGATTCTAGCCGAGGAAATCCACAAGACCCCCGGTAAGCGCCTTGCTGGGGACGACCGCAGCGCCACGGCAAGACCCTTGCCGGGCCCCCCCGGCAAGACCCTTACCGAGGGCATCAGCAGGGTCACAGCCAGGCCCGCGCCTGCTAAGACTCCACCGCCGTCCCCAAGCAGCTGTTAGCTCAACCAGCTAGGCAGGCACCTGCGTGGCGATGGGCGGCGTCTACACCGACTTAGCAAGCACCTGTGTGGTGGCATGCGACCCTTCGTGAAGGCTCCACCACCGCGCCAGCCCAGCAGCCAGCCAAAGTGGCGCAACAACGCCTTGTCAGCTCGGACGCGCGTCGGAACCGGGCGAGGCGGCGACTGCTGGGACATGCTTCCTTGCCGTCCCTGATAAAGTGAGAGGGGCACGTCGGTAGCGCATTACATGCGTTTGTCCGACGGTACCAAAGGATAGGCTTATCGACTGTAGACCTTTCCACCTCCTGTGTGCCACTGTGGCGACCCCTTTTGCATATAAAAGGAGGCCCGAGGCGACCAGGAGAAGTATTCGGCTCTTTGGAACTACGGAGCCACTGTAGCTAGTTCAAGAGCTCAAGAACACTCTGAAATACACACCAAAGCAGGACTAGGGTATTACGCATCCTCGCGGCCCGAACCTGGGTAAACGATCTTTGTGCTAGCTCCTAAACCTGCTCTTCTCACAACCCCGCGTCCGCCAACCGTAGAAGGGATTCCAGTGATCCCATAGGTGTCGTTTCCCCGACACCGACGGTGATGAACTCAGCGCGAAGAGATGCCATCGCTTCCTTACCATGTGTGCGGTCGCGGGCGGCGAGGAACGCGGCGCGGTGCTACTTCTTGAGCTTGCGTTGGTTTTTCCCTTGAAGATGAAAGGGTGATGCAACAAAGTAGAGATAAGTATTTCCCTTAGTTAGAGAACCAAGGTATCAGTCCAGTAGGAGACAATACACAAATCACCAATACCTGCACAAACAATCAAACAACTTGCACCCAACGTGATAAAGGGGTTGTCAATCCCTTGACGGTTACTTGCAAAAGTGAGATCTGATAGAGATAGATGAAACTAAACAAATAGTAAAGTAAATATTTTTGGGTTTTTTGGTTTATGGAACGGAAAGTAAAAGATTGCAAAATAGTAGATCGGAAACTTATGATGGAAAATAGACCCGGGGGCCATAGGTTTCACTAGAGGCTTCTCTCAAGATAGCAAATAATACGGTGGGTGAACAAATTACTATCGAGCAATTGATAGAAGAGCGCATAGTTATGACGATATCTAAGGCAATGATTATGAAATATAGGCATCACGTCCGTGTGAAGTAGACCAAAATGATTCTGCATCTACTACTATTACTCCACACATCGACCGACTCCTGCCTGCATCTAGAGTATTAAGTTCATGAAGAACAGAGTAACGCATTAAGTAAGATGACATGATGTAGAGGAATAAACTCAAGCAATATGATGTAAACCCCATCTTTTTATCCTCGATGGCAACAATACAATACGTGCCTTGCTGCCCCTACTGTCACTGGGAAAGGACACTGCAAGATTGAACCCAAAGCTAAGCACTTCTCCCATTGCAAGAAAAACCAATCTAGTTTGCCAAACCAAATCGATAGTTTGAAGAGAATTACAAAGATATCAAATCATGCATATAAGAATTCAGAGAAGATTCAAATAATTTTCATAAATAAGCTGATCATAAATCCACAATTCATCGGATCTCGACAAACGTACTGCAAAAAAATATTACATCGGATAGGTCTGCAAGAACATCGAGGAGAACATGGTATTGAGAATCAAAGAGAGAGAAGAAGCCATCTAGATACTAGCTATGGACCCGAAGGTCTGAGGTAAACTACTCACGCTTCATCGGAAGGGCAATAGGGTTGATGTAGAAGCCCTCCGTGATCGAATCCCCCTCCGGCAGGACGCCGGAAAAGGCCCCAAGATGGGATCTCGCGGGGTACAGAAGATTGCGGCGGCGGAAAAGTGTTTTCATGGATGCTTCCGAGGGTTTGGGAATATATGTGAATATATAGGCTGAAGAAGTAGGTCGGTGGAGTCAAGGGGGGCCCACAAGGCAGGGGCGTGCCCTACACCATGGGCGCTCCCTCCACCCTTGTGGCCGCCTCGTGGCTCTTTTGACTTGCACTCTAAGTCCCCTGGGTGTCTTCTGGTCCAAGAACGTCATCACAAAGGTGTTATTCCGTTTGGTATTCCTTTTCTACGAAACTCAAAAACAAGGAAAAAAACAGAAACTGGCACTGGGCTCTAGGTTAATAGGTTAGTCCAAAAAATAATATAAAATAGCATATTAATGCATATAAAACATCCAAAACAGATAATATAATAGCATGGAACAATAACAAATTATAGGTACGTTGGAGACGTATCAAGCATCCCTAAGCTTAATTCCCGCTCTTCCTCGAGTAGGTAAATGATAAAAATAGAATTTTTGATGTGGAATGCTACCTAACATATTTATCCATGTAATTTTCTTTATTGTGGCATGAATGTTCAGATCCATAAGATTCAAAACAAAAGTTTATATTGACATAAAAACAATAATACTTCAAGCATACTAACAAGGCAATTATGTATTCTCAAAATAACATGGCCAAAGAAAGCTTATCCCTACAAAATCATATAGTGTGGCTATGCTCCATCTTCACCACACAAAATACTCAAATCCTGCACAACCCCAATATTGGCCAAGCAATTGTTTCATAGAATTCTCAAACTTTTTCAACTTTCACGCAATACATGAGCGTGAGCCATGGACATAGCACTATAGGTGGAATAGAATATGGTGGTCATGGAGAAGACAAAAGGAAGGAGATAGTCTCACATCAACTAGGCGTATGAACGGGCTATGGAGATGCCCATCAATGGATATCAATGTGAGTGAGTAGGGATTGCCATGCAACAGATGCACTAGAGCTATAAGTGTATGAAAGCTCAAAAGAAAACTAAGTGGGTGTGCATCCAACTCGCTTGCTCACGAAGACCTAGGGCAATTTGAGGAAGCCCATCATTGGAATATACAAGCCAAGTTCTATAATGAAAAATTCCCACTAGTATATGAAAGTGACAACATAGGAGACTCTCTATCATGAAGATCATGGTGCTACTTTGAAGCACAAGTGTGGTAAAAGGATAGTAACATTGCCCCTTCTCTCTTTTCTCTCATTTTTTGTTGGGCCTTCTCTCTCTTTTTTTGCCTCTTTTTTTTGTCCGGAGTCTCATCCCGACTTGTGGGGGAATCATAGTCTCCATCATCCTTTCCTCACATGGGACAATGCTCTAATAATGAAGATCATCACACTTCTATTTACTTACGACTCAAAAAATTACAACTCGATACTTAGAACAAAATATGACTCTATATGAATGTCTCTGGCAGTGTACTGGGATGTGCAATGACTCAAGAGTGACATGTATGAAAAAATTATGAAAGGTGGCTTGGCCACAAATACGATGTCAACTACATGATCATGCAAAGCAATATGACAATGATGGAATGTGTCATAATAAACGGAACGGTGGAAAGTTGCATGGCAATATATCTCGGAATGGCTATGGAGATGCCATAATAGGTAGGTATGGTGGCTGTTTTGAGGAAGGTACATGGTGTGTGTATGGTACCGGTGAAAGTTGCGCGACACAAGAGAGGCTAGCAATGGTGGAAGGGTGAGAGTGCGTATAATCCATGGACTCAACATTAGTCATAAAGAACTCACATACTTATTGCAAAAATCTATTAGCCATCAAAACAAAGTACTACGTGCATGCTCCTAGGGGAAGGGTTGGTAGGAGTTAACCATCACGCGATCTCGACCTCCACACAATGGATGGCAATTAAAAAAATTCCTCATGCTCCGACTTCGTTACATAACGGTTCACCATACGTGCATGCTACAGGACTAACAAACCTTAACACAAGTATTTCTCCAATTCACAATTACTCACTAGCATGACTCTAATATCACCATCTTTATATCTCAAAACAATCATAAAGAATCAAACTTCTCATAGTGTTCAATGCACTTTATATGAAAGTTTTTATTATATCCCTCCTGGATGTCTATCATATTAGGACTAAATTCATAACCAAAGCAAATTACCATGCTGTTTTAAGAGACTCTCAAAATAATATAAGTGAGGCATGAGAGTTCAATAATTTCTACAAAATAAAGCCACCGCCGTGCTCTACAAAGATATAAGTGAAGCACTAGAGTGAAATTGCCTAGCTCAAAAGATATAAGTGAAGCACATAGAGTATTCTAATAAATCACGATTCATGCGTGTCCCTCTCAAAAGGTGTGTATAGAAAGCATGATTTTGGCAAAATAAGCAAAGACTCAAATCATACAAGACGCTCCAAGCAAAACACATATCATGTGGTGAATAAAAATATAGCCTCAAGTAAAGTTACCGATAGACGAAGACGAAAGAGGGGATGCCTTCCGGGGCATCCCCAAGCTTAGGCTCTTATTTGTCCTTGAATATTACCTCGGGGTGCCTTGGGCATCCCCAAGCTTAGGCTCTTGCCACTCCTTATTCTATAGTCCATCAAATCCTCACCCGAAACTTGAAAAATTCACAACACAAAACTGAGCAGAAAATCTCATAAGCTCCGTTAGTATAAGAAAATAAATCACCACTTTTGGTACTGTTGTGAACTCATTCTTTATTTATATTTGTGTAATGTATATTTTATTCAAACTTTTCCCTGGTTCATACCCCCTGATACTACCCATAGATTCATCAAAATAAGCAAACAACACAAAGAAAACAGAATCTGTCAAAAACAGAACAGACTGTAGCAATCTGTAAACTTCGAATACTTTCGCAACTCCAAAAATTCTGAAAAATTAGGACAACAGGGGCAATTTGTATATCAATCTTCTGCAAAAAGAATCAGTAGTTTCTTGCGCTTCTGTGATTTTTAATAATTCTGGGACTGAGCGAAAAAGTTTCTATTTTTCAGCAAGATCAAATCAACTATCACCGCACGCTATCCCAAAGGTGCTACTTGGTACAAACACTAATTAAAACACCAAAACACAATCACTACAGAGGTAATAATGTGTAATTTATTCAAGAACAGTAGCAAAACAAAAAACGCAAAAATAAAATTGGGTTGCCTCCCAACAAGCGCTATTGTTTAACGCCCCTAGCTAGGCATAAAACATAGATAGATCTAGGTATTGTCATCATTGGTATGCAATCCATAAGTATCTCTCATAATAGATTCATATGGAAACTTAATTTTCTTTCTTGGAAATTGTTCCATGCCCTTCCTTAACGGAAATTGAAATCTAATGTTTCCTTCTTTCATATCAATGATTGCACCAATCGTTCTAAGTAAAAGTCTACCAAGAATAATATGACATGTAGGATTGCAATCTATATCAAGAAAAATGAAATATACGGGCACATAATTCCTATTTGCAACAATAAGAACATCATTAATCCTTCCCATAGGTTTCTTAATAGTGGAATCCGCAAGATGCAAATTTAGGGAACAATCATAAAAATCACGGAAACCTAACACATCACATAAAGTTTTTGGAATCGTGGAAACACTAGCACCCAAATCACACAAGGTATGGCACTCATAATCTTTAATCTTAATATTAATAGTAGGATCCTACTCATCATAAAGTTTTCTAGGGATAGAAACTTCCAATTCAAGCTTTTCTTCAAAGATTTCATCATAGCATCAACGATATGTTTAGTAAAAGCTTTGTTTTCATTATAAGCATGAGGAGAATTCAACATGGATTGCAACAAGGAAATACAGTCTATTAAAGAACAATTATCATAATTAAAATCCATGAAATCCAAAAAAGTGGGTTCATTGCTACTTAAAGTTTTGACCTCTCCAATCCCACTTTTATCAATTTTTGCATCAAGATCTAAAAACTCCGAATCATTGGGACGCCTTCTAACTAAAGTTGACTCATCTCCAGTCCCATATTTATCAAGATTAATATTGGAAAACAAAGATTCAATAGGAGTCACATCAATCACTTTAAGATCTTCATCATTATTTTCACGAAAACTAGAAGAACACGCTTTTACAAACCAATCTCGTTTAGCACGCACCCTAGCGGTTCTTTATTTGCACTCATCAATGGAAATTCTCATAGATTTTAGAGATTCTTTAATATAATGCTTGGGTGGAATAGATCTAAGTTTCAAAGAATCAACATCAAGAGAAATTCTATCCATGTTTCTACCCGAATCATCAATCTTAAGCAAATTTTCTTCAATCAAAGCATTGAAACCCTTTTGCGAAATCATAAATTCTTTAACACTATTCTCGAAATCAGAGGACATCTTATTATAATATCCATAAGAATTGTTGTAGGAATTACAATAATTATTAGAGGAATTACTAGGAAACGACCTAGGATAAAAATTACCTCTACACGCGTTATTACCAAAATTGTTCCTACCAACAAAATTCACATCCATAGATTCATTATTATTCTCAATCAAAGTAGACAAAGGAATATCAATAGGATCAAAAGAAGCACTCTTTCTAGCAAATAATTTCATAAGTTCATCCATCTTTCCACTCAAAACATTAATCTCTTCAATCACATGCACCTTTTTACTAGTGGAAGATCTTTTGGTATGCCATTGAGAATAATTAGCCATAATATTATCTAGAAGTTTAGTAGCTTCCCCTAGAGTAATTTCCATAAAAGTACCCCCGTGACCGAACCTAAAAGATTTCTATAAGAAAAATTCAATCCGGCATAAATTTTTTGTATAATCATCCACAAATTCAAACCATGAGTAGGGCAATTTCGTATCATCCATTTCATCCTCTCCCAAGATTGTGCAACATGTTCATGATCAAGTTGCTTAAAATTCATAATATCGTTCCTAAGGGAGATGATCTTAGCGGGAGGAAAATACTTGGAAATAAAAGCATCTTTACACTTATTCCATGAATCAATACTATTTTTAGGCAAAGATGAAAACCAAGTTTTAGCACGATGTCGAAGTGAGAACGGAAATAGCCTTAGTTTAAAAATATCATTATCCACATCTTTTTTCTTTTGCATATCACACAAATCAATGAAATTATTCAGATGGGATGCGACATCTTCACTAGGAAGGCCAGAAAATTGATCTTTCATAACAAGATTCAGCAAAGCGGCACTAATTTCACAAGATTCTGAACTAGTGGCGGGAGCAATCGGAGTACTAATAAAATCATTGTTATTAGTGTTGGAAAAGTCACACGATTTGGTATTCTCTTGATCCATCGTGACAAAGCAAGCAAGCCAACACACGAGCACAGAAAAAGCAAACAAAGAAGACGAACGGAAGAAGGGCGAAGAAAAGGCAAATCTTTTCGAAAATCATTTTAGAGGTGGGGGAGAGGAAAACGAGAGGCAAATGGCGAATAATGTAATGCAAGAGATGAGAGTTTATGATGGGTACTTGGTATGTCTTGACTTGGCGTAGATCTCCCCGGCAACGACGCCAGAAATTCTTCCTGCTACTTCTTGAGCTTGCGTTGGTTTTTCCCTTGAAGAGGAAAGGGTGATGCAACAAAGTAGAGATAAGTATTTCCCTCAGTTAGAGAACCAAGGTATCAATCTAGTAGGAGACAACGCACAAATCACCAATACTTGCACAACAATCAAATAACTCGCACCCAACGCGATAAAGGGGTTGTCAATCCCTTCACGGTTACTTGCAAAAGTGAGATCTGATAGAGATAGATGACACTAAACAAATGCTAAAGTACATATTTTGGGGGTTCTTTGGTTTATGGAACGGAAAGTAAAAGATTGCAAAATAGTAGATCGGAAACTTATATGATGGAAAATAGACTCGGAGGCCATAGGTTTCACTAAAGGCTTCTTCCAAGATAGCAAATAATACGGTGGGTGAACAATATACTGTCGAGCAACTGATAGAAAAGCGCATAGTTATGACGATATCTAAGGCAATGTTTATGAAATATAGGCATCAGGTCCGTGTCAAGTAGACCGAAACAATTCTGCATCTACTACTATTACTCCACACATCGACCGACTCCTGCCTGCATCTAGAGTATTAAGTTCATGAAGAACAGAGTAACGCATTAAGTAAGATGACATGATGTAGAGGACTAAACTCAAGTAATATGATGTAAACCCCATCTTTTTATCCTCGATGGCAACAATACAATACGTGCCTTGCTGCCCCTACTGTCACTGGGAAAGGACACCGCAAGATTGAACCCAAAGCTAGGCACTTCTCCCATTGCAAGAAAGATCAATCTAGTAGGCCAAACCAAACTGATAATTCGAAGAGACTTGCAAAGATAACCAATCATACATAAAAGAATTCAGAGAAGATTCAAATATTGTTCATAGATAAACTTGATCATAAACCCACAATTCATCGGTCTCAACAAACACACCGCAAAAGAAGATTACATCGGTCTCGGTGCAATTATTGATATGAAGGAAGGAAATATTAGATTCCAATTTACGTTAAGGAAATGCATGAAACACTTTCCTAGAAATAAAATAAAATTACCATATGAATCTATCAATGGATTGCCAACCAAAGATGGCAATACCTAGATCTATCCTTGCTATTATGCCTAGCTAGGGGCCTTAAACGCTAGCGCTTGTTGGGAGGCAACCCAATTTTATTGTTAGTTTTTTGCTTTTTGCTTCTGCTTAGGAATAAATATTTGATCTAGCCTCTGGTTAGATGTGTTTTTATGTTTTAGTTAGTGTTTTTGCCAAGTTTAACCTATAGGATCTTCTTGGATGATAGTTATTTGATCTTGCTGAAAATTCCAGAAACTTTCTGTTCATGAAAATAATTGTTAAAAATCACCAGAACGTGATAAAATATTGATTCCAATTGCTGCTGATCAATAAACAAATTATCTAGGTCGTCCTATTTTGGCTGAAGTTTTGGAGTTCCAGAAGTTTGCGTTAGTTACAGATTACTACAGACTGTTCTGTTTTTGACAGATTCTGTTTTTCGTGTGTTGCTTGCTTATTTTGATGAATCTCTGGCTAGTAAAAAACTTTATAAACCATAAAGAAGTTGGAATACAGTAGGTTTAACACCAATATAAATAAAGAATGAGTTCATTACAGTACATTGAAGTGGTGTTTTGTTTTCTTTCGCTAACGGAGCTCACGAGATTTTCGGTTAAGTTTTGTGTTCTGAAGTTTTCAAGTTTTGGGTAAAAGATTTGATGGATTGTGGAACAAGGAGTGGCAAGCGCCTAAGCTTGGGGATGCCCATGGCACCCCAAGATAATCTAAGTACACCAAACAGCCAAAGCTTGGGGATGCCCCGGAAGGCATCCCCTCTTTCGTCTACTTCCATCGGTAACTTTAGTTGGAGCTATATTTTTATTCACCACATGATAAGTGTTTTGCTTGGAGCGTCTTGTATGATTTGAGTCTTAGATTTTTAGTTTACCACAATCATCTTTGCTGTACACACCTTTTGAGAGAGACACACATGAGTCGGAATTTATTAGAATACTCTATGCGCTTCACTTATATCTTTTGAGCTATATAGTTTTTACTCTAGTGCTTCACTTATATCTTTTAGAGCACGGCGGTGGTTTTGTTTTATAGAAACTATTATTCTCTCATGCTTCACTTATATTATTTTGAGAGTCTTAAACAACATGGTAATTTGCTTAAATTGGGAAATTAATCCTAATATGCTAAGTATTCAAGACTAGTAAAAAAACTTTCTTATGAGTGTGCTGAGTGCTAAGAGAAGTTAGATCCTTGATGATTGTTTTGAGATATGGAGGTAGTGATATTAAAGTTGTGCTAGTTGAGTAGTTGTGAATTTGAGAAATACTTGTGTTGAAGTTTGCAAGTCCTGTAGCATGCACGTATGGTAAACGTTATGTAACAAATTTGAAACATGAGGTGTTCTCTGATTGTCGTCCTTATGAGTGCCGGTCGGGGACTAGCGATGGTCTTTTCCTACCAATCTATCCCCTAGGAGCATGCGCGTAGTGCTTGGTTTTTGATGACTTGTAGATTTTTTCAATAAGTATGTGAGTTCTTTAAGACTAATGTTGAGTCCATGGATTATACGCCATTCCAAGATATATTGCCATGCAACTTTCCACCGTTCCGGTTATTATGACACGCTCATCATTGTCATATTGCTTTGCATGATCATGCAGTTGACATTGTATTTGTGGCAAAGCCACCATTCATAATTTTTCATACATGTCACTCTTGATTCATTGCTATCCCGGTATACCGCCGGAGGCATTCATATAGAGTCATACTTTGTTCTAGTATCGAGTTGTAATCATTGAGTTGTAAATAAATAGAAGTGTGATGATCATCATTCATAGAGCATTGTCCCAAAAAAAAGAGAAAGGCCAAAAAAAGAGAAGGCCCCCCAAAAAAGAGAAAGAAAATAAAAAGGGACAATGCTACTATCCTTTTTTCCACACTTGTGCTTCAAAGTAGCACCATGATCTTCATGATAGAGAGTCTCTTGTTTTGTCACTTTCATATACTAGTGGGATTTTTTCATTATAGAACTTGGCTTGTATATTCCAACAATGGGCTTCCTCAAATGCCCTAGGTCTTCGTGAGCAAGCAAGTTGGATGCACACCCACTTAGTTTCTTTTGTTGAGCTTCATGCATTTATAGCTCTAGTGCATCCGTTGCATGGCAATCCCTACTCCTTGCATTAACATCAATCGATGGGCATCTCCATAGCTCATTGATTAGTCGCGTTGATGTGAGACTTTCTCCTTTTTTGTCTTCTCCACATAGCCCTCATCATTATATTCTATTCCACCCATAGTGCTATATCCATGGCTCACGCTCATGTATTGCGTGAAGGTTGAAAAAAGTTTGAGATTACTAAAGTATGAAACAATTGCTTGGCTTGTCATCGGGGTTGTGCATGATGAGAGCATTCTTGTGTGACAAAAATGGAGCATGACTAAACTATATGATTTTGTAGGGATGAACTTTCTTTGGCCATGTTATTTTGAGAGGACATAATTGCTTAGTTAGTATGCTTGAACTATTATTACTTTTATGTCAATATTAAACCTTTATCTTGAATCTTTCGGATCTGAATATCCATACCACAATTAGGAGAATTACATTGAAATTATGCCAAGTAGCATTCCACATCAAAAATTCTGTTTTTATCATTTACCTACTCGAGGATGAGCAGGAATTAAGCTTGGGGATGCTTGATACGTCTCCAACGTATCTATAATTTTTTATTGTTCCATGCTATATTATATTCTGTTTTGGACATTAATGGGCTTTATTATACACTTTTATATTGTTTTTGGGACTAACCTATTAACCGCAGGCCCAGCCCAGAATTGCTGTTTTTTTTGCCTATTTCAGAGTTTCGCAGAAAAAGAATATCAAACCGAGTCCAAACGGAATGAAACCTTCGGGAACGTGATTTTCGGAACAAACGTGATCCAGAGGACTTGGAACCTACGTCAAGACATCAACCAGGAGGGCAGGAGGTAGGGGGCGTGCCTACCCCCTGGGCGCGCCCTCCACCCTCGTGGGCCCCACGTTGCTCCACTGACGTACTTCTTCCTCCTATATATACCTACGTACCCCCAAACTACCAAAGACGGAGCCAAAAACCTAATTCCACCGCCGCAACCTTTTGTACCCGTGAGATCCCATCTTTGGGCCTTTTCCAGAGCTCCGTCGGAGGGGGCATCGATCACGGAGGGCTTCCACATCAACACCATAGCCTCTCCGATGATGTGTGAGTAGTTTACCTCAGACCTTCGGGTCCATAGTTATTAGCTAGATGGCTTCTTCTCTCTTTTTGGATCTCAATACAATGTTCTCCCCCTCTCTCATGGAGATCTATTCGATGTAATCTTCTTTTGCGGTGTGTTTGTTGAGACCGATGAATTGTGGGTTTATGATCAAGTTTATCTATAAACAATATTTGAATCTTCTCTGAATTCTTTTATGTATGATTGGTTATGTTTGCAAGTCTCTTCGAATTATCAGTTTGGTTTGGCCTACTAGATTGATCTTTCTTGCAATGGGAGAAGTGCTTAGCTTTGGATTCAATCTTGCGGTGTCCTTTCCCAATGACAGTAGGGGCATCAAGGCACGTATTGTATTGTTGCCATTGAGGATAACAAGATGGGGTTTATATCATATGGCATGAGTTTATCCCTCTACATCATGTCATCTTACTTAAAGCGTTACTCTGTTCTTATGAACTTAATACTCTAGATGAATGCTAGATAGCGGTCGATGTGTGGAGTAATAGTAGTAGATGCAGGCAGGAGTCGGTCTACTTGTCTCGGACGGGATGCCTATATACATGACCATACCTAGATATTCTCATAACTATGCTCAATTCTGTCAATTGCTCAACAGTAATTTGTTCACCCACCGTAATACTTATGCTCTTGAGAGAAGCCACTAGTGAAACCTATGGCCCCCGGGTCTATTTTCCATCATATTAATCTTCCAACACTTAGCTATTTTTATTGCCTTTTATTTTACTTTGCATCTTTATCATAAAAATACCAAAAATATTATCTTATCATATCTATCAGATCTCACTCTCGTAAGTGACCGTGAAGGGATTGACAACCCCTTTATTGCGTTGGTTGCGAGGATTTATTTGTTTGTGTAGGTGCGAGGGACTCGTGCGTGGCCTCCTACTGGATTGATACCTTGGTTCTCAAAAACTGAGGCAAATACTTACGCTACTTTGCTGCATCACCCTTTCCTCTTCAAGGGAAAACCAACGTAGTGCTCAAGAGGTAGCAAGAAGGATTTCTGGCGCCGTTGCCGGGGAGTCTACGCAAAAGTCAACACACCAAGTACCCATCACAAACCCTTATCTCCCGCATTACATTATTTGCCATTTGCCTCTCGTTTTCCTCTCCCCCACTTCACCCTTGCCGTTTTATTCGCCCCCTCTTTTTCGTTCGTCTCTTTTTCGCCTGCTTTTTGTTTTCTCGTGTGTTGGATTGCTTGCTCGTCACGATGGCTCAAGATAATACTAAGTTGTGTGACTTTACCAGTACCAACAATAATGATTTTCTTAGCACTCCGATTGCTCCTCTTACCGATACTGAATCTTGTGAAATCAATGCTGCTTTGTTGAATCTTGTCATGAAAGATCAATTCGCCGGCCTTCCTAGCGAAGATGCCGCTACCCATCTAAATAGCTTCGTTGATTTGTGTGATATGCAAAAGAAGAAAGATGTGGATAATGATATTGTTAAATTGAAGCTATTTCCTTTTTCGCTTAGAGAT
The DNA here is from genome assembly GCF_002575655.3 of Aegilops tauschii subsp. strangulata. NCBI lineage: Eukaryota > Viridiplantae > Streptophyta > Magnoliopsida > Poales > Poaceae > Aegilops > Aegilops tauschii. The sequence goes on along the minus strand of NC_053041.3, from coordinate 393,461,783 downwards.
CGTGCTAAAGCTTGGTTTTCATCTTTGCCTAAAAATAGTATTGATTCTTGGAATAAGTGCAAAGATGCTTTTATCTCTAAGTATTTTCCTCCCGCTAAGATCATCTCTCTTAGAAACGATATTATGAATTTTAAGCAACTTGATCATGAACATGTTGCGCAAGCTTGGGAGAGGATGAAATTAATGATACGTAATTGTCCTACACATGGTCTGAATTTGTGGATGATCATACAAATTTTTTATGCCGGATTGAATTTTGCTTCTAGAAATCTTCTAGATTCGGCCGCGGGAGGCACTTTTATGGAAATCACTTTAGGAGAAGCTACTAAACTCCTAGATAATATTATGGTTAATTATTCTCAATGGCACACTTAAAGATCTACTAATAAAAAAGTGCATGCGATAGAAGAAATTAATGTTTTGAGTGGAAAGATGGATGAACTTATGAAATTATTTGCTAGTAAAAATGTTTCTTCTGATCCTAATGACATGCCTTTGTCTACTTTGATTGAGAATAATAATGAATCTATGGATGTGAATTTTGTTGGTAGGAATAATTTTGGTAACAACGCGTATAGAGGAAACTTTAATCCTAGGCCATACCCTAGTAACTCCTCCAATAATTATGGTAATTCCTACAACAATCCTTATGGGAATTTTAATAAGATGCCTTCTGAATTTGAGACTAGCGTTAAAGAATTTATGAATTCACAAAATAATTTCAATGCTTTGCTTGAAGAAAAATTGCTTAAAGTTGATGAATTTGCTAGGAACGTTGATAGAATTTCTCTTGATGTTGATTCTTTGAAACTTAGATCTATTCCACCTAAGCATGATATCAATGAGTCTCTCAAAGCCATGAGAATTTCCATTGATGAGTGCAAAGAAAGAACCGCTAGGATGCGTGCTAAGAAAGATTGCTTTGTGAAAGCGTGTTCTTATGATTTCTATGAAAATATAGATGAAGATCTAAAAGTTATTGATGTGTCCCCTATTAAATCTTTGTTTTGCAATATGAATCTTGATAATGATGGGACTGAATATGATCCACCTTTACCTAGAAGGCGTTCCAAAAATTGGGAGTCTTTAGAGCTTGATGCAAAAATTGGTAAAAGGCCGGATTGCAGAGATCAAAACCCTAGATATTAATGAACCCACTATTTTGGATTTCAAGGAATTTAATTATGATAATTTTTCTTTGATAGATTGTATTTCCTTGTTGCAATCCGTGCTAAATTCTCCACATGCTTATAGCCAACATAAAGCTTTTACTAAACATATCGTTGATGCTTTGATGCAATCTTATGAAGAAAAAGTTGAGTTGGAAGTTTCTATCCCTAGAAAACTTTATGATGAGTGGAAACCTACTATTAAAATTAAAATTAAAGATCATGAGTGCTATGCTTTATGTGATTTGGGTGCTAGTGTTTCCACGATCCCAAAAACTTTGTGCGATTTTTGCTAGGTTTCCATGATTTTGATGATTGCTCTTTAAACCTGCACCTTGCGGATTCCACCATTAAGAAACCTATGGGAAGAATTAATGATGTTCTTATTATTGCAAATAGGAATTATGTGCCCGTAGATTTTATTGTTCTTGATATAGATTGCAATCCTTCATGTCCTATTATTCTTGGCAGACCTTTCCTTAGAACAATCGGTGCAATTATTGATATGAAGGAAGGAAATATTAGATTCCAATTTCCGTTAAGGAAAGGCATGGAACACTTTCCTAGAAATAAAATAAAATTACCATATGAATCTATCAATGGATTGCCTACCAAAGATGGAATTACCTAGATCTATCCTTGCTATTATGCGTAGCTAGGGGCGTTAAACGATAGCGCTTGTTGGGAGGCAACCCAATTTTATTGTTAGTTTTTTGCTTTTTGCTTCTGTTTACGAATAAATATTTGATCTAGCCTCTGGTTAGATGTGTTTTTATGTTTTAGTTAGTGTTTGTGCCAAGTTTAACCTATAGGATCTTCTTGGATGATAGTTATTTGATCTTGCTGAAATTTCCAGAAACTTTCTGTTCACGAAAATAATTGTTAAAAATCACCAGAACGTGATAAAATATTGATTCCAATTGCTGATGATCAATAAACAAATTATCTAGGTCTTCCTATTTTTTCTGAATTTTTGGAGTTCCAGAAGTTAGCGTTAGTTACAGATTACTACAGACTGTTCTGTATTTGACAGATTCTGTTTTTCGTGTGTTGTTTGCTTATTTTGATGAATCTATGGCTAGTAAAAAAGTTTATAAACCATAGAGAAGTTGGAATACAGTATTTTTAACACCAATATAAATATAGAATGAGTTCATTACAGTACCTTGAAATGGTGTTTTGTTTTCTTTCGCTAACGGAGCTCACGAGATTTTCGGTTAAGTTTTGTGTTGTGAAGTTTTCAAGTTTTGGGTAAAAGATTTGATGGATTATGGAGCAAGGAGTGGCAAGAGCCTAAGCTTGGGGATGCCCCGGAAGGCATCCCCTCTTTCGTCTACTTCCATCGGTAACTTTACTTGGAGCTATATTTTTATTCACCACATGATATGTGTTTTGCTTGGAGCGTCATGTATGCTTTGAGTCTTTGCTTTTTAGTTTACCACAATCATCTTTGCTGTACACACCTTTTGAGAGAGACACACATGAGTCGGAATTTATTAGAATACTCTATGCGCTTCACTTATATCTTTTGAGCTATATAGTTTTTGCTCTAGTGCTTCACTTATATCTTTTAGAGCACGGCGGTGGTTTCGTTTTATAGAAACTATTATTCTCTCATGCTTCTCTTATATTATTTTGATAGTCTTAAACAGCATGGTAATTTGCTTACATTGGGAAATTAATCCTAATATGCTAAGTATTCAAGACTAGTAAAAAAAATTCTTATGAGTGTGCTGAATGCTAAGAGAAGTTTGATGCTTGATGATTGTTTTGAGATATGGAGGTAGTGATATTAAAGTTGTGCTAGTTGAGTAGGTGTGAATTTGAGAAATACTTGTGTTGAAGTTTGCAAGTCCCGTAGCATGCACGTATGGTAAACGTTATGTAACAAATTTGAAACATGAGGTGTTCTTTGATTGTCCTCCTTATGAGTGGCGGTCAGGGACGAGCGATGGTCTTTTCCTACCAATCTATCCCCCTAGGAGCATGCAAGTAGTGCTTGGTTTTTGATGACTTGTAGATTTTTGCAATAAGTATGTGAGTTCTTTATGACTAATGTTGAGTCCATGGATTATACGCACTCTTACCCTTCCATCATTGCTAGCCTCTTCGGTACCGTGCATTGCCCTTTCTCACAATGAGAGTTGGTTAAAAATTCGCCGGTGCATCCAAACCCCGTGATATGATACGCTCTTTCACACATAAACCTCCTTATATCTTCCTCAAAACAGCCACCATACCTACCTATTATGGCATTTCCATAGCCATTCCAAGATATATTGCCATGCAACTTTCCACCGTTCCGGTTATTATGACACGCTCATCATTGTCATATTGCTTTGCATGATCATGCAGTTGACATTGTATTTGTGGCAAAGCCACCATTCATAATTTTTCATACATGTCACTCTTGATTCATTGCTATCCCGGTATACCGCCGGAGGCATTCATATAGAGTCATACTTTGTTCTAGTATCGAGTTGTAATCATTGAGTTTAAATAAATAGAAGTGTGATGATCATCATTCTTAGATCATTGTCCCAAAAAAAAGAAAGGCCAAAAAAAGAGAAGGCCCCCCAAAAAAGAGAAAGAAAATAAAAAGGGACAATGCTACTATCCTTTTTTCCACACTTGTGCTTCAAAGTAGCACCATGGTCTTCATGATAGAGAGTCTCTTGTTTTGTCACTTTCATATACTAGTGGGAATTTTTCATTATAGAACTTGGCTTGTATATTCCAACAATGGGCTTCCTCAAATGCCCTAGGTCTTCGTGAGCAAGCAAGTTTGATGCACACCCACTTAGTTTCTTTTGTTGAGCTTTCATGTATTTATAGCTCTAGTGCATCCATTGCATGGCAATCCTTACTCCTTGCATTAACATCAATCGATGGGCATATCCATAGCTCATTGATTAGCCGCGTTGATGTGAGACTTTCTCCTTTTTTGTCTTCTCCACATAACCCCCATCATTATATTCTATTCCACCCATAGTGCTATATCCATGGCTCACGCTCATGTATTGCGTGAAGGTTGAAAAAAGTTTGTGATTACTAAAGTATGAAACAATTGCTTGGCTTGTCATCGGGGTTGTGCATGATGAGAGCATTCTTATGTGACGAAAATGGAGCATGGCTAAACTATATGATTTTGTAGGGATGAACTTTCTTTGGCCATGTTATTTTGAGAGGACATAATTGCTTAGTTAGCATGCTTGAACTATTATTACTTTTATGTCAACATTAAACCTTTATCTTGAATCTTTCGGATCTGAATATTCATACCACAATTAGGAGAATTGCATTGAAATTATGCCAAGTAGCATTCCACATCAAAAATTCTATTTTTATCATTTACCTACTTGAGGACGAGCAGGAATTAAGCTTGGGGATGCTTGATACGTCTCCAACGTATCTATAATTTTTGATTGTTCCATGCTATATTATATTCTATTTTGGACATTAATGGGCTTTATTATACACTTTTATATTGTTTTTGGGACTAACCCATTAACCGGAGGCCCAGCCCAGAATTGCTGTTTTTTGCCTATTTCAGAGTTTCACAGAAAAAGAATATCAAACGGAGTCCAAACGGAATGAAACCTTTGGGAACGTGATTTTCGGAAAGAGCGTGATCCAGAGGACTTGGACCCTACGTCAAGACATCAACGAGGAGGGCACGAGGTAGGGGGGCGCGCCTACCCCCCCGGGCGCGCCCTCCACCCTCGTGGGCCCCATGTTGCTCCACCGACGTACTTCTTCTTCCTATATATACCTACGTACCCCCAAACTACCAGAGACGGAGCCAAAAACCTAATTCCACCGCCGCAACCTTCTGTACCGATGAATTGTGGGTTTATGATCAAGTTTATCTATGAACAATATTTGAATCTTCTCTGAATTCTTTTATGTATGATTGGTTATCTTTGCAAGTCTCTTTGAATTATCAGTTTGGTTGGCCTACTAGATTGATCTTTCTTGCAATGGGAGAAGTGCTTAGCTTTGGGTTCAATCTTGCGGTGTCCTTTCCCAGTGACAGTAGGGGCAACAAGGCACATATTGTATTGTTGCCATCGAGGATAACAAGAAGGGGTTTATATCATATTGCATGAGTTTATCCCTCTACATCATGTCATCTTACTTAAAGCGTTACTCTGTTCTTATGAACTTAATACTCTATATGCATGCTAGATAGCGGTCGATGTGTGGAGTAATAGTAGTAGATGCAGGCAGGAGTCGGTCTACTTGTCTCGGACGTGATGCCTATATACATGATCATACCTAGATATTCTCATAACTATGCTCAATTCTGTCAATTGCTCAACAGTAATTTGTTCACCCACCGTAATACTTATGCTCTTGAGAGAAGCCACTAGTGAAACCTATGGCCCCCGGGTCTATTTTCCATCATATTAATCTTCCAACACTTAGCTATTTTTATTGCCTTTTATTTTACTTTGCATCTTTATCATAAAAATACCAAAAATATTATCTTATCATATCTATCAGATCTCACTCTCGTAAGTGACCGTGAAGGGATTGGCAACCCCTTTATTGCGTTGGTTGCGAGGATTTATTTGTTTGTGTAGGTGCGAGGGACTCATGCGTGGCCTCCTACTAGATTGATACCTTGGTTCTAAAAAACTGAGGGAAATACTTACGCTACTTTACTGCATCACCCTTTCCTCTTCAAGGGAAAACCAACGCAGTGCTCAAGAGGTAGCAGTTGCGGTGGCAGAAAAGTGTTTTCGTGGATGCTTCTGAGGGTTTGGGAATATATGTGAAAATATAGGATGAAGAACTAGGTCGGTGGAGTCACGGGGGGCCCGTAAGGCAGGGGGAGTGCCCTACCCCCTGGGCGTGCCCTCCACCCTTGTGGCCACCTCGTGGCTCTTCTTACTTGCACTCCAAGTCCCCTGGGTGTCTTCTGGTCCAAGAAAAATCATCGCGAAGGTTTTATTCCGTTTGGACTCCGTTTGGTATTCCTTTTCTGCGAAACTCAAAAACAAGGAAAAAAACAGAAACTGGCACTGGGCTCTAGGTTAACAGGTTAGACCCAAAAATAATATAAAATAGCATATTAATGCATATAAAACATCCAAAACAGATAATATAATAGCATGGAACAATCAAAAATTATAAATACGTTGGAGACGTATCACACGTCGGGATGCCATCGCTTCCTTACCAGTTATTGTGTGCCGTGGTGCCATGAACGACGCTTGGAGAGAGCTCTGGGAGGGAGGGGCCGGGCAGCCGTACAGTGCGGTGGTTTTTAAGAGCTCAACGACAAACGACAAAGGAAATTTTGCTTTCCTTACAGTTTTGCTCGTCCATTATCGCACACGGTTCATCTCCATCACTTCCGGAACAGTGTGCGCTAAGTGATACGTCCATTTTGCATCATGCTTTTATATCGATATTTATTGCATTATGGGCTGTTATCACACATTATGTCACAATACTTATGCCTATTCTCTCTTATTTTACAAGGTTTACATAAGGAGGGAGAATGCCGACAGCTGGAATTCTGGGCTGGAAAAGGAGCAAATATTAGAGACCTATTCTGCACAACTCCAAAAGTCTTGAAACTCCACGAAAGCTGTTTTTGGAAATAATAAAAAATACTGAGCGGAAGAAATACCATAGGGGGCCCACACCCTGGCCACGAGGGTGGGGGGCGCGCCCTACCCCCCTGGGCATGCCCCTGCCTTGTGGGCCCCCTGTTGGCCCTCCGGTGCCCATCTTCTGCTATATGAAGTCTTTCGTCCGAAGAAAAATCATAAGCAAGCTTTCGGGACGAGACTCCGCTGCCACGAGGCGGAACCTTGGCGGAACCAATCTAGGGCTCCGGCAGAGCTGTTCTGCCGGGGAAACTTCCCTCCGGGAGGGGGAAATCATCGCCATCGTCATCACCAACGCTCCGCTCATCGGGAGAGGGCTAATCTCCATCAACATCTTCACCAGCACCATCTCCTCTCAAACCCTAGTTCATCTCTTGTATCCAATTCTTATCTCCAAGCCTGGGATTGGTACCTATAGGTTGCTAGTAGTGTTGATTACTCCTTGTAGTTGATGCTAGTTGGTTTATTTGGTGGAAGATCATATGTTCAGATCCTTTATGCATATTAGTACTCCTCTGATTATGAACATGAATATGCTTTGTGAGTAGTTACATTGGTTCCTGAGGACATGGGAGAAGTCTTGCAATTAGTAGTCATGTGAATTTGGTATTCGTTCGATATTTTGATGAGATGTATGTTGTCTCTCCTCTAGTGGTGTTATGTGAACGTCGACTACATGACACTTCACCATTATTTGGGCCTAGAGGAAGGCATTGGGAAGTAATAAATAGATGATGGGTTGCTAGAGTGACAGAAGCTTAAACCCTAGTTTATGCGTTGCTTCGTAAGGGGCTGATTTGGATCCATATGTTTCATGCTATGGTTAGGTTCACCTTAATACTTCTTTTGTAGTTGCGGATGCTTGCAATAGGAGTTAATCATAAGTGGGATTCTTGTCCAAGTAAGGACAGCACCCAAGCACCGGTCCACCCACATATCAAATTATCAAAGTACCGAATGCGAATCATATGAACGTGGTGAGAACTAGCTTGACGATACTTCCCATGTGTCCTCGGGAGCGCTTTTCTCTATATAAGAGTTTGTCAAGGCTTGTCCTTTGCTACAAAAAGGATTGGGCCACCTTGCTGCACTTTATTTACTTTTGTTACTTGTTGCTCGTTACAAATTATCTTGTCACAAAACTATCTGTTACCTATAATTTCAGTGCTTGCAGAGAATACCTTGCTGAAAACCGCTTATCATTTCCTTCTGCTCCTTGTTGGGTTCGACACTCTTACTTATCGAAAGGACTACGATAGATCCCCTATACTTGTGGGTCATCAAGAATCTTTTCTGGCACCGTTTCCGGGGAGTGAAGCGCCTTTGGCAGGTGGAATTTGGTAAGGAAAAATTTATATAGTGTGCTGAAATTTATTGTCACTTGTTACTATGGAAAGTAATCCTCTGAGGGGCTTGTTCGGGGTATCTTCACCCCGACCAGTAGAGCAAAGAGTTGCTCCTCAACCTACTGAACCTACTGAAAATGAAAATGTCTACTTTGAAATTCCTTCGGGTATGGTAGAAAAACTGCTAGCTAATCCTTTTGCAGGAGATGGAACATTACATCCAGATGGGCACCTAATCTATGCAGATGAGGTTTGTGGATTATTTAAGCTTGCAGGTATGCCCGATGATGTTATCAAGAAGAAGGTATTCCCTTTATCTTTGAAGGGAGATGCATTGACATGGTATAGGCTATGTGATGATATGGGATCATGGAACTACAAACGATTGAAATTGGAATTTCATCAGAAGTTTTATCCTATGCATCTTGTTCATCGTGATCGCAATTATATATATAATTTTGGGCCTCGCGAAGGAGAAAGCATCGCTCAAGCTTGGGGGAGGCTTAAATCAATGTTATATTCATGCCCCAATCATGAGCTCTCAAGAGAAATGATTATTCAAAATTTTTATGCTCGGCTTTCTGATAACAATCGCACCATGCTCGATACTTCTTGTGTTGGCTCTTTTATGATGAAGACTATTGAATTCAAATGGGATTTATTGGAAAGAATTAAACGCAACTCTGAAGATTGGGACCTCGACGAAGGTAACGAGTCAGGTATGACACCTAAGTTTGATTGTGTTAAATCTTTTATGGATACCGATGTTTTCCGTAAATTTAGCACTAAATATGGACTTGACTCTGAGATAGTAGCTTCCTTTTGTGAATCTTTTGCTACTCATGTTGATCGCCCTAAGGAGAAGTGGTTTAAATATCATCCTCCCATAGAAGTAAAAGTAGCTGCACCTATTAAAGTTGAAGAAAAGACTATCACTTATATTGATCCTATTGTTCCTACTGCTTATGTTGAGAAACCACCTTTTCCTGTTAGGATAAAGGATCATGCTAAAGCTTCAACTGTGGTTCATAAAATCAATATTAGAACTTATACACCTCATGAGCAAGTTAAAGTTGAACCTAATATTGCTATGGTTAAAGATCTCTTGGCTGATAATATTGATGGGCATGTTATTTATTTCTGTAATGAGACTGCTAGAATTGCTAAACCTTGTGCTAAAGATAAACATAGACATGTGGTAGGCATGCATGTTATTTCTGTTAAAATAGGAGATCATTGTTATCATAGCTTATGTGACATGGGTGCTAGTGCTAGTGCAATACCTATTGACTTATACAAAGAAATTATGCATGATATTGCACCCGCTGAGTTAGAAGATATTGATGTCACAATTAAACTTGCCAATAGAGATACTATTTCACCAATTGGGGTTGTTAGAGATGTTGAAGTCTTGTGTGGGAAAACTAAATATCTTGCTGATTTTCTTGTTCTTGGTTCCCCACAAGATAGCTTTTGTCCCATTATATTTGGTAGACCCTTCTTAAACACTGTTAATGCTAAGATAGACTGCGAAAAGGATGTTGTTACTATTGGTCTAGGTGATATGTCTCATGAGTTTAATTTCTCTAAATTTCGTAGACAACACCGTGAAGAGGAATTGTCTAGTAGAGATGAAGTTATTGGTCTTGCTTCTATTGCCGTACCTCCTAATGATCCTTTAGAACAATATTTGCTAGACCATGAAAATGATATGTTTATGAATGAAAGATGGGAAATAGATGAAGTGTTCTTAAAAAGGGTCCTATTCTGAAACACAACTTGCCTGTTGAAATCTTAGGGGATCCTCCTCCACCCAAGGGTGATCCCGTGTTTGAGCTTAAACCATTGCCTGATACTCTTAAATATGCTTATCTTGATGAAAAGAAGATATACCCTGTTATTATTAGTGCTAACCTTTCAGAGAAGGAGGAAGAAAAATTATTGAAAACTCTGAAGAAGCACCGTGCTGCTATTGGATACACTCTTGATGATCTTAAGGGCATTAGTCCCACTCTATGTCAACACAAAATAAATTTGGAGAAAGATGCCAAACCAGTTATTGATCATCAACGACGGCTGAATCCTAAAATAAAAGAAGTGGTAAGAAAGGAAATACTAAAGCTCCTTGAGGAAGGTATAATCTATCCCGTTGCTGATAGTCAGTGGGTAAGTCCTGTCCATTGTGTCCCTAAGAAAGGGAGGTATTACTGTCGTTCCTAATGATAAAGATGAATTGATTCCGCAAAGAATTATCATAGGTTATAGGATGGTAAATGATTTCCGCAAATTAAATAAAGCTACTAAAAAAGACCATTACCCCTTACGTTTTATTGATCAAATGCTAGAAAGATTATCCAAACATACCCATTTTTGCTTTCTAGATGGTTATTCTGGTTTCTCTCAAATACCTGTGTCAGCTGATGATCAAGCAAAGACCACATTTACTTGCCCTTTCAGTACTTTTGCTTATAGACGTATGCCTTTTGGTTTATGTAATGCACCTGCTACCTTTCAAAGATGCATGATGGCTATATTCTTTGACTTTTGTGAAAAGATTGTGAGGTTTTCATGGACGATTTCTCCGTTTATGGATCCTCTTTTGATGATTGCTTGAGCAACCTTGATCGAGTTTCGCAGAGATGTGAAGAAACTAATCTTGTCTTGGATTGGGAGAAGTGCCACTTTATGGTTAATGAAGGCATTGTCTTGGGGCATACAATTTCTGAAAGGGGCATTGAAGTTGATAAAGCTAAAGTTGATGCTATTGAAAAGATGCCATGTCCCAAGGACATCAAAGGTATAAGAAGTTTCCTTGGTCATGCCGGTTTTTATAGGAGGTTCATTAAGGACTTCTCAAAAATTTCTCGGCCTCTGACTAATCTATTACAAAAAGATATACCATTTGTCTTTGATGATGATTGTGTAGAAGCATTTGAAATACTTAAGAAAGCATTGATTTCTGCACCTATCATTCAACCACCTGATTGGAATTTACCCTTTGAAATTATGTGTGATGCTAGGATTATGCTGTAGGTGCTGTTCTAGGGCAAAGAGTTGATAAGAAATTAAATGTTATTCAATATGCTAGTAAAACTCGAGACAATGCCCAGAGAAATTATGCTACTACTGAAAAAGAATTCTTAGCAGTTGTATTTGCTTGTGATAAGTTCAGACCTTATATTGTTGATTCTAAAGTAACTATTCACACTGATCATGCTGCTGTTAAATATCTTATGGAAAAGAAAGATGCTAAACCTAGACTTATTAGATGGGTTCTCTTGCTACAAGAATTTGATTTGCATATTATTGATAGAAAGGGAGCTGAGAACCCCGTTGCAGATAACTTGTCTAGGTTAGAAAACGTGCTTGATGACCCACTACCTATTGATGATAGCTTTCCTGATGAACAATTAAATGTCATAAATGCTGCTCATACTGCTCCCTGGTATGCTGATTATGATAATTACATTGTTGCTAAATTTATACCACCTAGTTTCACATACCAGCAAAAGAAAAAGTTTCTCTATGATTTGAGACATTACTTTTGGGACGACCCACATCTTTATAAAGAAGGAGTAGATGGTGTTATTAGACGTTGTGTACCTGAGCATGAACAGGAACAGATCCTACGCAAGTGTCACTCCGAGGCTTATGGAGGACACCACGCTGGAGATAGAACTGCACATAAGGTATTGCAATCCGGTTTTTATTGGCCTACTCTCTTCAAGGATGCCCGTAAGTTTGTCCTATCTTGTGATGAATGTCAAAGAATTGGTAATATTAGTAGACATCAAGAAATGCCTATGAATTATTCACTTGTTATTGAACCATTTGATGTTTGGGGCTTTTATTATATGGGACCGTTTCCTACCTCTAATGGATATACTCATATTTTAGTTGTTGTTGATTACATTACTAAGTGGGTAGAAGCTATTCCAACTAGTAGTGCTGATCATAACACCTCTATTAAGATGCTTAAAGAAGTTATTTTTCCAAGGTTTGGAGTCCCTAGATATTTAATGACTGATGGTGGTTCACATTTTATTCATGGTGCTTTCCGTAAAATGCTTGCTAAGTATGATGTTAATCATAGAATTGCATCTCCTTATCATCCACAGTCTAGTGGTCAAGTAGAATTGAGTAATAGAGAGCTCAAATTAATTTTGCAAAAGACTGTTAATAGATCTAGAAAGAATTGGTCCAAGAAACTTGATGATGCATTATGGGCCTATAGAACTGCATATAAAAATCCTATGGGTATGTCTCCGTATAAAATGGTTTATGGAAAAGCATGTCACTTACCTCTCGAACTAGAACATAAGGCATATTGGGCTATTAAAGAGCTCAACTATGTTTTCAAACTTGCCGGTGAGAAGAGGCTATTTGACATTAGCTCACTTGATGAATGGAGAACCCAAGCCTATGAGAATGCCAAGTTGTTTAAAGAAAAAGTTAAAAGATGGCATGACAAAAGGATACAAAAGCGCGAGTTTAATGTGGGTGATTATGTATTATTATACAACTCTCATTTAAGATTTTTTGCAGGAAAAATTCTCTCTAAATGGGAAGGTCCTTACGTTATCGAGGAGGTCTATCGTTCTGGTGCCATAAAAATCAACAACTTCGAAGGCACAAATCCGAAGGTGGTGAACGGTCAAAGAATCAAACATTATATCTCAGGTAATCCCATAAATGTTGAAACCAATGTTATTGAAACTGTAACCCCGGAGGAATACATAAGGGACACTTTCCGGAACGTTTCAAACTCCGAAAAGGAATAGGTATGTGGTACGGTAAGTAAACCGACTCCAAAACAGTTCTAATGGCAATTTTTCTCCGTTTTGGAATATTTAGAAAAATAAGAAGCAGTCCGGGAAGGACACGAGGCCTCCACGAGGGTGGAGGGCGCGCCCTACCCCCCAGGGCGCGCCCCCTGCCTCATGGGCACCTCGTGCGCTCTCCTGACTCTGTTTTCTTGCACGATACATATTTTGGTCAGTAAAAATTCATTATATAATCTCCCGAAGGTTTTGACTCCTTTATCACGCAAATATCCTCTGTTTTCGTCTCGTGCTATTTTTCCGACAGATCTAGATCATCATGACGTCTCCAAGCGCCCCCAAGGACAAGTTCTTCGAGAAGGTCATCAACCCTTACCTCGTAGATGTGCTGCGACACCCTCAAACCATTGAGATGCGTGATGGGTTGCTGCACATCCGCGATGTTGAGGGACCGAAGGGGACCGGAAGCGTGGAGACGAGGCTCGAAGCAATGGAGCAACAAGTTTTCAAGTGTCAGGGGATGGTGGAACATGGACTCAACTCCAACCACATGATGATCGCGGAGTTCACCAACAACCACAAGCTGGATGCCAAGAACATTGGGGATACCATCTTCAAGCTTCATGAGAAGATCGAGCACCTCCAAGCCCAAATCTATGACCTGCAAAACCAAAACTGTGAGTATGAATATATATTCAAGAGGATGAGTTTGGCTGCAGATTTGAGGATCCCGGAGACTCGGTCATCCTTCTAGGATGGTGAGCCTATGCCTTGGAAGATGGACGACAAGCCCACATCATCAACAACTCCATCATCACCACCTCCGAAGAAAGAGATATAATCATATGGGTATGGGCACTCCCCTTGGCAACTGCCAAGCTTGGGGGAGGTGCCCCGATATCGTATCACCACCACATCTCCTATCTTTACCGTTTTTCTTAGTTCGAGCCTTTTAGTAATATCTTGATTTAGTAGAATAAAGTTTTTAACATGATCCAGTTTTGAGTTTTGCTTTATGATCCCTTTATGTAATCGAGTCCGTGAGTTATATAATAAAGATTAGTGTTGAGTTAAGGGCTTGATTATCTTGCTATGATCTCGAGGGAATAAAAGAAAAGAGAAAAAGAATAAAAAGAAACAAAGAGATCATATTGATCTTATGGAGAGTAATGACTTCACATAGTAAGAGTATGATGATTAAAAGTTGTTGAGAGTTGTAAAACATAGTTTTGGTCATCGTTGTAGTTAATAGGAAGTAATAAAGAAAGAGAGGTTTCATATATAAATATACTATCTTGGACATCTTTTATGATTGGGAGCACTCATTAAAATATGACATGCTAAAGAGTTGATGTTGGACAAGGAAGACAACGTAATGGGTTATGTTTTCTTATATCTGAGATAAAGTATATTGTCATGGATCATCCAACATGTTGAGCTTGCCTTTCCCCCTCATGCTAGCCAAATTCTTTGCACCAAGTAGAGATACTACTTGTGCTTCCATATACCCTTAAACCAGTTTTGCCATGAGAGTCCACCATATCTACCTATGGATTGAGTAAGATCCTTCAAGTAAGTTGTCATCGGTGCAAGCAATAAAAATTGCTCTCTAAATATGTATGATTGATTGGTGTGGAGGAAATAAGCTTTATACGATCTTGTGATGGGGAAGAAATAAAAGCGACGGACTGCATAATAAAGGTCTATATCACAAGCGGCAATATAAAGTGACGTTCTTTCGCACTAAGATTTTGTGCATCCAACTCTGAAAGCGCATGGCAACCTCTGCTTCCCTCTGCGAAGGGCCTATCTTTTCTTATTATCTTCTACCTTATGCAAGAGTCATGGTGATCTTCACCTTTCCTTTTTACATTTTATCCTTTGGCAAGCACATGATGTTGGAAAGATCCTGATATATATATATATATATATATATATATATATATATCTAATTGGATGTAGGTTAGCATGAACTATTATTGTTGACATTACCCTTGAGGTAAGAAGTTGGGAGGCGAAACTATAAGCCCCTATCTTTCTTTGTGTCCGATTAAAATTCCGTAACCACAAGTATTGCGTGAGTTTTAGCAATTGTGAAAGGCTCTGACATAGTCTCTTTCTGATGTTATGATAAATTGCAATTGCTTCAATGACTAAGATTATAGTTTGTTAGTTCTCAATAAAGTTTCTGATTCATACTTTGCATTGTGAATAGATTATTACTTGAGCATAAGAAATCATATGACAATATCCATATATGTTGCTGTTATAAGATTAACCATGATGCCCTCATGTCCGTATTTTATTTTATCGACACCTCTACCTCTAAACATGTGGACATATTTATCGTTATCGGCTTCCGCTTGAGGACAAGCGAGGTCTAAGCTTGGGGGAGTTGATACGTCCATTTTGCATCATGCTTTTATATCGATATTTATTGCATTATGGGCTGTTATCACACATTATGTCACAATACTTATGCCTATTCTCTCTTATTTTACAAGGTTTACATAAGGAGGGAGAATGCCGACAGCTGGAATTCTGGGCTGGAAAAGGAGCAAATAATAGAGACCTATTCTGCACAACTCCAAAAGTCCTGAAACTCCACGAAAGTTGTTTTTGGAAATAATAAAAAATACGGAGCGGAAGAAATACCAGAGGGGGCCCACACCCTGGCCACGAGGGTGGGGGCGCGCCCCCTGCCTCATGGGCCCCCTGTTGGCCCTCCGGTGCCCATCTTCTGCTATATGAAGTCTTTCGCCCGAAAAAAAATCATAAGCAAGCTTTCGGGACGAGACTCCGCCGCCACGAGGCGGAACCTTGGCGGAACCAATCTAGGGCTCCGGCAGAGCTGTTCTACCGGGGAAACTTCCCTCCGGGAGGGGGAAATCATCGCCATCGTCATCACCAACGCTCCTCTCATCGGGAGAGGGCTAATCTCCATCAACATCTTCACCAGCACCATCTCCTCTCAAACCCTAGTTCATCTCTTGTATCCAATTCTTATCTCCAAGCCTGGGATTGGTACCTGTAGGTTGCTAGTAGTGTTGATTACTCCTTGTAGTTGATGCTAGTTGGTTTATTTGGTGGAAGATCATATGTTCAGATCCTTTATGCATATTAATACTCCTCTGATTATGAACATGAATATGCTTTGTGAGTAGTTACATTTGTTCCTGAGGACATGGGAGAAGTCTTGCTATTAGTAGTCATGTGAATTTGGTATTCGTTCGATATTTTGATGAGATGTATGTTGTCTCTCCTCTAGTGGTGTTATGTGAACGTCGACTACATGACACTTCACCATTATTTGGGCCTAGAGGAAGGCATTGGGAAGTAATAAGTAGATGATGGGTTGCTAGAGTGACATAAGCTGAAACCCTAGTTTCTGCGTTGCTTCGTAAGGGGCTGATTTGGATCCATATGTTTCATGCTATGGTTAGGTTTACCTTAATACTTCTTTTGTAGTTGCGGATGCTTGCAATAGGAGTTAATCATAAGTGGGATGCTTGTCCACGTAAGGACAGCACCCAAGCACCGGTCCACTCACATATCAAATTATCAAAGTACCAAACGCGAATCATATGAACGTGGTGAAAACTAGCTTGACGATAATTCCCATGTGTCCTCAGGAGCGCTTTTCTCTATATAAGAGTTTGTCCAGGCTTGTCCTTTGCTACAAAAAGGATTGGGCCACCTTGCTGCACTTTATTTACTTTTGTTACTTGTTGCTCGTTACAAATTATCTTGTCACAAAACTATCTGTTACCTATAATTCCAGTGCTTGTAGAGAATACCTTGCTGAAAACTGCTTATCATTTCCTTCTGCTCCTCGTTGGGTTCGACACTCTTACTTATCGAAAGGACTACGATAGATCCCCTATACTTGTGGGTCATCACTAAGCCTATTGTGTGTTGCGTTATGATTGGCCGGAACCCCAGCCACGCGGATCGCGCGTGTGCACCGTAGGATGTGCCGCGATCGAACAACAATCCACGTCCCTCACATCACACCCGTGCAGCTGTAGCTGGATTGGATTTATATGCGCTAAATGCCTAGAAAATGCACATAATCCCCTAAATATTGTAAATGAGCCTAGAAAAATGCCAAATTTGAACACGGTGATTTGCAGGGTGTATGTTCATCGTAGAAAAAAAACTCCAGGGCAAAGAACAAAGAAAATTTCGATTCCCCTTCAATCTTGGTGATTTCCCTCTTGAAAGCATGGAACTTCCTCGGTGATGGTTCGATTTATGAAGGGCGTGCATGACGACATAAGCCAAACCTTCTCAAATTTTTACCAGGGCATGGTGAGGTCATACCATGGCACCATGCCAGGCGTCATGTTTTTCAAGCATTTATTTCATTTTTTCTGTAGTTGAAAACCCAATAAAGAAACATTTGTGGATGACTATTGCCACACATTCCATCGAAATATCTGTCCATTCCTTGTGAAAGGCATGAGAATTTACTAAATGGCACAAGCATGGTTTTCCAGGCTTTTCTTGTGAACCCTTTCATGCACCGATTGTTTGAACTTGAATTATGTGCATTAATGCACATAATCCCCTAAATATGGTAAATGAACCCGGAAAAGTGCCAAATTTGAACACGGTGATTTGCAGGGTGTATGTTCATCATAGAAAAAACTCATGGACATAGGACAAAGGATTGGATCCTCCTTCAATCTTGGTGATTTCCCCCCGAACCCATGAAACTTCCTCAGTGATGGTTCGATTTATGAAAGGCGTGCATGAGACATAAGGAAAACATTCTCAAATTTTTACCAGGGCATGGTGAGGCCATACCATGGCACCACGCCAGGCGTCATGTTTCCCAAGCATGTATTTCATTTTTGTATAGTTGTTAACCCAGTAAACGACGCGTTTATGGTTGACTATTGCCACACATTTCCTTGAAATATCTGCCCATTCCTTGTAAAAGGCATGAGAATGTACTAAATAGCACGAGCATGGTTTTCCAGACCGTTCTTGTGCACCTTTTCATGCACCGATTGTTCGAATTTGAATTTTGTACATTAATGCCTAGAAAATGCAAATAATCCCCTAAATATGGTAAATGAGCCCGGAAAAATGTCAAATTTGAACACGTTGCATTTGAGGCGGTATGTTGATCGTTGGAAAAAACTGAATGACAAACTAGGACGGAAATTTGGATTCCCCTTCAATCTTGGTGATTTCCCTCTCGAAAGCATGGAACTTCCTCGGTGATGGTTCAATTTATGAAGGGCGTGCATGAAGACATAAATCAAACCTTCTCAGCTTTTAACCAGGGCATAGTGAGGCCATACCGCCAGGCATCATGTTTTTCAAGCACCTATTTCATTTTTCTATAGTTGATAACCCAGTAAATGACGCGTTTGCGGTTGACTATTGCCACGCATTCCCTTGAAATCTCTACCCATTCCTTGTAAAAGGCTTGAGAATTTACTAAATACCACGAGTATGGTTTTTCTAGACCGTTTCTTGTGCACCTTTTCATGCACCGATTATTCGAATTTGAATTATGTGGATTAATGCCTAGAAAATGCACATAATCCCCTAATATGGTAAATGAGCCCGGAAAAATGCCAAATTTGAACACGTTGCATTCGAGGGGGTATGTTGATTGTAGAAAAAACTGAATGGCAAGCTAGGAAGGAAATTTGGATTCCCGCCCCCTTCAATCTTGCTGATTTCCCCCTCGAAACCATGAAATTTCCTCGGTGATGGTTCGATTTATGAATGGCGTGCATGACGACATAAGACAAACATTCTCAAATTTTTACCAGGGCATGGTGAGGCCATACCATGGCACCACGCCAGGCGTCATGTTTTCCAAGCATGTTTTTTCATTTTTGTATAGTACCAGTAAACACATTTCCTTGAAATATCTGCCCATTCCTTGTAAAAGGCATGAGAATTTACTAAATAGCACGATCATGGTTTTCCAGACCATTCTCGTGTACCTTTTCAAGCACCAATTGTTTGAATTTGAATTATGTGCATTAATGCCTAGAAAATGCACATAATCCCCTAAATATTGTAAATGAACCGGGAAAAGTGCCAAATTTGAACACGGTGATTTGCAGGGTTTATGTTCACCGTAGAAAAAAAATCATGGACAAAGGAAATTTGGATTCCCATTCAATCTCGGTGATTTACTATCACACACGATTCATCTCCGTCGCCTCTATGAACCGTGTGTGTTCACCCACACATGCAAAAGGAAAAAGAAAACCCTCGCCCACTTCGTCCCCACCCACTCGCCGCGGACTCCTCCGCAGCTTTGCACCTCATCAACTTCTATCGCGGCGGCCACCCTAAGCTCGACGGCTGTTGTCGGTGGGCGGAGGTCATGCTCCAAACGGCACGGGATTTCGCCCCTACCGCTTTCCGCCGCCTATCTGCACTGACATTCTAGACTCTGGTCGATTGGGGTTTTTTGCGGGATTGGGCCAGGGATTATTCTCATGGAGAAGGTAATAAACATAGCAAAATATTCACTCATCTCTTATTGCAGTCCGTCCGTCGCTGTTAATCAACAGGTGGAAATTGCCGTGGATTCATTTTTGTTCTAGCTGATTCATGGGTGTTCATTCATGTGTCCACAGTGCGAGCACAAATCGGGCAAGTGTGGTCGCGGCCAGTCGGAAACGAAGTTCTATCTCACCATTCCAGATGACTTCAGGGAGCGGTCAGTATGTTCAATCTCAACCTACCACGATCGGCATGGCCTAAATTTGCGACCATATACCGTCTGTTGCTACATTGGATAAAAGGTACGGTGCCACGTGCAGCCTAGATGTCGAAGCCGATCCCCCCTATATTAGGCAAATATATTATGTATTTTTCATTCAGTTACTCCCATATTTGCATCAAATCTTTGTTACATTAACAATTTTTAATTATATATTTTCATACTTTGCTTTCATCAATATGTTGATCGGTTCTATCAGTTACTCCCATATTTGCATCTTGCTCTGTTATTTCAATATATCTAATTTACAATCTTAATTTTCATTTCAAGCAGTACATCCCTTACTTTGCAAGAACAAGAGTAGAAGGAAATCTTGGGCTTTACTTTGTTGATGACTCCCTGGAAGTCATATTGACAACGCATCATGGATTTACAATGACGGTTAGCAAGATGGTCACTCCTATTTTGATGCGGACCTTTAAGAAAAATGTCTAAGTGTTATGAACTGAAAGCTGGCAATAAAATTCTAGTGCGTGCACCACAACTTGGTCTAATTAACATGGATATTTACTTCCCCAACGTCATTAGTTGATCAAAGTCCGATCGAGGTTAGTGTCCTTTCAACTTTCTCCATGCTGGCATATTACTTAGCAAAATCGGGTATTTGTTCTGCCTAATTGATCACTATTTAAGCAACCAATTGTGATTTCATTTTCTGACTCCGTTCCTAGGCAGTAACAAATTCTATTTACCAATTTATGCGCACTATATATTCTTCTACCATGTTCTGAATAAATAATACCTTTCCACCTTTTAAGCAGGATATGTTGGATGCATAGTGAACGATCTGTATGTTACTAAGCGTACCAAATTTCACTGGAAGGACTTGAAGCATGTCATAAACTTTGTTGATAATCTGACAGAGATAGCACAGCGTATGAACACTGGATTTTGGATGGGATTAATTATACATATGGTGCACACATTGAACAAGACCAATTGTGTGCACAAAACGATGGTAAAAAGACTTATTTTAATGTTGATGCTCATAAACTATATATATCTTCAACGATATGTTACAATTGGTTTTTATTCTACATTTCAACAGAAATTGCCCGCAGTAGCAGTTCTTGGATCGATTTCCCGACGTGGTCGAATTACACTTGTGCCTGCTGATAACCCACAAGTATAGGGGATCGCAACAGTTTTCGAGGGTAGAGTATTCAACCCAAATTTATTGATTCGACACAAGGGGAGCCAAAGAATATTCTCAAGTATTAGCAGTTGAGTTGTCAATTCAACAACACCTGGATAACTTAGTATCTGCAGCAAAGTATTTAGTAGCAAAGTAATATGGAAGTAACGGTAACGGTAGCAAAAGTAATATTTTGGGGTTTTGTAGTGATTATAACAGTAGCAACGGAAAAGTAAATAAGCAAAGAACAATATGTGAAAAGCTCGTAGGCATTGGATCGGTGATGGAGAATTATGCCGGATGTGGTTCATCATGTAACAGTCATAACATAGGGTGACACAGAACTAGCTCCAATTCATCAATGTAATGTAGGCATATATTCTGAATATAGTCATACATGCTAATGGAAAAGAACTTGCATGACATCTTTTGTCCTACCCTCCCGTGGCAGCGGGGTCCTAGCGGAAACTAAGGGATATTAAGGCCTCCTTTTAATAGAGTACCGGACCAAAGCATTAACACATAGTGAATACATGAACTCCTCAAACTACGGTCATCACCGGGAGTGGTCCCGATTATTGTCACTTCGGGGTTGCCGGATCATAACACATAGTAGGTGACTATAGACTTGCAAGATAGGATCAAGAACTCACATATATTCATGAAAACATAATAGGTTCAGATCTGAAATCATGGCACTCGGGCCCTAGTCACAAACATTAAGCATAGCAAAGTCATAGCAACATCAATCTCAGAACATAGTGGATACTAGGGATCAAACCCTAACAAAACTAACTTGATTACATGATAGATCTCATCCAACCCATCACCGTCCAGCAAGCCTATAGACTTGCAAGATGGTTGATGATGACGATGGCGACGAATCCCCCTCTCTGGAGCCCCAAACAGACTCCACATCAGCCCTCCCGAGAGGTTTTAGGGCTTGGCGGCGGCTCCGTATCGTAAAACGCGATGAATCCTTCTCTCTGATTTTTTCCCCGAAAGTGAATATATGGAGTTGGAGTTGAGGTCGGTGGAGCGTCAGGGGGCCGACGAGGCGGGGGGGGGGGGCGCCCAGGGGGGGCAGGCGCGCCCCCCACCCTCGTGGACAGGGTGTGGGCCCCCTGATGTGGATTCTTCTTCCGTGGAGTTTCAGGTCATTCCGAGAACTTTTGTTTCTGCACATAAATAACACCATGGAAAGTCTGCTGAAAACAGCGTCAGTCCGGGTTAGTTCCATTCAAATCATGCAAGTTAGAGTCCAAAACAAGGGCAAAAGTGTTTGGAAAAGTAGATACGACGGAGACGTATCAACTACCCCAAGCTTAAACCTTTGCGTGTCCTCAAGCAATTCAGTTGATAAACTGAAAGTGATAAAGAAAAACTTTTACAAACTCTGTTTGCTCTTGTTGTTGTCAATATGTAAAGCCAGCATTCAAGTTTTCAGCAAAGATTATGACTAACCACATTCACAATAACTCTTAGGTCTCATGTTTACTCATATCAATGGCATAATCAACTAGCGAGCAATAATAATAAATCTCGGATGACAACACTTTCTCGAAACAATCATAATATGATATAACAAGATGGTATCTCGCTAGCCCTTTCTGAGACCGCAAAACATAAATGCAGAGCACCTTTAAAGATCAAGGACTGACTAGACTTGTAATTCATGGTAAAAGAGATCGATTCATAGTCATACCCAATATAAATTAATAGTAATGGATGCAAATGACAGCGGTGCTCTCCAGCTGGTGCTTTTTAATAAGAGGGTGATGACTCAACATAAAAGTAAATAGATAGGCCCTTCGCAAGGGAAGCAGGGATTTGTAGAGGTGCCAGAGCTCGATTTTGAAATAGAGATAAATAATATTTTGATCGGCATACTTTCATTGTCAACATAACAACCAAGAATGGCGATATCTTCCATGCTACACACATTATAGGCGGTTCCCAAACAGAATGGTAAAGTTTATACTCCCCCTCCACCAACAAGCATCCATCCATGGCTTGCTCGAAACAATGAGTGCCTCCAACTAGCAACAGTCCCAGGGGGAGTTTTGTTTGCAATTAATTTTGATTTAGTTTGCATAAAGCATGGGACTGGGCATCCCGGTGACCAGCCATTTTCTCGTGAGTGAGGAGCAGAGTCCACTCCTCTTGAGAATAACCCGCCTAGCATGGAAGATACGGACAGCCCTAGTTGATACATGAGCTATTCGAGCATACAAAACAGAATTTCATTTGAAGGTTTAGAGTTTGGCACATACAAATTTACTTGGAACGCCAGGTAGATACCGCATATAGGAAGGTATTGTGGACTCATATGGCATAACTTTGGGGTTTAAGGGATTGGATGCACAAGCAGTATTCCCGCTTAGTACAAGTGAAGGCTAGCAAAAGACTGGGAAGCGACCAACTAGAGAGCGACAACAGTCATGAACATGCATTAAAATTAATAGACATTGAGTACGAGCATGCGTAGGATATAATCCACCATGAACATAAACATCGTGAAGGCTATGTTGATTTGTTTCAACTACATGCGTGAACATGCACCAAGTCAAGTCACTTAAATCATTCAAAGGAGGATACCACCCCACTATACCACATCACAACCATTTTAATAGCATGTTGGCACGCAAGGTAAACCATTATAACTCATAGCTAATCAAGCATGGCACGAGCAACTATAATCTCTAATTGTCATTGCAAACATGTTCATTCATAATAAGCTGAATCAGGAACGATGAACTAATCATATTTACAAAAACAAGAGAGGTCGAGTTCATACCAGCTTTTCTCATCTCAATCAGTCCATCATATATCATCATAATTGCCTTTCACTTGCACGACCGAACGATGTGAATAATAATAAGAGTGCACGTGCATTGGACTAAGCTGGAATCTGCGAGCATTCAATAAACAGGAGAAGACAAGGCAATATGGGCTCTTGGTTAAATCAACAATAATGCATATAAGAGCCACTTCAACAATTTAATTATGGTCTTCTCCTATCGACCCCAAAGAAAAGAAAAGAAATAAAACTATTTACACGGGAAAGCTCCCAACAAGCAAAAAGAAGAACGGGAAATCTTTTTCGGTTTTCTTTTTTAATTATTACTACTACAGCAAGAAAGGTAAACTAGATAAAAGCTACACTATTTTTTTTGGTTTTTCTTAAGGTTTAACAAACACACAAGAAGAAAGCAAGAAAAAGAAAATAAACTAGCATGTATATTACAATGAAAAAGTATGAGCACCGACATCTAGCAATGAGTGTGTGTGAACATAAATGTAGTGTCGGTGGGAAATACGTACTCCCCAAGCTTAGGCTTTTGGCCTAAGTTGGTTTATTGCCACAGATAGCCTGGCGGATATCCATAGTTGTAGCCGGGTCGTACTGAGATGCGGCGGCTATTGCCTCCTGGGCTGCAGCGTGGCGGCGAGTTGCCTCCGCTCTCCTCTCTTACTCATCTGCCTCCTCTCTGGTAATAAAATGTCTTCCTTTTGCCTGATAATCAAAGAAGGCAGGAGCAGGGAGAGTAATACGGACAGCACGACGTCTGTCAAAGATTAAGCGATACTGGAGAGGCGATTCGTTCCTCTCGACAAACTGGTGGTGAACCATAGCATTAAAGTCTAGGTAAGTAGGAGGCAATTCAATATCATCATTACGTATGGTTACACCAAGAAAATCAGCTAAGCGGGTTGCATAAATTCCACCGAAGAAATCTCCATTAAATCTATTATGATGCAACCTACGTGCAACAATGGCTCCCAAATTATAAAATTTGTCTCCTAACACAGCACTCCAAAGAATACTGAGGTCGGGGACACACATATGACATGCTTCATCTTTACCATTTATGCACCTACCTATGAAGAGAGCAAAATAATGTATAGCAGGAAAATGAATGCTCCCTACGGTAGCTTGTGCTATATCTCTAGATTCCCCCACAGTTATACTAGCAAGAAAATTTCTAAATTCAGATTTGTGAGGTTCACTAGCACTACCCCATTGTGGAAGTTTGCAAGCAGTGGTAAAATCCTCTAAGTCCATCGTATAATATTTTTCATAAAGATCAAACAGGACAGTTGGAGAATTGCGTGAAGATGAAAATTCAAACCTCCTCACAAAGGAACTAGTGAGATAGTGGTACTGGCGGCACTTTTCTTCCTCGAAGCTCACAAGATCAGCGTTACGCAAATATGCGTTAAATTCTTCCTTGATTCCCGTTCGATCCATAAAGTTTTCTGAAGGCCATTCACAAGGCCGCACTGGAGCGTCCCTTGGTGGCTCATCGTCAGCATCACGCATTGCAAGCCTAGGTCCTTGCTTCCTTGAAGAACGACCTTGGTACATTTTCCTAAGCATATTTCTTCCTCTAAAAAATTTCTGAAATTTTTAGTAACTTCAAATGAAAGTGAACCAAGCTCAAAAAAATGATAGCAACTACTCCTACAAGTGCCTAGAGCCTA
This sequence comes from Aegilops tauschii subsp. strangulata, assembly GCF_002575655.3. Lineage (NCBI taxonomy): Eukaryota > Viridiplantae > Streptophyta > Magnoliopsida > Poales > Poaceae > Aegilops > Aegilops tauschii. The sequence goes on along the minus strand of NC_053041.3, from coordinate 393,436,486 downwards.
TATCATGCATTAGAACTACTTGGAACCATATAAATTTGACATGCAAGCTCAAGAACATGGTCACCTAGGCAGCACAAATTTGCAATGAATAAAGCACTAGATCAAAAACTAATTGGACCAATGGAGGAGTCACATACCAAGGAACAATCACCCAAGCAGTTTTGTGAGAGGTGCTTTGAGCAAGGAGATCGAAAATCGCAGCAAAATGAGCTAGAACTCGTGCTTGAGCTGGATGGTGATTTTTTTTGGGAGGAAGAAGAAGTGCGTGGGTGCAGGAATAAGTGGAGGGGAGCCACCGTGGGCCCACGAGGCAGGTGGGCGCGCCCTCCACCCTCGTGGCGAGGTGCTTGTTCCCCCTGCTGTGTTCTCAGTGCCAGATATTCTCAAATATTCCAGAAAAAAGCATATTCCATTTTCAGGGCATTTGGAGAACTTTTATTTTCGGGGTATTTTTATATTGCACGGATAAATCAGAAAACAGACAGGAAAAATACTATTTTTACTTTATTTCAACTAAATAACAGAAAGTAGAGAGAAGGTACAGAAGGTTGTGCCTTCTAGTTTCATCCATCTCATGCTCATCAAAAGGAATCCACTAACAAGGTTGATCAGGTCTTGTTAACAAACTCATTCCGAATATCATGGAACCGGAGAAATTTCGAATAACACTATTGTAACATCCCAAATTTTCAATTTGGAATGTTATACATTAGACCATCATTGCGTATCATATTTTATTGCATTTTGGTTTGATCCTAGAAATTCTACGCAACTCAAGGACCCACGGAGAGAGTTGGGGATTTCGTTATTTTCGTATTTGAGATTTATCAAATTTTGAAAATAGGATCGTTTGGTTTTATTTATTTTATCCTCAATTATTCCAATTATAAAAATATGAGAGAGGGAATAAAATGACTTTCCCCAAAATATAGGAATATTGAAGATTTAATAAAAAAATCAAATAAGATTTTATTTCAGAGTTTTCGGATATTTTATTTGAATTTAGGAAAAATGTGCGTTTTTCAAAATTGCATTTAGGCCCCAAATAAATGTTCATCTTGTCCGGCTTGATTTTAGAAGCCGGGAAAAATTTATTTCGGGATTTTTGGAGTCCATTTGGTATTTCTTTTAATCGTTTTTCTGCGCGTAATTATTTAAAAAAACGAAACCGACTATGGGCCGTAACCGGTCAGGACTCCGCCCGACCGGGACTTTTTATAGCGCCGAGCCGGCCCAGCCCGAGGCCAAACCCTAGCCGCCTCGAGCCGCGCGCTGCCCCAGCCCGACCCCGCCGCCGCCAGCCGCCGCCGCCGCCCCTCGCCGTCCCGCCGCCGCCGCCCGACCTCGTCGCCGGAGCCGCCGCCTCGCCGGAGCCGGAGGTAGCCGCCGGTTTTCTCGCGAAAAACCGTTCAGTTTTTCCGCGGTTTTTCATCGATTTTTTTGAGATCCACCATTTAGATCGTTTTTTTTCGGTTTAGGTTAATTAGCGAGCGTTCGCTCGATCGTTCGTTTTATTGAACGCGTTCGTCGTTTAGATCCAGTTAACGAACGTTCGTTCGTTAATCTGTTTGATGTTTTTCTTTTCTCGGATTTATTCCGTGATTTTTCTGATTGCGATTTCTGATCAGATTTTTGAACTAGTATAACTTTTCGCTCGTTTATCGGAATCAGGCGATTCAAGCGCCTAGAGTTTCGTCTCGAAATTCTCTTTCTGTTTAACCAACTCAAACAAATTTTCTGCAAAGTTCAGTGGAGTCACCACACTGAGGATGAAGCCACCTGGGAGCGAGAGGAAGATCTACGGAAGAACCACTCTTACCTATTTTCTAGCCAACCCGAATCTCGAGGGCGAGATTCATCTTAAGGGGGTAGGTTTGTAACATACCAAATTTTCAATTTGGAATGTTATACATTAGATCATCATTGCATATCATATTTTATTGCATTTTGGTTGATCCTAGAAATTCTACGCAACTCAAGGACCCACGGAGAGAGTTTGGGATTTCGTTATTTTCGTATTTGAGATTTATCAAATTTTGAAAATAGGATCATTTGGTTTTATTTATTTTATCCTCAATTATTCCAATTATAAAAATATGAGAGAGGGAATAAAATGACTTTCCCCAAAATATAGGAATATTGAAGATTTAATAAAAAATCAAATAAGATTTTATTTCGGAGTTTTCGGATATTTTATTTGAATTTAGGAAAAACGTGCGTTTTTCAAAATTGCATTTAGGCCCCAAATAAATGTTCATCTTGTCCGGCTTGATTTTAGAAGCCGGGTAAAATTTATTTCGGCATTTTTGGAGTCCGTTTGGTATTTCTTTTAATCGTTTTTCTACGCGTAATTATTTAAAAAAAAACGAAACCGACTATGGGCCGTAACTGGTCAGGACTCTGCCTGACCGGGGCTTTATATAGCGCCGAGCCGGCCCAGCCCGAGGCCAAACGCTAGCCGCCTCGAGCCCCGCGCCGCCCCAGCCCGACCCCGCCGCCGCCGCCGCCAGCCGCCGCGCCGCCTCGCCGCCGCGCCGACACCGCCGCCGTCCCGCCGCCGCCGCCCGACCTCGTCGCCGGAGCCGCCGCCTCGCCGGAGCCAGAGGTAGCCGCCGGTTTTCTCGCGGAAAACCGTTCGGTTTTTCCGCGGTTTTTCGTCGGTTTTTTTAGATCGGTCTTTTTTCGGTTTAGGTTAATTAGCGAGCGTTCGCTCGGTCGTTCATTTTATTGAACGCGTTCGTCGTTTAGATCCAGTTAACGAACGCTCGTTCGTTAATCTGTTCAATGTTTTTCTTTTCTCGGATTTATTCCGCGATTTTTCTGATCGCGATTTCTGATCAGATTTTCGAACTAGTATAACTTTTCGCTCGTTTATCGGAATCAGGCGATTCAAGCGCCTGGAGTTTCGTCTCGAAATTCTCTTTCTGTTTAACCAACTCAAACAAGTTTTCTGTTTATGTAAAATTTGACCTAGGTCCAGATTAGTAAACGAAGTTTGTTTCTTTCGCCGTTTGACTTTCGTTGCTTCGTTCGATTTGATTCTTTTTGCAAACCGGAGTTCTTAAGTTGAACTTTCTGGTTAGTTCTCTTATTTGAGTTTTACCCGTGCATTAGATGAGTACTTATTGTTTGCTTGTTTGTTTATGATAGAGTACCCGGAGTGCGCCGCTTGCTACTTCGAATCGCTAGGTTTCGCGGATCATCAGCAAGGCAAGTAACACTTTGATCATACCCCTTTTACTACCCAGTTTTATTGCATTAGATCAATCCTCAAACATTGTATGATTAGGATCTAATTAAATTGTGGGTACTGCGAAGTAGAAGAGGTAGTACCTATCACCTGTTTCATTATCAAACCTTTGGGAGTTACTTCTACGTTTGCTTATATTGCTATGCTATGCTTGTAGACGTGGATTGGGTTTGAGATATATTCACGACAGATGTGAGATTGTTAATTAATGGTTTACTTAAGGTGGCAACTAAAACTCACATCTGGGTAGATTGAGGTACCTGGGTATTCTAGGATTGCCTGTTTTTCTTTTTGGACCGCCACCCAGGTTCAAAGGGATCATGAGATTATTAATGCTAGAAACTTTCGTGTGCAGCCACAAGCTATTATGGGCTCTAGCATAGTTGATTAAGTTGTGTGAACTCTTACAGTGGTAGACTAGCAGATGTAGGGGATGTAGGTGTACCGGTCTACCCATCGTAAGGTGCTAACGCTTCTGAAAGACTGTGTCTCGGTCATCCGTTTCTCAAACATCATGTAGTGCGAGAATCAAGTGGAGGCGATCGAGTCTTGTGGGGAAAAGTGCGCAAACCTCTGCAGAGTGTACAATCTAATCATGGTTAGCCGTGTCCCCGGTTATGGACATCTTGAGTATCTAGTACTTGGATTATCATGTGAATCTCATCATGTTACTTTAATTAATTTTGTTGGGTTAATGATGATACTTAATTAGGATTGAGATGCTGTCAACCATCTCAATGTTTAACAACCACCATGATAGTTAAATAAAATTTATTCCTTTGCAGTAGGGAAAAACTGGCTTTTCGCAAAACTGTAACCATAGAGCTTTCTACCAGCCATATATGCATGTAGTATAGCATTATTATGTTCATTATTCTCTATGTGTTACATTGCCAGCATATTCCATGTGCTGACCCGTTTCCGGGCTGCAATGTTTCATGTTGCAGACTTTTCAGACGACGAGTAAGGTGCCTTAGGTCATGGTCTTATAGTCAGTGATGCCGTTGGAGTTGATGGACTCACTATTCTTCCAAGTCTTCCACTGTTATCGTATTAGATGGCCTTAAGCCATATTTATCATACTTATTCTCTTTTGAGATATTCGTTGTAATAAGTGTGTGATTGCTACTCTGTTATAAATCCTCCATTTCTACTGTGCGTGTCAGCATTACTGATCCAGGGATGACACTGGTGCACAGCAGCACAGACTGTTTGAGGTCTGGTCGCTACAAAGGTGGTATCAGAGCACACGCTGACTGTAGGACACGACCACTAAGCTTAAACCCTAGAACACTACTCTCTTCTCATTTCTGACTCCTCTCCACTTTCTACTCTTTTAGGAATGGCGAATGCAAGGAACAAGTTCATGCAACCAGATGAAGATACACCTTTTGGACGACACTTGAAGGAAGTCACTAAGTACTTGAACATTGGAATACCAAGCATCACCAGAACCTACAACGCCACACTACTAGAAGAGGAGAGCTAGAAGATTCAAGTTCAAATCCCAGGAAGGACGTTTACACCAGTCACTGAGCCTATAAAGTTTTCTTTTGAAGCACCAACCTGGAGTTTCGGGAAGAGCATGGCAGCCCACATCTCTATGGGACGCATTGGAGAAGTCTACCACAGGGAGCTTAAGGATACTATTTATCAGATTTGTGGACGCCGAGACGAGCAATGGGAGATGATCAGCACCAAGAAGGATGGATCAATTGCAGCTTTCATCCAGGAGCTAAACCAACACATTCGTCGCCAGGAGAACCAGATGTGCTCAGACATGATAGATCTGAAGAAGGCATTGACCAAGATCAAGGAGTTGGAGGAAGAACTCAAGGCTACACACGAGGATTATTTGGAGGAAATCTCGCACTAGTAGGGAAGAATGACGACCTGGAGAAGAAGATTGGAGTATTCATGGGAAATCCAGCATCAAAAGGAGAAGATGATGAATGCGCTTGCCCGGATAACTACATCATCATCGACGACACCGACTCGGAACCAAGTGAAGATGACTTTGTTGATGAAGCTGGAGCAGATATCATGGAGTCTTCGACTGATCAAAATTTCTAGTAGACCACCATATCAGTAGTAGTATTCCCCCATGTATATAGTATAGTTCGAGCACTTTTGTAACGCTAGTTAGATCGATTGTATGCATTGTTTGATTTGATTGAGTGATATTGATTGTGTTTGTCTCATGAGCATATGGGTAGTGTTTTCTCTCTAGACCTCATTCTATTCTAAACTCTCATCTTTTCTAAACCTATCAGATGCCTCCGAGACGCGACACCGGATTTGTTTTCCCACCGGACATCACACAGTTGATTCAGCAGCAGAATGCCCTGATGCAAGTGTTAGTGCAGAACCAAGGAAACAACAACAACAACAACAACCCACCACCACCACCTGTTGATCTCTTAGCCCGTTTCTTGAGGCTAAATCCGCCGGTGTTTTCTAGCAGCACCGAGCCGATTGTTGCAGATGATTGGCTCCGCAAAGTTGGAAGGGAGTTGACCACTGCAGGATGCACAGATGCGGAGAGAGTGCGTTTTGCCGCACATCAGCTTGATGGACCCGCAGCATCATGGTGGGAGAATTACACAGCCACACACCCTATTGACACTGTCACATGGGACCAGTTTCAGCAAGCTTTCCGTACAGCCCATGTTTCAGCAGGAGCTACGGCTATGAAGAAGCGTGAGTTTCGCAACCTACGCCAAGGAGGACGCACCGTAGGCCAGTATGTGGAGGATTTCAGTAAGTTAGCACGTTATGCACCAGATGACGTTGCTACAGATGCAGCCAAGCAGGAGAAGTTTCTGGAAGGACTGAATGATGAGCTGAGCATGCAGCTAATGGTAGCAACCTTCAATAACTACCAGGAGTTGGTAGATAGAGCACTCATGATTGAAGGGAAGCAGCAGCAGATTGAAAACCGTAAGAGGAAGTATGGACAAGGGAAGTACAATTCTGGAGCTCAGCAGAAGCCACGTTTTACCCCGAAATCGGGAGGACAGTTTCAGCATATCCATGGAGGAGGTAGTTCGCACAACCATAATGGCTCCAAGAATGGTAATGGGAACGGAGGAAGCAACGGCCAGAACCGTACCAACCCTTCAACCCCAGCTAAGAGAGACCTGAGCCAAGTCACTTGGTTTAAGTGCCAGAAGACTGGACATTATGCCAATGAATGTCCTAAGCCCAGAATGGTAATGGAAATGGAAGCTCTGGGAAGAAGCCGAACCCTTTCAACAAAGGACATGTGAACCACGTTTACGTGGAGGAGGTTGAAGCACAGCCTGATGCAGTAATAGGTAAGTTTTTGGTTAAGTCATTTACTGCACTCGTTCTTTTCGATACTGGTGCATCGCATTCATACATATCAAGGGGATTTGTGGATAAGTATAAGTTGCCCACCAAGGTTCTTAAAACACCTGTGTTAGTAAGTTCACCAGGAGAAGAGTATATGGCAAGCCAAGGATGTTTTCAGATGCCATTGGCCATAGGTAGGCATGTTTTCCCCTCAGACCTAATAGTTTTGGAGTCGCAAGGTTTGGATGTAATTTTGGGTATGGATTGGCTATCGATGTATGGAGGAAACATCGATTGCGCCAGTAAGACGATTTCGCTTACCACCCCAGAAGGAAGAAGGATTAAGTATGTATCCCGGCATATGCCGAAGAGAACTCAGGTGAATTCTTTATCAGGAGTTGTACAGGAGGAAGTACCAGTGGTGAAGGATTACCCGGATGTTTTTCCAGAAGAGTTGCCAGGCATGCCACCGGATAGAGACATTGAGTTTCTGATTGAACTTTCGCCAGGCACAGGACCAATATCTAAGAGACCGTACAGCATGCCCGCAAAAGATTTGGAGGAAATTAAGAAGCAGATTAAGGAGTTACTGGATAAAGGCTATATTCGCCCAAGTTCGTCACCTTGGGGATCACCAGTACTTCTAGTGGAGAAGAAAGATGGATCGTTGAGGATGGTTGTTGATTATCGAGGATTGAACGAAGTGACCATCAAGAACAAGTACCCACTGCCGATGATCAATGATTTGTTTGACCGCTTACAAGGAGCTAAGGTATTTTCCAAGATCGATCTACGATCAGGATACCACCAGTTGAAGATTCGAGAGCAGGATATACCTAAGACGGCTTTTACCACCAGGTATGGGCTGTATGAGTATACCGTTATGTCATTTGGTCTGACTAACGCACCTGCCTATTTTATGAACCTGATGAACAAAGTGTTTATGGAGTTTTTGGATAAGTTCGTCGTGGTGTTCATTGATGATATTTTGGTCTACTCAAAGAATGAAAAGGAGCATAAGGAGCATATGCGTTTGGTACTTGAGAAACTCAGAGAACATTAGTTATACGCCAAATTCAGCAAGTGTGAGTTTTGGCTGAAGGAAGTTGGATTCCTCGGACATGTTATATCCGGAGAAGGAATAGCAGTAGACCCCGCCAAAGTTGACACAGTAACAAGTTGGGAATCACCCACGTCAGTTGGAGAGATCCGGAGTTTTCTTGGACTTGCAGGATACTACCGGAGGTTCATTGAGAATTTCTCAAAGATTGCAAAACCCATGACTGAGCTATTGAAGAAGGACACCAAATTCAATTGGACTGAGGAATGTGAAGCTAGTTTCCAAGAGTTGAAGAAATGATTGGTTACATCTCCAGTGTTGATTCTGCCAGACCAACGCAAGGATTATGAAGTTTATTGTGACGCTTCACGTCGAGGACTTGGAGCAGTGCTTATGCAGGAAGGAAGAGTTGTTTCATATGCTTCACGACAACTTAAACCCCATGAGAAGAATTATGCCACACATGATTTGGAATTAGCAGCCGTAGTGCATGCGTTGAAGACATGGAGACATTTTCTCATCGGAAACCATTGTGAGGTGTACACGGATCACAAGAGTTTGAAGTACATTTTCACGCAGAAGGAGTTGAATCTCAGGCAGAGGAGATGGTTGGAGCTCATTAAGGATTATGATATGAGATTGCATTATCACCCAGGGAAGGCTAATGTAGTAGCAGATGCGTTGAGCCGCAAGAGCCATGTCAACACACTCATGACAGGAGAGTTACCCCAGGAGTTAGCCGAGGATCTTCGCGAGCTATGTTTGGAGATAGTTCCAAGAGGCTATTTAGCAACGTTGGAGATTCAGTCTACCCTGATGGAAAAGATCAGAGAAGCTCAGAAGACAGACAAGGAAATTAACGAGACAAAGGAAAAGATGAGCAAAGGAAAATCCAAGGGATTTCGTGAGGATGAGCACGATACCTTATGGTTTGAGGACCGCGTTTATGTGCCCAATGATCCGGAGATCAGGAAGTTGACCTTGCAAGAGGCCCATGATTCACCGTACTCGATTCACCCAGGAAATACCAAGATGTATTTGGATTTGAAGGATACTTTCTGGTGGACCGGTATGAAGAAGGATATTGCGGAGTATGTAGCAGTTTGTGATGTATGTCAGAGAGTGAAGGCAGAACATCAGAAGCCAGCAGGATTGCTACAACCATTGCCGATACCCGAATGGAAGTGGGATAACCTAGGCATGGATTTTATCACCGGATTGCCCAGGACTCGTTCAGGCTATGACTCAATATGGGTTGTAGTCGATCATTTGACGAAAGTAGCTCATTTCATCCCAGTGAAGACCACCTACACCAGTGCTAAGTTGGCAAAGATATACATGACCAGAATCGTATGTTTGCATGGAGTTCCGAGGACCATTGTATCAGATAGAGGAACCCAGTTTACCTCGAAGTTTTGGAATCAGTTACATGAAACTTTGGGAACCAGGCTAGATTTCAGTACAGTCTTTCACCCACAGACAGATGGATAGACCGAGAGAGTCAATCAGATTTTGGAAGACATGTTGAGAGCTTGTGCGCTAGATTATGGATCTAGTTGGGACGACAATTTGCCATATGCAGAGTTTTCTTACAACAACAGTTATCAAACCAGTTTGAAGATGGCCCCTTTTGAAGCTTTGTACGGAAGGAGGTACACCATTGTTATGGGACGAAGTTGGAGACCGTCAGTTGTTTGGACCAGATTTGATTAAAGAGTCTGAACAGAAAGTGAGGTTGATTTGCGATAGGCTCAAGGTAGCCCAGTCCAGGCAGAAGGGTTATGCGGACTCTAAACGTAAGGAGACAGTTCACGAAGTCGGAGACAGAGTTTATCTTCGAGTATCACCACTTCGAGGAGTGAAGCGCTTTGGAGTTAAGGGAAAGTTAGCGCCCCGTTTTGTAGGACCATACAGAGTTTTGGAGCGTATGGGAGAAGTTGCTTACAAGCTGGAATTGCCTGAAGGATTGTCAGGAGTTCATTATGTATTTCACGTTTCCCAGTTGAAGAAGTGCCACACAGAGATGGCTGAGATACCACTGAGAGATACAGTGCCACTGGAAGCGATTCAGTTGGAAAGTGATTCGACCTATGAGGAGAAACCAGTTAAGATTCTTGAGTATGCCAGCCGAGTCACCCGCAGCAAGGTTATCAAGTTCTGCAAAGTTCAGTGGAGTCACCACACTGAGGATGAAGCCACCTGGGAGCGAGAGGAAGATCTACGGAAGAACCACTCTCACCTATTTTCTAGCCAACCCGAATCTCGAGGGCGAGATTCATCTTAAGGGGGTAGGTTTGTAACATCCCAAATTTTCGATTTGGAATGTTATACATTAGATCATCATTGCATATCATATTTTATTGCATTTTGGTTGATCCTAGAAATTCTACGCAACTCAAGGACCCACGGAGAGAGTTGGGGATTTCGTTATTTTCGTATTTGAGATTTATCAAATTTTGAAAATAGGATCATTTGGTTTTATTTATTTTATCCTCAATTATTCCAATTATAAAAATATGAGAGAGGGAATAAAATGACTTTCCCCAAAATATAGGAATATTGAAGATTTAATAAAAAAAATCAAATAAGATTTTATTTCGGAGTTTTCGGATATTTTATTTGAATTTAGGAAAAATGTGCGTTTTTCAAAATTGCATTTAGGCCCGAAATAAATGTCCATCTTGTCCTGCTTGATTTTAGAAGCCGGGGAAAATTTATTTCGGAATTTTTGGAGTCTGTTTGGTATTTCTTTTAATCGTTTTTCTACGCGTAATTATTTTAAAAAAATCGAAACCGACTATGGGCCGTAACCGGTCAGGACTCCGCCTGACCGGGGCTTTATATAGCGCCGAGCCGGCCCAGCCCGAAGCCAAACCCTAGCCGCCTCGAGCCCCGCACCACCCCAGCCCCAGCCCGACCCCGCCGCCGCCGCCGCCCGCCACCGCCGCCGCGTCGCCTCGCCGCCGCCGCGCCGCCTCGCCGCCGCCCCGCCTCGCCGCCGCGCCGACGCCGCCGCCATCGCCGCCCCTCGCCGTCCTGCCGCCGCCGCCCGACCTCGTTGCCGGAGCCGCCGCCTCGCCGGAGCCGGAGGTAGCCGCCTGTTTTCTCGCGAAAAACCGTTCGGTTTTTCCGCGGTTTTTCGTCGGTTTTTTTAGATCGGTTTTTTTCGGTTTAGGTTAATTAGCGAGCGTTCGCTCGGTTGTTCGTTTTATTGAACGCGTTCGTCGTTTAGATCCAGTTAACAAACGTTCGTTCGTTAATCTGTTCAATGTTTTTCTTTTCTCGGATTTATTCCGCGATTTTTCTGATCGCGATTTCTGATCAGATTTTCGAACTAGTATAACTTTTCGCTCGTTTATCGGAATCAGGCGATTCAAGCGCCTAGAGTTTCGTCTCGAAATTCTCTTTCCATTTGACCAACTCAAACAAGTTTTATGTTTCTGTAAAATTTGAGCTAGGTCCAGATTAGTAAACGAAGTTTGTTTGTTTTGCCGTTTGACTTTCGTTGCTTCGTTCGATTTGATTCTTTTTGCAAACCGGAGTTCTTAAGTTGAACTTTCTGGTTAGTTCTCTTATTTGAGTTTTACCCGTGCATTAGATGAGTACTTATTGTTTGCTTGTTTGTTTACGATAGAGTACCCTGAGTGCGCCGCTTGCTACTTCGAATCGCTAGGTTTCGCGGATCATCAGCAAGGCAAGTAACACTTTGATCATACCCCTTTTACTACCCAGTTTTATTGCATTAGATCACTCCTCAAACATTGCATGATTAGGATCTAATTAAATTGTGGGTACTGGAAAGTAGAAGAGGTAGTACCTATCACCTGTTTCATTATCAAACCTTTGGGAGTTACTTCTACGTTTGCTTATATTGCTATGCTATGCTTGTAGACATGGATTGGGTTTGAGAGATATTCACGACAGATGTGAGATTGTTAATTAATGGTTTACTTAAGGTGGCAACTAATACTCACATCTGGGTGGATTGAGGTACCTGGGTATTCCAGGATTGCCTGTTTTTCTTTTTGGACCGCCACCCAGGTTCAAAGGGGTCATGAGATTATTCATGCTAGAAACTTCCGTGTGCAACCACAAGCTATTATGGGCTCTAGCATAGTTGATTAAGTTGTGTGAACTCTTACAGTGGTAGACTAGCAGATGTAGGGGATGTAGGTGTACCGGTCTACCCATCATAAGGTGCTAACGCTTCTGAAAGACTGTGTCTCGGTCATCCGTTTCTCAAACATCATGTAGTGCGAGAATCAAGCGGAGGCGATCGAGTCTTGTGGGGAAAAGTGCGCAAACCTCTGCAGAGTGTACAATCTAATCATGGTTAGCCGTGTCCCCGGTTATGGACATCTTGAGTATCTAGTACTTGGATTATCATGTGAATCTCATCATGTTACTTTAATTAATTTTGTTGGGTTAATGATGATACTTAATTAGGATTGAGATGCTGTCAACCATCTCAATGTTTAACAACCACCATGATAGTTAAATAAAATTTATTCCTTTGCAGTAGGGAAAAACTGGCTTTTCGCAAAACTGTAACCATAGAGCTTTCTACCAGCCATATATGCATGTAGTATAGCATTATTATGTTCATTATTCTCTATGTGTTACATTGCCAGCATATTCCATGTGCTGACCCGTTTCCGGGCTGCAACGTTTCATGTTGCAGACTTTTCAGACGACGAGTAAGGTGCCTTAGGTCGTGGTCTTATACTCAGTGATGCCGTTGGAGTTGATGGACTCACTATTCTTCCAAGTCTTCCGCTGTTATCGTATTAGATGGCCTTAAGCCATATTTATCATACTTATTCTCTTTTGAGATATTCGTTGTAATAAGTGTGTGATTGCTACTCTGTTATAAATCCTCCATTTGTACTGTGCGTGTCATCATTACTGATCCAGGGATGACACTGGTGCACAGCAGCACAGACTGTTTGAGGTCTGGTCGCTACAACTATGTTACCTCAACGGGGATATGCACATCCCCAATAATAAGAATATCATATTTCTTCTTGACAGTATGAAGAGGAAATTCAAAACCTCCAAAAATAATTGATGGAATTTTTCCAATAGAGTTGATACTATGAACTTGAGGTTGTTTCCTCGGAAAGTGTACCGTATGCTCATTACCATTAACATGAAAAGTGACATTGCCCTTCTTGCAATCAATAACAGCCCCTGCAGTATTCAGAAAGGGTCTTCCAAGAATAATAGACATACTATCGTCCTCGGGAATATCAAGAATAACAAAGTCCGTTAAAATAGTAACGTTTGCAACCACAACAGGCACATCCTCACAAATACCGACAGGTATAGCAGTTGATTTATCGGCCATTTGCAAAGATATTTCAGTAGGTGTCAACTTATTGAAATCAAGTCTACGATATAAAGAGAGAGGCATAACACTAACACCGGCTCCAAGATCACATAAAGCAGTTTTGACATAGTTTCTTTTAATGGAGCAAGGTATAGTGGGTACTCCTGGATCTCCTAGTTTCTTTGGTATTCCACCCTTAAAAGTGTAATTAGCAAGCATGGTGGAAATTTCAGCTTCCGGTATCTTCCTTTTATTTGTAACAATATCTTTCATGTACTTAGCATAAGGATTCATTTTGAGCATATCAGTTAATCGCATACGCAAAAAGATAGGTCTAATCATTTAAGCAAAGTGCTCAAAATCCTCATCATCCTTCTTCTTGGATGGTTTGGGAGGAAAAGGCATGGGTTTCTGAACCCATGGTTCTCTTTCTTTACCATGTTTCCTAGCAACAAAGTCTCTGTTATCATAACGTTGATTCTTTGATTGTGGGTTATCAAGATCAATAACAGGTTCAATTTCTACATCATTATCATTACTAGGTTGAGCATCATCATGAACGTTATCATTAACATTATCACTAGGTTCATGTTCATTACCAGATTGTGTTTTAGCATCAGAAATAGAAATATCATTTGGATTCTCAGGTGTTTCTGCGGTAGGTTCACTAGAAGTATGCAAAGTCCTATCATTTTTCTTTTTCTTCTTTTTAGAAGGACTAGGTGCATCTATATCATTTCTATGAGAATATTGCTCAATTCTCTTAGGGTGGCCTTCAGGATACAAAGGTTCCCGAGTCATTTTACCAGTTCTAGTAGCCACTCTAACAGCATAGTCATTATTCTTACTATTCATTTCATTGAGCAAATCATTTTGAGCTTTAAGTACTTGTTCTACTTGAGTGGTAACCATAGAAGCATGTTTACTAATGAGTTTAAGTTCACCTTTAACTCTAGACATATAATCACCCAAGTGTTCAAGCATATCGGAATTGTATTTCAATTGTATGCCAAAATAAGCATTGAAGTTCTCTTGTTTGACAATAAAATTATCAAACTCTTCTAAGCATTGTCTAGCAGACTTATAGTGAGGAATACCACCTTCATCAAATCTATAGAGAGAATTTACCTTTACTAAATGTGTCTGGTTATCAAGACCATGAGTTTCTTCAATAGGTGATGGATTAAGATTATATGTTTCTTCAACAGGCGGTAAATTAAGACCATGTATTTCTTCAATAGGAGATAAATTCTTAACATCTTCAGCTTTAATACCCTTTTCTTTCATAGATTACTTTGCCTCATGGATATCTTCAGGACTGAGAAATAGAACACCCCTCTTCTTCGGAGTTGGTTTAGGAATAGGCTCAGGAATTGGCTCAGGAGCTGGCTCAGGTAGTATCCAATTATTTTCATTTGTCCACATATTATTCAATAGAATTTCAGCTTCATCCGGTGTTCTTTCCCTGAAAACAGAACCAACACAACTATCCAGGTAATCTCTGGAAGCATCGGTTAGTCCATTATAAAAGATATCAAGTATTTCATTTTTCTTAAGAGGGTGATCACGCAAAGCATTAAGTAATTGGAGAAGCCTCCCCCAAGCTTGTGGGAGGCTCTCTTCTTCAATTTGCACAAAATTATATATTTCCCTTAAAGCAGCTTGTTTCTTATGAGCAGGGAAATATTTAGCAGAGAAGTAATAAATCATATCCTGGGGACTACGCACACAACCAGGATCAAGAGAATTAAACCATATCTTAGCATCACCCTTTAATGAGAACGGAAATATTTTAAGGATATAAAGGTAGCGAGATTTCTCATCATTAGTGAACAGGGTGGCTATATCATTTAATTTAGTAAGATTTGCCACAACAGTTTCAGATTCATAGCCATAAAAAGGATCAGATTCAACCAAAGTAATTATATCAGGATCAACAGGGAATTCATAATCCTTATCAGTAACACAGATAGGTGAAGTAGCAAAAGCAGGGTCAGGTTTCATTCTAGCATTAAGAGATTGCTGCTTCCATTTAGCTAATAACCTCTTTAGATCATTCCTATCATTGCAAGCTAAAATAGCTCTAGCAGCTTCTTCTTCCAGAACATAACCCTCATGCACAACAGGCAATTCATATTTATTAGGGGGAGAGTCTTCATCATCACTATCTTCAATATTATCAGTTTCAATAATTTCATTCTCTCTAACCCTAGCAAGTTTTTCATCAAGAAATTCACCAAGTGGCACAGTAGTATCAAGCATAGAGGTAGTTTCATCATAAGTATCATGCATAGCAGAAGTGGCATCATCAATTACATGCGACATATCAGAATGAATAGCAGAAGCAGGTTTAGGTGTCGCAAGCTTACTGAAAACAGAAGGTGAATCAAGTGCAGAGCTAGATGGCAGTTCCTTACCTCCCCTCGTAATTGAGGGATAAATTTTTGTTTTCTCGTCTTTCAAGTTCTTCATAGTGACCAGCAGATATAAATCCCAAGTGACTCAAAGAATAGAGCTATGCTCCCCGGCAACGGCGCCAGAAAATAGTCTTGATAACCCACAAGTATAGGGGATCGCAACAGTTTTCGAGGGTAGAGTATTCAACCCAAATTTATTGATTCGACACAAGGGGAGCTAAAGAATATTCTCAAGTATTAGCAGTTGAGTTGTCAATTCAACCACACCTAGATAACTTAGTATCTGCAGCAAAGTATTTAGTAGCAAAGTAATATGGAAGTAACGGTAACGGTAGCAAAAGTAATATTTTGGGTTTTGTAGTGATTGTAACAGTAGCAACGGAAAAGTAAATAAGCAAAGAATAATATGTGAAAAGCTCGTAGGCATTGGATCGGTGATGGAGAATTATGCCGGATGCGGTTCATCATGTAACAGTCATAACATAGGGTGACACAGAACTAGCTCCAATTCATCAATGTAATGTAGGCATGTATTCCGAATATAGTCATACGTGCTTAGGGAAAAGAACTTGCATGACATCTTTTGTCCTACCCTCCTGTGGCAGCGGGGTCCTAGCGGAAACTAAGGGATATTAAGGCCTCCTTTTAATAAAGTACCGGACCAAAGCATTAACACATAGTGAATACATGAACTCCTCAAACTACGGTCATCACCGGGAGTGGTCCCGATTATTTTCACTTCGGGGTTGCCGGATCATAACACATAGTAGGTGACTATAGACTTGCAAGATAGGATCAAGAACTCACATATATTCATGAAAACATAATAGGTTCAGATCTGAAATCATGGCACTCGGGCCCTAGTGACAAGCATTAAGCATAGCAAAGTCATAGCAACATCAATCTCAGAACATAGTGGATACTAGGGATCAAACCCTAACAAAACTAACTTAATTACATGATAGATCTCATCCAACCCATCACCGTCCAGCAAGCCTACGATGGAATTACTCACGCACGGCGGTGAGCATCATGAAATTGGTGATGGAGGATGGTTGATGATGACGATGGCGACGAATCCCCCTCTCTGGAGCCCCAAACGGACTCCAGATCAGCCCTCCCGAGAGGTTTTAGGGCTTGGCGGCGGCTCCGTATCGTAAAACGCGATGAATCCTTCTCTATGATTTTTTCCCCGAAAGTGAATATATGGAGTTGGAGTTGAGGTCGGTGGAGCGTCAGGGTGCCCACGAGGCGGGGGGGGGGGCCACCCTCGTGGACATGGTGTGGGCCCCCTGACGTGGATTCTTCTTCCGTGGAGTTTCAGGTCATTCCGAGAACTTTTGTTTCTGCACATAAATAACACCATGGAAAGTCTGCTGAAAACAACGTTAGTCTGGGTTAGTTCCATTCAAATCATGCAAGTTAGAGTCCAAAACAAGGGCAAAAGTGTTTGGAAAAGTAGATACGACGGAGACGTATCAACTCCCCCAAGCTTAAACCTTTCCTTGTCCTCAAGCAATTCAGTTGATAAACTGAAAGTGATAAAGAAAAACTTTTACAAACTCTGTTTGCTCTTGTTGTTGTCAATATGTAAAGCCAGCATTCAAGTTTTCAGCAAAGATTATGACTAACCACATTCACAATAACTCTTAGGTCTCATGTTTACTCATATCAATGGCATAATCAACTAGCGAGCAATAATAATAAATCTCGGATGACAACACTTTCTCAAAACAATCATAATATGATATAACAAGATGGTATCTCGCTAGCCCATTCTGAGACCGCAAAACATAAATGCAAAGCACCTTTAAAGATCAAGGACTGACTAGACATTGTAATTCATGGTAAAAGAGATCGAGTCATAGTCATACCCAATATAAATTAATAGTAATGGATGCAAATGACAGCGGTGCTCTCCAGCTGGTGCTTTTTAATAAGAGGGTGATGACTCAACATAAAAGTAAATAGATAGGCCCTTCACAGAGGGAAGCAGGGATTTGTAGAGGTGCCAAAGCTCGATTTTGAAATAGAGATAAATAATATTTTGAGCGGCATACTTTCATTGTCAACATAACAACCAAGAGATGGCGATATCTTCCATGCTACACACATTATAGGCGGTTCCCAAACAGAATGGTAAAGTTTATACTCACCCTCCACCAACAAGCATCCATCCATGGCTTGCTCGAAACAACGAGTGCCTCCAACTAGCAACAGTCCCAGGGGGAGTTTTGTTTGCAATTAATTTTGATTTAGTTTGCATAAAGCATGGGACTGGGCATCCCGGTGACCAGCCATTTTCTCGTGAGTGAGGAGCAGAGTCCACTCCTCTTGAGAATAACCCGCCTAGCATGGAAGATACGGACAGCCCTAGTTGATACATGAGCTATTCGAGCATACAAAACAGAATTTCATTTGAAGGTTTAGAGTTTGGCACATACAAATTTACTTGGAACGGCAGGTAGATACCACATATAGGAAGGTATTGTGGACACATATGGCATAACTTTGGGGTTTAAGGGATTGGATGCACAAGCAGTATTCCCGCTTAGTACAAGTGAAGGCTAGCAAAAGACTGGGAAGCGACCAACTAGAGAGCGACAACAGTCATGAACATGCATTAAAATTAATAGACATTGAGTACGAGCATGAGTAGGATATAATCCACCATGAACATAAATATCGTGAAGGCTATGTTGATTTGTTTCAACTACATGCGTGAACATGCACCAAGTCAAGTCACTTAAATCATTCAAAGGAGGATACCACCCCACTATACCATATCACAACCATTTTAATAGAATGTTGGCACGCAAGGTAAACCATTATAACTCATAGCTAATCAAGCATGGCACGAGCAACTATAATCTCTAATTGTCATTGCAAACATGTTCATTCATAATAAGCTGAATCAGGAACGATGAACTAATCATATTTACAAAAACAAGAGAGGTCGAGTTCATACCAGCTTTTCTCATCTCAATCAGTCCATCATATATCATCATAATTGCCTTTCACTTGCACGACCGAACGTTGTGAATAATAATAAGAGTGCACATGCATTGGACTAAGCTGGAATCTGCGAGCATTCAATAAACAGGAGAAGACAAGGCAATATGGGCTCTTGGTTAAATCAACAATAATGCATATAAGAGCCACTTCAACAATTTAATTATGGTCTTCTCCTATCGACCCCAAAGAAAAGAAAAGAAATAAAACTATTTACACGGGAAAGCTCCCAACAAGCAAAAAGAAGAACGGGAAATCTTTTTCGGTTTTCTTTTTTAATTATTACTACTACAGCAAGAAAGGTAAACTAGATAAAAGCTACACTATTTTTTTGGTTTTTCTTAAGGTTTAACAAACACACAAGAAGAAAGCAAGAAAAAGAAAATAAACTAGCATGTATATTACAATGAAAAAGTATGAGCACCGACATCTAGCAATGAGTGTGTGTGAACATAAATGTAATGTCGGTGGGAAATACGTACTCCCCCAAGCTTAAGCTTTTGGCCTAAGTTGGTTTATTGCCACAGATGGCCTGGCGGATATCCATAATTGTAGCTGGGGTCGTACTGAGATGCGGCGGCTATTGCCTCCTGGGCTGCAGCGTGGCGGCGAGTTGCCTCCGCCCTCCTCTCGTACTCATCTGCCTCCTCTCTGGTAATAAAATGTCTTCCTTTTGCCTGATAATCAAAGAAGACAGGAGCAGGGAGAGTAATACGGACAGCACGACGTCTGTCAAAGATTAAGCGATACTGGAGAGGCAATTCATTCCTCTCGACAAACTGGTGGTGAACCATAGCATTAAAGTCTAGGTAAGTAGGAGGCAATTCAATATCATCATTACGTATGGTTACACCAAGAAAATCAGCTAAGCGGGTTGCATAAATTCCACCGAAGAAATCTCCATTAAATCTATTATGATGCAACCTACGTGCAACAATGGCTCCCAAATTATAAGATATGTCTCCTAACACAGCACTCCTAAGAATACTGAGGTCGGAGACACACATATGACATGCTTCATCTTTACCATTTATGCACCTACCTATGAAGAGAGCAAAATAATGTATAGCAGGAAAATGAATGCTCCCTATGGTAGCTTGTGGTATATCTCTAGATTCCCCCACAATTATACTAGCAAGAAAATTTCTAAATTCAGATTTGCGAGGTTCACTAGCACTACCCCATTGTGGAAGTTTGCAAGCAGTGGTAAAATCCTCTAAGTCCATCGTATAAGATTTTTCATAAAGATCAAACATGACAGTTGGAGAATTGCGTGAAGATGAAAATTCAAACCTCCTCACAAAGGAACTAGTGAGATAGTGGTACTGGCGGCACTTTTCTTCCTCGAAGCTCACAAGATCAGCGTTACGCAAATATGCGTTAAATTCTTCCTTGATTCTCGCTCGATCCATAAAGTTTTCTGAAGGCCATTCACAAGGCCGCACTGGAGCGTCCCTTGGTGGCTCATCGTCAGCATCACGCATTGCAAGCCTAGGTCCTTGCTTCCTTGAAGAACCACCTTGGTACATTTTCCTAAGCATATTTCTTCCTCTGAAAAATTTCTGAAATTTTTAGTAACTTTAAATGAAAGTGAACCAAGCTCAACAAAATTGATAGCAACTACTCCTACAAGTGCCTAGAGCCTATATCATGCATTCGAACTACTTGGAACCATATAAATTTGACATGCAAGCTCAAGAACATGGTCACCTAGGCAGCACAAATTTGCAATGAATAAAGCACTAGAACAAAAACTAATTGGACCAATGGAGGAGTCACATACCAAGGAACAATCCCCCAAGCAGTTTTGTGAGAGGTCCTTTGAGCAAGGAGATCGAAAATCGCAGCAAAATGAGCTAGAACTCGTGCTTGAGCTGGATGGTGATTTTTTTGGGAGGAAGAAGAAGTGTGTGGGTGCAGGAATAAGTGGAGGGGAGCCACCCTGGGCCCATGAGGCAGGTGGGCGCGCCCTCCACCCTCGTGGCGAGGTGCTTGTTCCCCCTGCTGTGTTCTCACTGCCAGATATTCTCAAATATTCCAGAAAAAATCATATTCCATTTTCAGGGCATTTGGAGAACTTTTATTTTCGGGGTATTTTTATATTGGACGGATAAATCAGAAAACAGACAGGAAAATACTATTTTTACTTTATTTCAACTAAATAACAGAAAGTAGAGAGAAGGTACAGAAGGTTGTGCCTTCTAGTTTCATCCATCTCATGCTCATCAAAAGGAATCCACTAACAAGGTTGATCAGGTCTTGTTAACAAACTCATTCCGAATAACATGGAACCAGAGAAATTTCGAATAACACTATGTTACCTCAACGGGGATATGCACATCCCCAATAATAAGAATATCATATTTCTTCTTGACAGTAGGAAGAGGAAATTCAAAACCTCCAAAATTAATTGATGGAATTTTTCCAATAGAGTTGATACTATGAACTTGAGGTTGCTTCCTCGGAAAGTGTACCGTATGCTCATTACCATTAACATGAAAAGTGACATTGCCCTTGTTGCAATCAATAACAGCCCCTGCAGTATTCAGAAAGGGTCTCCAAGAATAATAGACATACTATCGTCCTCGGGAATATCAAGAATAACAAAGTCCGTTAAAATAGTAACGTTTGCAACCACAACAGGCACATCCTCACAAATACCGACAGGTATAGCAGTTGATTTATCGGCCATTTGCAAAGATATTTCAGTAGGTGTCAACTTATTCAAATCAAGTCTACGATATAAAGAGAGAGGCATAACACTAACACCGGCTCCAAGATCACATAAAGAAGTTTTAACATAGTTTCTTTTAATGGAGCATGGTATAGTGGGTACTCCTGGATCTCCAAGTTTCTTTGGTATTCCACCCTTAAAAGTGTAATGAGCAAGCATGGTGGAAATTTCAGCTTCCGGTATCTTCCTTTTATTTGTAACAATATCTTTCATGTACTTAGCATAAGGATTCATTTTGAGCATATCAGTTAATCGCATACGCAAAAAGATAGGTCTAATCATTTCAGCAAAGTGCTCAAAATCCTCATCATCCTTTTTTTGGATGGTTTGGGAGGAAAAGGCATGGGTTTCTGAACCCATGGTTCTCTTTCTTTACCATGTTTCCTAGCAACAAAGTCTCTCTTATCATAACGTTGATTCTTTGATTGTGGGTTATCAAGATCAATAGCAGGTTCAATTTCTACATCATTATCATTACTAGGTTGAGCATCATCATGAACGTTATCATTAACATTATCACTAGGTTCATGTTCATTACCAGATTGTGTTTCAGCATCAGAAATAGAAATATCATTTGGATTCTCAGGTGTTTCTGCGGTAGGTTCACTAGAAGTATGCAAAGTCCTATCATTTTTCTTTTTCTTCTTTTTAGAAGGACTAGGTGCATCTATATCATTTCTTTGAGAATCTTGCTCAATTCTCTTAGGGTGGCCTTCAGGATACAAAGGTTCCTGAGTCATTTTACCAGTTCTAGTAGCCACTCTAACAACATAGTCATTATTCTTACTATTCATTTCATTGAGCAAATCATTTTGAGCTTTAAGTACTTGTTCTACTTGAGTGGTAACCATAGAAGCATGTTTACTAATAAGTTTAAGTTCACCTTTAACTCTAGACATATAATCACCCAAGTGTTCAAGCATATCGGAATTGTATTTCAATTGTCTGCCAAAATAAGCATTGAAGTTCTCTTGTTTGACAATAAAATTATCAAACTTTTCTAAGCATTGTCTAGCAGACTTATAGTGAGGAATATCACCTTCATCAAATCTATAGAGAGAATTTACCTTTACTACATGTGTCGGGTTATCAAGACCATGAGTTTCTTCAATAGGTGATGGATTAAGATCATATGTTTCTTCAACAGGCGGTAAATTAAGACCATGTATTTCTTCAATAGGAGGTAAATTCTTAACATCTTCAGCTTTAATACCCTTCTCTTTCATAGATTTCTTCGCCTCATGGATATCTTCAGGACTGAGAAATAGAACACCCCTCTTCTTCGGAGTTGTTTTAGGAATAGGCTCAGGAATTGGCTCAGGAAGTATCCAATTATTTTCATTTGTCCACATATTATTCAATAGAATTTCAGCTTCATCCGGTGTTCTTTCCCTGAAAACAGAACCAGCACAACTATCCAAGTAATCTCTGGAAGCATCGGTTAGTCCATTATAAAAGATATCAAGTATTTCATTTTTCTTAAGAGGATGATCAGGCAAAGCATTAAGTAATTGGAGAAGCCTCCCCCAAGCTTGTGGGAGATTCTCTTCTTCAATTTGCACAAAATTATATATTTCCCTTAAAGCAGCTTGTTTCTTATGAGCAGGGAAATATTTAGCAGAAAAGTAATAAATCATATCCTGGGGACTACGCACACAACCAGGATCAAGAGAATTAAACCATATCTTAGCATCACCCTTTAATGAGAACGGAAATATTTTAAGGATATAAAGGTAGCGAGATTTCTCATCATTAGTGAACAGGGTGGCTATATCATTTAATTTAGTAAGATGTGCCACAACAGTTTCAGATTCATAGCCATAAAAAAGATCAGATTCAACCAAAGTAATTATATCAGGATCAACAGAGAATTCATAATCCTTATCAGTAACACAGATAGGTGAAGTAGCAAAAGCAGGGTCAGGTTTCATTCTAGCATTAAGAGATTGCTGCTTCCATTTAGCTAATAACCTCTTTAGATCATACGTATCATTGCAAGCTAAAATAGCTCTAGCAGCTTCTTCCAGAACATAACACTCAGGCACAACAGGCAATTCATATTTATTAGGGGGAGAGTCTTCATCATCACTATCTTCAATATTATCAGTTTCAATAATTTCATTCTCTCTAACCCTAGCAAGTTTTTCATCAAGAAATTCACCAGGTGGCACAGTAGTATCAAGCATAGAGGTAGTTTCATCATAAGTATCATGCATAGCAGAAGTGGCATCATCAATAACATGCGACATATCGGAATGAATAGCAGAAGCAGGTTTAGGTGTCGCAAGCTTACTGAAAACAGAAGGTGAATCAAGTGCAGAGCTAGATGGCAGTTCCTTACCTCCCCTCGTAGTTGAGGGATAAATTTTTGTTTTCTCGTCTTTCATGTTCTTCATAGTGACCAGCAGATATAAATCCCAAGTGACTCAAAGAAAGAGCTATGCTCCCCGGCAACGGCGCCAGAAAATAGTCTTGATAACCCACAAGTATTGGGGATCGCAACAGTTTTCGAGGGTAGATTATTAAACCCAAATTTATTGATTCGACACAAGGGGAGCCAAAGAATATTCTCAAGTATTAGCAGTTGAGTTGTCAATTCAACCACACCTGGATAACTTAGTATCTGCAGCAAAGTAATATGGAAGTAACGGTAACGGTAGCAAAAGTAATATTTTGGGTTTTGTAGTGATTGTAACAGTAGCAACGGAAAAGTAAATAAGCAAAGAATAATATGTGAAAAGCTCGTAGGCATTGGATCGGTGATGGAGAATTATGCCGGATGCGGTTCATCATGTAACAGTCATAACATAGGGTGACACAGAACTAGCTCCAATTCATCAATGTAATGTAGGCATGTATTTCGAATATAGTCATACGTGCTTATGGAAAAGAACTTGCATGACATCTTTTGTCCTACCCTCCCGTGGCAGCGGGGTCCTAGCGGAAACTAAGGGATATTAAGGCCCCCTTTTAATAGAGTACCGGACCAAAGCATTAACACATGGTGAATACATGAACTCCTCAAACTACGGTCATCACCGGGAGTGGTCCCAATTATTGTCACTTCGGGGTAGCCGGATCATAACACATAGTAGGTGACTATAGACTTGCAAGATAGGATCAAGAACTCACATATATTCATGAAAACATAATAGGTTTAGATCTGAAATCATGGCACTCGGGCCCTAGTGACAAGCATTAAGCATAGCAAAGTCATAGCAACATCAATCTCAGAACATAGTGGATACTAGGGATCAAACCCTAACAAAACTAACTTGATTACATGATAGATCTCATCCAACCCATCACCGTCCAGCAAGCCTACGACGGAATTACTCATGCACGGCGGTGAGCATCTTGAAATTGGTGATGGAGGATGGTTGATGATGACGATGGCGACGAATCCCCCTCTCTGGAGCCCCAAACGGACTCCACATCAGCCCTCCCGAGAGGTTTTAGGGCTTGGCGGCGGCTCCGTGTCGTAAAACGCGATGAATCCTTCTCTCTGATTTTTTCCCCGAAAGTGAATATATGGAGTTGGAGTTGAGGTCGGTGGAGCGTCAGGGGGCCCACGAGGCGGGGGGGCGCGCCCAGGGGGGGCAGGCGCGCCCCCCACCCTCGTGGACAGGGTGTGGGCCCCCTGACGTGGATTCTTCTTCCGTGGAGTTTCAGGTCATTCCGAGAACTTTTGTTTCTACACATAAATAACACCATGGAAAGTCTGCTGAAAACAGCGTCAGTCCGGGTTAGTTCCATTCAAATCATGCAAGTTAGAGTCCAAAACAAGGGCAAAAGCATTTGGAAAAGTAGATACGACGGAGACGTATCAATTCCCCCAAGCTTAAATCTTTGCGTGTCCTCAAGCAATTCAGTTGATAAACTGAAAGTGATAAAGAAAAACTTTTACAAACTCTGTTTGCTCTTGTTGTTGTCAATATGTAAAGCCAGCATTCAAGTTTTCAGCAAAGATTATGACTAACCACATTCACAATAACTCTTAGGTCTCATGTTTACTCATATCAATGGCATAATCAACTAGCGAGCAATAATAATAAATCTCGGATGACAACACTTTCTCAAAACAATCATAATATGATATAACAAGATGGTATCTCGCTAGCCCATTCTGAGACCGCAAAACATAAATGCAAAGCACCTTTAAAGATCAAGGACTGACTAGACATTGTAATTCATGGTAAAAGAGATCGAGTCATAGTCATACCCAATATAAATTAATAGTAATGGATGCAAATGACAGCGGTGCTCTCCAGCTGGTGCTTTTTAATAAGAGGGTGATGACTCAACATAAAAGTAAATAGATAGGCCCTTCACAGAGGGAAGCAGGGATTTGTAGAGGTGCCAGAGCTCGATTTTGAAATAGAGATAAATAATATTTTGAGCGGCATACTTTCATTGTCAACATAACAACCAAGAGATGGCGATATCTTCCATGCTACACACATTATAGGCGGTTCCCAAACAGAATGGTAAAGTTTATACTCCCCCTCCACCAACAAGCATCCATCCATGGCTTGCTCGAAACAACGAGTGCCTCCAACTAGCAACAGTCCCAGGGGGAGTTTTGTTTGCAATTAATTTTGATTTAGTTTGCATAAAGCATGGGACTGGGCATCCCGGTGACCAGCCATTTTCTCGTGAGTGAGGAGCAGAGTCCACTCCTCTTGAGAATAACCCGCCTAGCATGGAAGATACGGACAGCCCTAGTTGATACATGAGCTATTCGAGCATACAAAACAGAATTTCATTTGAAGGTTTAGAGTTTGGCACATACAAATTAACTTGGAACGGCAGGTAGATACCGCATATAGGAAGGTATTGTGGACTCATATGGCATAACTTTGGGGTTTAAGGGATTGGATGCACAAGCAGTATTCCCTCTTAGTACAAGTGAAGGCTAGCAAAAGACTGGGAAGCGACCAACTAGAGAGCGACAACAGTCATGAACATGCATTAAAATTAATAGACATTGAGTACGAGCATGCGTAGGATATAATCCACCATGAACATAAATATCGTGAAGGCTATGTTGATTTGTTTCAACTACATGCGTGAACATGCACCAAGTCAAGTCACTTAAATCATTCAAAGGAGGATACCACCCCACTATACCACATCACAACCATTTTAATAGCATGTTGGCACGCAAGGTAAACCATTATAACTCATAGCTAATCAAGCATGGCACGAGCAACTATAATCTCTAATTGTCATTCCAAACATGTTCATTCATAATAAGCTGAATCAGGAATGATGAACTAATCATATTTACAAAAACAAGAGAGGTCGAGTTCATACCAGCTTTTCTCATCTCAATCAGTCCATCATATATCATCATAATTGCCTTTCACTTGCACGACCGAACGGTGTGAATAATAATAAGAGTGCACGTGCATTGGACTAAGCTGGAATCTGCGAGCATTCAATAAACAGGAGAAGACAAGGCAATATGGGCTCTTGGTTAAATCAACAATAATGCATATAAGAGCCACTTCAACAATTTAATTATGGTCTTCTCCTATCGACCCCAAAGAAAAGAAAAGAAATAAAACTATTTACACGGGAAAGCTCCCAACAAGCAAAAAGAAGAACGGGAAATCTTTTTCGGTTTTCTTTTTTAATTATTACTACTACAGCAAGAAAGGTAAACTAGATAAAAGCTACACTATTTTTTTTGGTTTTTCTTAAGGTTTAACAAACACACAAGAAGAAAGCAAGAAAAAGAAAATAAACTAGCATGTATATTACAATGAAAAAGTATGAGCACCGACATCTAGCAATGAGTGTGTGTGAACATAAATGTAGTGTTGGTGGGAAATACGTACTCCCCCAAGCTTAGGCTTTTGGCCTAAGTTGGTTTATTGCCACAGATGGCCTGGCGGATATCCATAGTTCTAGCCGGGTCGTACTGAGATGCGGCGGCTATTGCCTCCTGGGCTGCAGCGTGGCGGCGAGTTGCCTCCGCTCTCCTCTCTTACTCATCTGCCTCCTCTCTGGTAATAAAATGTCTTCCTTTTGCCTGATAATCAAAGAAGGCAGGAGCAGGGAGAGTAATACGGACAGCACGACGTCTGTCAAAGATTAAGCGATACTGGAGAGGCGATTCATTCCTCTCGACAAACTGGTGGTGAACCATAGCATTAAAGTCTAGGTAAGTAGGAGGCAATTCAATATCATCATTACGTATGGTTACACCAAGAAAATCAGCTAAGCGGGTTGCATAAATTCCACCGAAGAAATCTCCATCAAAACTATTATGATGCAACCTACGTGCAACAATGGCTCCCAAATTATAAGATTTGTCTCCTAACACAGCACTCCTAAGAATACTGAGGTTGGGGACACACATATGACATGCTTCATCTTTACCATTTATGCACCTACCTATGAAGAGAGCAAAATAATGTATAGCAGGAAAATGAATGCTCCCTATGGTAGCTTGTGCTATATCTCTAGATTCCCCCACAATTATACTAGCAAGAAAATTTCTAAATTCAGATTTGCGAGGTTCACTAGCACTACCCCATTGTGGAAGTTTGCAAGCAGTGGTAAAATCCTCTAAGTCCATCGTATAAGATTTTTCATAAAGATCAAACATGACAGTTGGAGAATTGCGTGAAGATGAAAATTCAAACCTCCTCACAAAGGAACTAGTGAGATAGTGGTACTGGCGGCACTTTTCTTCCTCGAAGCTCACAAGATCTGCGTTACGCAAATATGCGTTAAATTCTTCCTTGATTCCCGCTCGATCCATAAAGTTTTCTGAAGGCCATTCACAAGGCCGCACTGGAGCGTCCCTTGGTGGCTCATCGTCAGCATCACACATTGCAAGCCTAGGTCCTTGCTTCCTTGAAGAACCACCTTGGTACATTTTCCTAAGCATATTTCTTCCTCTGAAAAATTTCTGAAATTTTTAGTAACTTCAAATGAAACTGAACCAAGCTCAACAAAATTAATAGCAACTAATCCTACAAGTGCCTAGAGCCTATATCATGCATTAGAACTACTTGGAGCCATATAAATTTGACATGCAAGCTCAAGAACATGGTCACCTAGGCAGCACAAATTTGCAATGAATAAAGCACTAGAACAAAAACTAATTGGACCAATGGAGGAGTCACATACCAAGGAACAATCCCCCCAAGCAGTTTTGTGAGAGGTGCTTTGAGCAAGGAGATCGAAAATCGCAGCAAAATGAGCTAGAACTCGTGCTTGAGCTGGATGGTGATTTTTTTGGGAGGAAGAAGAAGTGTGTGGGTGCAGGAATAAGTGGAGGGGAGCCACCGTGGGCCCACGAGGCAGGTGGGCGCGCCCTCCACCCTCGTGGCGAGGTGCTTGTTCCCCCTGCTGTGTTCTCAGTGCCAGATATTCTCAAATATTCCAGAAAAAATCATATTCCATTTTCAGGGCATTTGGAGAACTTTTATTTTCGAGGTATTTTTATATTGCACGGATAAATCAGAAAACAGACAGGAAAATACTATTTTTACTTTATTTCAACTAAATAATAGAAAGTAAAGAGAAGGTACAGAAGGTTGTGCCTTCTAGTTTCATCCATCTCATGCTCATCAAAAGGAATCCACTAACAAGGTTGATCAGGTCTTGTTAACAAACTCATTCCGAATAACATGGAACCGGAGAAATTTCGAATAACACTATGTTACCTCAACGGGGATATGCACATCCCCAATAATAAGAATATCATATTTCTTCTTGACAGTAGGAAGAGGAAATTCAAAACCTCCAAAATTAATTGATGGAATTTTTCCAATAGAGTTGATACTATGAACTTGAGGTTGTTTCCTCGGAAAGTGTACCGTATGCTCATTACCATTAACATGAAAAGTTACATTGCCCTTCTTGCAATCAATAACAGCCCCTGCAGTATTCAGAAAGGGTCTTCCAAGAATAATAGACATACTATCGTCCTCGGGAATATCAAGAATAACAAAGTCCGTTAAAATAATAACACTTGCAACCACAACAGGCACATCCTCACAAATACCGACAGGTATAGCAGTTGATTTATCGGCCATTTGCAAAGATATTTCAGTAGGTGTCAACTTATTGAAATCAAGTCTACGATATAAAGAGAGAGGCATAACACTAACACCGGCTCCAAGATCACATAAAGCAGTTTTGACATAGTTTCTTTTAATGGAGCAAGGTATAGTGGGTACTCCTGGATCTCCAAGTTTCTTTGGTATTCCACCCTTAAAAGTGTAATTAGCAAGCATGGTGGAAATTTCAGCTTCCGGTATCTTCCTTTTATTTGTAACAATATCTTTCATGTACTTAGCATAAGGATTCATTTTGAGCATATCAGTTAATCGCATATGCAAAAAGATAGGTCTAATCATTTAAGCAAAGTGCTCAAAATCCTCATCATCCTTTTTCTTGGATGGTTTGGGAGGAAAAGGCATGGGTTTCTGAACCCATGGTTCTCTTTCTTTACCATGTTTCCTAGCAACAAAGTCTCTCTGATCATAACGTTGATTCTTTGATTGTGGGTTATCAAGATCAATAGCAGGTTCAATTTCTACATCATTATCATTACTAGGTTGAGCATCATCATGAACGTTATCATTAACATTATCACTAGGTTCATGTTCATTACCAGATTGTGTTTTAGCATCAGAAATAGAAATATCATTTGGATTCTCAGGTGTTTCTGCGGTAGGTTCACTAGAAGTATGCAAAGTCCTATCATTTTTCTTTTTCTTCTTTTTAGAAGGACTAGGTGCATCTATATCATTTCTATGAGAATATTGCTCAATTCTCTTAGGGTGGCCTTCAGGATACAAAGGTTCCCGAATCATTTTACCAGTTCTAGTAGCCACTCTAACAGCATAGTCATTATTCTTACTATTCATTTCATTGAGCAAATCATTTTGAGCTTTAAGTACTTGTTCTACTTGAGTGGTAACCATAGAAGCATGTTTACTAATGATTTTAAGTTCACCTTTAACTCTAGACATATAATCACCCAAGTGTTCAAGCATATCGGAATTGTATTTCAATTGTATGCCAAAATAAGCATTGAAGTTCTCTTGTTTGACAATAAAATTATCAAACTCTTCTAAGCATTGTCTAGCAGACTTATAGTGAGGAATACCACCTTCATCAAATCTATAGAGAGAATTTACCTTTACTAAATGTGTCTGGTTATCAAGACCATGAGTTTCTTCAATAGGTGATGGATTAAGATTATATGTTTCTTCAACAGGCGGTAAATTAAGACCATGTATTTCTTCAATAGGAGATAAATTCTTAACATCTTCAGCTTTAATACCCTTTTCTTTCATAGATTTCTTTGCCTCATGGATATCTTCAGGACTGAGAAATAGAACACCCCTCTTCTTCGGAGTTGGTTTAGGAATAGGCTCAGGAATTGGCTCAGGAGCTGGCTCAGGTAGTATCCAATTATTTTCATTTGTCCACATATTATTCAATAGAATTGCAGCTTCATCCGGTGTTCTTTCCCTGAAAACAGAACCAACACAACTATCCAGGTAATCTCTGGAAGCATCGGTTAGTCCATTATAAAAGATATCAAGTATTTCATTTTTCTTAAGAGGATGATCAGGCAAAGCATTAAGTAATTGGAGAAGCCTCCCCCAAGCTTGTGGGAGACTCTCTTCTTCAATTTGCACAAAATTATATATTTCCCTTAAAGCAGCTTCTTTCTTATGAGCAGGGAAATATTTAGCAGAGAAGTAATAAATCATATCCTAGGGACTACGCACACAACCAGGATCAAGAGAATTAAACCATATCTTAGCATCACCCTTTAATGAGAACGGAAATATTTTAAGGATATAAAGGTAGCGAGATTTCTCATCATTAGTGAACAGGGTGGCTATATCATTTAATTTAGTAAGATGTGCCACAACAGTTTCAGATTCATAGCCATAAAAAGGATCAGATTCAACCAAAGTAATTATATCAGGATCAACAGGGAATTCATAATCCTTATCAGTGACACAGATATGTGAAGTAGCAAAAGCAGGGTCAGGTTTCATTCTAGCATTAAGAGATTGCTGCTTCCATTTAGCTAATAACCTCTTTAGATCATTCCTATCATTGCAAGCTAAAATAGCTCTAGCAGCTTCTTCTTCTAGAACATAACCCTCATGCACAACAGGCAATTCATATTTATTAGGGGGAGAGTCTTCATCATCACTATCTTCATTATTATCAGTTTCAATAATTTCATTCTCTCTAACCCTAGCAAGTTTTTCATCAAGAAATTCACCAAGTGGCACAGTAGTATCAAGCATAGAGGTAGTTTCATCATAAGTATCATGCATAGCAGAAGTGGCATCATCAATTACATGCGATATATCAGAATGAATAGCAGAAGCAGGTTTAGGTGTCGCAAGCTTACTGAAAACAGAAGGTGAATCAAGTGCAGAGCTAGATGGCAGTTCCTTACCTCCCCTCGTAGTTGAGGGATAAAATTTTGTTTTCTCGTCTTTCAAGTTCTTCATAGTGACCAGCAGATATAAATCCCAAGTGACTCAAAGAATAGAGCTATGCTCCCCGGCAACGGCGCCAGAAAATAGTCTTGATAACCCACAAGTATAGGGGATCGCAACAGTTTTCGAGGGTAGAGTATTCAACCCAAATTTATTGATTCGACACAAGGGGAGCCAAAGAATATTCTCAAGTATTAGCAGTTGAGTTGTCAATTCAACCACACCTGGATAACTTAGTATCTGCAGCAAAGTATTTAGTAGCAAAGTAATATGGAAGTAACGGTAACGGTAGCAAAAGTAATATTTTGGGTTTTGTAGTGATTGTAACAGTAGCAACGGAAAAGTAAATAAGCAAAGAATAATATGTGAAAAGCTCGTAGGCATTGGATCGGTGATGGAGAATTATGCCGGATGCGGTTCATCATGTAACAGTCATAACATAGGGTGACACAGAACTAGCTCCAATTCATCAATGTAATGTAGGCATGTATTCCGAATATAGTCATACGTGCTTAGGGAAAAGAACTTGCATGACATCTTTTGTCCTACCCTCCTGTGGCAGCGGGGTCCTAGCGGAAACTAAGGGATATTAAGGCCTCCTTTTAATAAAGTACCGGACCAAAGCATTAACACATAGTGAATACATGAACTCCTCAAACTACGGTCATCACCGGGAGTGGTCCCGATTATTTTCACTTCGGGGTTGCCGGATCATAACACATATTAGGTGACTATAGACTTGCAAGATAGGATCAAGAACTCACATATATTCATGAAAACATAATAGGTTCAGATCTGAAATCATGGCACTCGGGCCCTAGTGACAAGCATTAAGCATAGCAAAGTCATAGCAACATCAATCTCAGAACATAGTGGATACTAGGGATCAAACCCTAACAAAACTAACTTAATTACATGATAGATCTCATCCAACCCATCACCGTCCAGCAAGCCTACGATGGAATTACTCACGCACGGCGGTGAGCATCATGAAATTGGTGATGGAGGATGGTTGATGATGACGATGGCGACGAATCCCCCTCTCTGGAGCCCCAAACGGACTCCAGATCAGCCCTCCCGAGAGGTTTTAGGGCTTGGCGGCGGCTCCGTATCGTAAAACGCGATGAATCCTTCTCTATGATTTTTTCCCCGAAAGTGAATATATGGAGTTGGAGTTGAGGTCGGTGGAGCGTCAGGGTGCCCACGAGGCGGGGGGGGGGGGGCGCCCCCCACCCTCGTGGACATGGTGTGGGCCCCCTGACGTGGATTCTTCTTCCGTGGAGTTTCAGGTCATTCCGAGAACTTTTGTTTCTGCACATAAATAACACCATGGAAAGTCTGCTGAAAACAACGTTAGTCTGGGTTAGTTCCATTCAAATCATGCAAGTTAGAGTCCAAAACAAGGGCAAAAGCGTTTGGAAAAGTAGATACGACGGAGACGTATCAATTCCCCCAAGCTTAAACCTTTGCGTGTCCTCAAGCAATTCAGTTGATAAACTGAAAGTGATAAAGAAAAACTTTTACAAACTCTGTTTGCTCTTGTTGTTGTCAATATGTAAAGCCAGCATTCAAGTTTTCAGCAAAGATTATGACTAACCACATTCACAATAACTCTTAGGTCTCATGTTTACTCATATCAATGGCATAATCAACTAGCGAGCAATAATAATAAATCTCGGATGACAACACTTTCTCAAAACAATCATAATATGATATAACAAGATGGTATCTCGCTAGCCCATTCTGAGACCGCAAAACATAAATGCAAAGCACCTTTAAAGATCAAGGACTGACTAGACATTGTAATTCATGGTAAAAGAGATCGAGTCATAGTCATACCCAATATAAATTAATAGTAATGGATGCAAATGACAGCGGTGCTCTCCAGCTGGTGCTTTTTAATAAGAGGGTGATGACTCAACATAAAAGTAAATAGATAGGCCCTTCACAGAGGGAAGCAGGGATTTGTAGAGGTGCCAGAGCTCGATTTTGAAATAGAGATAAATAATATTTTGAGCGGCATACTTTCATTGTCAACATAACAACCAAGAGATGGCGATATCTTCCATGCTACACACATTATAGGCGGTTCCCAAACAGAATGGTAAAGTTTATACTCACCCTCCACCAACAAGCATCCATCCATGGCTTGCTCGAAACAACGAGTGCCTCCAACTAGCAACAGTCCCAGGGGGAGTTTTGTTTGCAATTAATTTTGATTTAGTTTGCATAAAGCATGGGACTGGGCATCCCGGTGACCAGCCATTTTCTCGTGAGTGAGGAGCAGAGTCCACTCCTCTTGAGAATAACCCGCCTAGCATGGAAGATACGGACAGCCCTAGTTGATACATGAGCTATTCGAGCATACAAAACAGAATTTCATTTGAAGGTTTAGAGTTTGGCACATACAAATTTACTTGGAACGGCAGGTAGATACCACATATAGGAAGGTATTGTGGACACATATGGCATAACTTTGGGGTTTAAGGGATTGGATGCACAAGCAGTATTCCCGCTTAGTACAAGTGAAGGCTAGCAAAAGACTGGGAAGCGACCAACTAGAGAGCGACAACAGTCATGAACATGCATTAAAATTAATAGACATTGAGTACGAGCATGAGTAGGATATAATCCACCATGAACATAAATATCGTGAAGGCTATGTTGATTTGTTTCAACTACATGCGTGAACATGCACCAAGTCAAGTCACTTAAATCATTCAAAGGAGGATACCACCCCACTATACCATATCACAACCATTTTAATAGAATGTTGGCACGCAAGGTAAACCATTATAACTCATAGCTAATCAAGCATGGCACGAGCAACTATAATCTCTAATTGTCATTGCAAACATGTTCATTCATAATAAGCTGAATCAGGAACGATGAACTAATCATATTTACAAAAACAAGAGAGGTCGAGTTCATACCAGCTTTTCTCATCTCAATCAGTCCATCATATATCATCATAATTGCCTTTCACTTGCACGACCGAACGATGTGAATAATAATAAGAGTGCACATGCATTGGACTAAGCTGGAATCTGCGAGCATTCAATAAACAGGAGAAGACAAGGCAATATGGGCTCTTGGTTAAATCAACAATAATGCATATAAGAGCCACTTCAACAATTTAATTATGGTCTTCTCCTATCGACCCCAAAGAAAAGAAAAGAAATAAAACTATTTACACGGGAAAGCTCCCAACAAGCAAAAAGAAGAACGGGAAATCTTTTTCGGTTTTCTTTTTTAATTATTACTACTACAGCAAGAAAGGTAAACTAGATAAAAGCTACACTATTTTTTTGGTTTTTCTTAAGGTTTAACAAACACACAAGAAGAAAGCAAGAAAAATAAAATAAACTAGCATGTATATTACAATGAAAAAGTATGAGCACCGACATCTAGCAATGAGTGTGTGTGAACA
The DNA here is from genome assembly GCF_002575655.3 of Aegilops tauschii subsp. strangulata. Taxonomy (NCBI): domain Eukaryota; kingdom Viridiplantae; phylum Streptophyta; class Magnoliopsida; order Poales; family Poaceae; genus Aegilops; species Aegilops tauschii. The sequence goes on along the minus strand of NC_053041.3, from coordinate 393,401,443 downwards.
TAAATGTAATGTCGGTGGGAAATACGTACTCCCCCAAGCTTAGGCTTTTGGCCTAAGTTGGTTTATTGCCACAGATGGCCTGGCGGATATCCATAATTGTAGCTGGGGTCGTACTGAGATGCGGCGGCTATTGCCTCCTGGGCTGCAGCGTGGCGGCGAGTTGCCTCCGCCCTCCTCTCGTACTCATCTGCCTCCTCTCTGGTAATAAAATGTCTTCCTTTTGCCTGATAATCAAAGAAGACAGGAGCAGGGAGAGTAATACGGACAGCACGACGTCTGTCAAAGATTAAGCGATACTGGAGAGGCGATTCATTCCTCTCGACAAACTGGTGGTGAACCATAGCATTAAAGTCTAGGTAAGTAGGAGGCAATTCAATATCATCATTACGTATGGTTACACCAAGAAAATCAGCTAAGCGGGTTGCATAAATTCCACCGAAGAAATCTCCATTAAATCTATTATGATGCAACCTACGTGCAACAATGGCTCCCAAATTATAAGATATGTCTCCTAACACAGCACTCCTAAGAATACTGAGGTCGGAGACACACATATGACATGCTTCATCTTTACCATTTATGCACCTACCTATGAAGAGAGCAAAATAATGTATAGCAGGAAAATGAATGCTCCCTATGGTAGCTTGTGGTATATCTCTAGATTCCCCACAATTATACTAGCAAGAAAATTTCTAAATTCAGATTTGCGAGGTTCACTAGCACTACCCCATTGTGGAAGTTTGCAAGCAGTGGTAAAATCCTCTAAGTCCATCGTATAAGATTTTTCATAAAGATCAAACATGACAGTTGGAGAATTGCGTGAAGATGAAAATTCAAACCTCCTCACAAAGGAACTAGTGAGATAGTGGTACTGGCGGCACTTTTCTTCCTCGAAGCTCACAAGATCAGCGTTACGCAAATATGCGTTAAATTCTTCCTTGATTCCCGCTCGATCCATAAAGTTTTCTGAAGGCCATTCACAAGGCCGCACTGGAGCGTCCCTTGGTGGCTCATCGTCAGCATCACGCATTGCAAGCCTAGGTCCTTGCTTCCTTGAAGAACCACCTTGGTACATTTTCCTAAGCATATTTCTTCCTCTGAAAAATTTCTGAAATTTTTAGTAACTTTAAATGAAAGTGAACCAAGCTCAACAAAATTGATAGCAACTACTCCTACAAGTGCCTAGAGCCTATATCATGCATTCGAACTACTTGGAACCATATAAATTTGACATGCAAGCTCAAGAACATGGTCACCTAGGCAGCACAAATTTGCAATGAATAAAGCACTAGAACAAAAACTAATTGGACCAATGGAGGAGTCACATACCAAGGAACAATCCCCCAAGCAGTTTTGTGAGAGGTCCTTTGAGCAAGGAGATCGAAAATCGCAGCAAAATGAGCTAGAACTCGTGCTTGAGCTGGATGGTGATTTTTTTGGGAGGAAGAAGAAGTGTGTGGGTGCAGGAATAAGTGGAGGGGAGCCACCGTGGGCCCACGAGGCAGGTGGGCGCGCCCTCCACCCTCGTGGCGAGGTGCTTGTTCCCCCTGCTGTGTTCTCACTGCCAGATATTCTCAAATATTCCAGAAAAAATCATATTCCATTTTCAGGGCATTTGGAGAACTTTTATTTTCGGGGTATTTTTATATTGGACGGATAAATCAGAAAACAGACAGGAAAATACTATTTTTACTTTATTTCAACTAAATAACAGAAACTAGAGAGAAGGTACAGAAGGTTGTGCCTTCTAGTTTCATCCATCTCATGCTCATCAAAAGGAATCCACTAACAAGGTTGATCAGGTCTTGTTAACAAACTCATTCCGAATAACATGGAACCAGAGAAATTTCGAATAACACTATGTTACCTCAACGGGGATATGCACATCCCCAATAATAAGAATATCATATTTCTTCTTGACAGTAGGAAGAGGAAATTCAAAACCTCCAAAATTAATTGATGGAATTTTTCCAATAGAGTTGATACTATGAACTTGAGGTTGCTTCCTCGGAAAGTGTACCGTATGCTCATTACCATTAACATGAAAAGTGACATTGCCCTTGTTGCAATCAATAACAGCCCCTGCAGTATTCAGAAAGGGTCTCCAAGAATAATAGACATACTATCGTCCTCGGGAATATCAAGAATAACAAAGTCCGTTAAAATAGTAACGTTTGCAACCACAACAGGCACATCCTCACAAATACCGACAGGTATAGCAGTTGATTTATCGGCCATTTGCAAAGATATTTCAGTAGGTGTCAACTTATTCAAATCAAGTCTACGATATAAAGAGAGAGGCATAACACTAACACCGGCTCCAAGATCACATAAAGAAGTTTTAACATAGTTTCTTTTAATGGAGCATGGTATAGTGGGTACTCCTGGATCTCCAAGTTTCTTTGGTATTCCACCCTTAAAAGTGTAATGAGCAAGCATGGTGGAAATTTCAGCTTCCGGTATCTTCCTTTTATTTGTAACAATATCTTTCATGTACTTAGCATAAGGATTCATTTTGAGCATATCAGTTAATTGCATACGCAAAAAGATAGGTCTAATCATTTCAGCAAAGTGCTCAAAATCCTCATCATCCTTTTTCTTGGATGGTTTGGGAGGAAAAGGCATGGGTTTCTGAACCCATGGTTCTCTTTCTTTACCATGTTTCCTAGCAACAAAGTCTCTCTTATCATAACGTTGATTCTTTGATTGTGGGTTATCAAGATCAATAGCAGGTTCAATTTCTACATCATTATCATTACTAGGTTGAGCATCATCATGAACGTTATCATTAACATTATCACTAGGTTCATGTTCATTACCAGATTGTGTTTCAGCATCAGAAATAGAAATATCATTTGGATTCTCAGGTGTTTCTGCGGTAGGTTCACTAGAAGTATGCAAAGTCCTATCATTTTTCTTTTTCTTCTTTTTAGAAGGACTAGGTGCATCTATATCATTTCTTTGAGAATCTTGCTCAATTCTCTTAGGGTGGCCTTCAGGATACAAAGGTTCCTGAGTCATTTTACCAGTTCTAGTAGCCACTCTAACAACATAGTCATTATTCTTACTATTCATTTCATTGAGCAAATCATTTTGAGCTTTAAGTACTTGTTCTACTTGAGTGGTAACCATAGAAGCATGTTTACTAATAAGTTTAAGTTCACCTTTAACTCTAGACATATAATCACCCAAGTGTTCAAGCATATCGGAATTGTATTTCAATTGTCTGCCAAAATAAGCATTGAAGTTCTCTTGTTTGACAATAAAATTATCAAACTTTTCTAAGCATTGTCTAGCAGACTTATAGTGAGGAATATCACCTTCATCAAATCTATAGAGAGAATTTACCTTTACTACATGTGTCGGGTTATCAAGACCATGAGTTTCTTCAATAGGTGATGGATTAAGATCATATGTTTCTTCAACAGGCGGTAAATTAAGACCATGTATTTCTTCAATAGGAGGTAAATTCTTAACATCTTCAGCTTTAATACCCTTCTCTTTCATAGATTTCTTCGCCTCATGGATATCTTCAGGACTGAGAAATAGAACACCCCTCTTCTTCGGAGTTGTTTTAGGAATAGGCTCAGGAATTGGCTCAGGAAGTATCCAATTATTTTCATTTGTCCACATATTATTCAATAGAATTTCAGCTTCATCCGGTGTTCTTTCCCTGAAAACAGAACCAGCACAACTATCCAAGTAATCTCTGGAAGCATCGGTTAGTCCATTATAAAAGATATCAAGTATTTCATTTTTCTTAAGAGGATGATCAGGCAAAGCATTAAGTAATTGGAGAAGCCTCCCCCAAGCTTGTGGGAGATTCTCTTCTTCAATTTGCACAAAATTATATATTTCCCTTAAAGCAGCTTGTTTCTTATGAGCAGGGAAATATTTAGCAGAGAAGTAATAAATCATATCCTGGGGACTACGCACACAACCAGGATCAAGAGAATTAAACCATATCTTAGCATCACCCTTTAATGAGAACGGAAATATTTTAAGGATATAAAGGTAGCGAGATTTCTCATCATTAGTGAACAGGGTGGCTATATCATTTAATTTAGTAAGATGTGCCACAACAGTTTCAGATTCATAGCCATAAAAAAGATCATATTCAACCAAAGTAATTATATCAGGATCAACAGAGAATTCATAATCCTTATCAGTAACACAGATAGGTGAAGTAGCAAAAGCAGGGTCAGGTTTCATTCTAGCATTAAGAGATTGCTGCTTCCATTTAGCTAATAACCTCTTTAGATCATACGTATCATTGCAAGCTAAAATAGCTCTAGCAGCTTCTTCCAGAACATAACACTCAGGCACAACAGGCAATTCATATTTATTAGGGGGAGAGTCTTCAGCATCACTATCTTCAATATTATCAGTTTCAATAATTTCATTCTCTCTAACCCTAGCAAGTTTTTCATCAAGAAATTCACCAGGTGGCACAGTAGTATCAAGCATAGAGGTAGTTTCATCATAAGTATCATGCATAGCAGAAGTGGCATCATCAATAACATGCGACATATCGGAATGAATAGCAGAAGCAGGTTTAGGTGTCGCAAGCTTACTGAAAACAGAAGGTGAATCAAGTGCAGAGCTAGATGGCAGTTCCTTACCTCCCCTCGTAGTTGAGGGATAAATTTTTGTTTTCTCGTCTTTCATGTTCTTCATAGTGACCAGCAGATATAAATCCCAAGTGACTCAAAGAAAGAGCTATGCTCCCCGGCAACGGCGCCAGAAAATAGTCTTGATAACCCACAAGTATAGGGGATCGCAACAGTTTTCGAGGGTAGATTATTAAACCCAAATTTATTGATTCGACACAAGGGGAGCCAAAGAATATTCTCAAGTATTAGCAGTTGAGTTGTCAATTCAACCACACCTGGATAACTTAGTATCTGCAGCAAAGTATTTAGTAGCAAAGTAATATGGAAGTAACGGTAACGGTAGCAAAAGTAATATTTTGGGTTTTGTAGTGATTGTAACAGTAGCAACGGAAAAGTAATAAGCAAAGAATAATATGTGAAAAGCTCGTAGGCATTGGATCGGTGATGGAGAATTATGCCGGATGCGGTTCATCATGTAACAGTCATAACATAGGGTGACACAGAACTAGCTCCAATTCATTAATGTAATGTAGGCATGTATTCCGAATATAGTCATACGTGCTTATGGAAAAGAACTTGCATGACATCTTTTGTCCTACCCTCCCGTGGCAGCGGGGTCCTAGCGGAAACTAAGGGATATTAAGGCCCCCTTTTAATAGAGTACCAGACCAAAGCATTAACACATAGTGAATACATGAACTCCTCAAACTACGGTCATCACCGGGAGTGGTCCCGATTATTGTCACTTCGGGGTTGCCGGATCATAGCAGATAGTAGGTGACTATAGACTTGCAAGATAGGATCAAGAACTCACATATATTCATGAAAACATAATAGGTTCAGATCTGAAATCATGGCACTCGGGCCCTAGTGACAAGCATTAAGCATAGCAAAGTCATAGCAACATCAATCTCAGAACATAGTGGATATTAGGGATCAAACCCTAACAAAACTAACTTGATTACATGATAGATCTCATCCAACCCATCACCGTCCAGCAAGCCTACGATGGAATTACTCACGCACGGCGGTGAGCATCATGAAATTGGTGATGGAGGATGGTTGATGATGACGCTGGCGACAAATCCCCCTCTCTGGAGCCCCGAACGGACTCCAGATCAGCCCTCCTGTAACATCCCAAATTTTCAATTTGGAATGTTATACATTAGATCATCATTGCATAGCATATTTTATTGCATTTTGGCAAATCCTCGAAAACCCTAAGCAACTCAAGGACCCTCGGAGAGAGTTGGGGATTTTCCCGGTTTTCATATTTGATTTTTATCAAATAATAAAACGAGGATTTTTGGTTTTAATTATTTTTCTCTCCGAAAAATATTTCATATTAAAATAAATGAGAGGAGAACATATGACTTCTCCAAAATAATTGAAATATTGGGGGTAAAATATTAAAATCACGTCGAGCGCGCCGGCTGGGCCGAAGCCCAGCCGACAGCCCAGCTCCCCGCGCGGCCCAGCCGCGAGTCGTCTCCCACCTGGAGACGGAGCCGCCGCCCGACTCCCGCACGGCCCCGACGCCGCCGCCATCGCCCCTTCCCGAAGGCAACACCCCCTTCTTATATACTCCCCCCGTCCCTCTCCTCACCCCGCCGCCCCGACCCACACCCGTCCCCGCCGCCAGGAGCGCCCAACGCCGCCGCCGAAGACACCGCCGCCCTGGAGCCCGTACGCCGCCGCCGAAGCCCCGTCTCGCCGCCCCGACGTCGCCCCGAGCCCCGCCGCACCCCCCGAGCCCCGCCGGAGCCCGTTCCGAGCCCCGCCGGAGTTGCCCCGACGAGGTAGCCGAGCCGCCGCCGGCGAGCCGGTTTTTTTCAAAAAAACCGTTCGGTTTATTTTTTCCGAAACCCTAGTTTTTTTATATGTATCTGTTTATTTTTTCGGTTTAGTTAATTAGTGAATGTTCACCGATCCGTTCGTTTTAACGAACGTGTTCGTCGGTTTGTCGCAGCTAATGAACGTCCGTTCGTTTAACTGTTCGTCAGTTTTCTTTTTCGTCGGTTTTTCCGCGATTATTCCAGATCGTGATTTCTGATCAGATTTTCGTTCTGGTTTATCTTTTCGCTCGTTTATCGGAATCAGGCGATTCAAGCGCCTAGAGTTTCGTCTTGAAATTATCTTTCTGTTTAACCTACTCAAACAAGTTTTTGCTACTGTAAAATTTGACCTAGATCCAGATTAGTAAACGAAGCTTGTTTCTTTCGCCGTTTGACTTTCGTTGCTTCGTTCGATTTGATTCTTTTTGCAAACCGGAGTTCTTAAGTTGAACTTTCTGGTTAGATCTTTTATTTCAGTTTTACCTGTGTATTTGATGAGTGCTTATTGTTTGCTTGTTTGTTTGCGATAGAGTACCCGGAGTGCACCGCTTGCTACTTCGAATCTCTAAGTTTCACGGATCATCAGCAAGGCAAGTAACACTTTGATCATACCTCTTTTACTACCCAGTTTTATTGCATTAGACAAATCCTCAAACATTGCATGGTTAGGATCTAATTAAATTGTGGGTATTGGGAAGTAGTTGAGGTAGCACCTATTACCTGTTTTATTATCAAACCCTTGGGAGTTACTTCTATGTTTGCTTATATTGCTATGCTATGCTAGTAGACGTGGATTGGGTTTGAGTGTATCCATGACAGATGTGAGATTGTTAATATATGGTTAAACTTAAGGTGGCAACTAAAACTCACATCTGGGTGGATTGAGGTACCTGGGTATTCCAGGATTGCCTGTTTTTCGAAGGACCGCCACCCAGGCTCAAAGGGATCATGAGATTATTCATGCTAGAAACTTCCGTGTGCAGCCACAAGCTATTATGGGCTCTAGCATAGTTGATTAAGTTGTGTGAGCTCTTGAAGAGGTAGACTAGCAGATGTAGGGGTTGTAGGTGGTACTGGCTACCCGGAGTGGAGAGTTAACGCTTCTGAAAGACTGTGTCTCGGTCATCCGTTTCTCAAACATCATGTAGTGCGAGAATCAAGCGGAGGCGATCGAGTCTTGTGGGGAAAAGTGCACAAACCTCTGCAGAGTGTACAATCTAATCATGGTTAGCCGTGTCCCCGGTTATGGACATCTTGAGTATCTAGTACTTGGATTATCATGTGAATCTCATCACCATGTTAATTTAATTAATTTTGTTGGTTAATGATGATACTTAATTGGGATTGAGAATGCTGTCAACCATTCTCAATGTTTAACAACCACCATGATAGTTAAATAAAATTTATTCCTTTGCAGTAGGTAAAAATTGGCTTTTCGCAAAACTGTAACCATAGAGCCTTCTACCAGCCATATATGCATGTAGTATAGCATTATTATGTTCATTACTCTCTATATGTTACATTGCCAGCATATTCCTTGTGCTGACCCGTTTCGGGCTGCAACGTTTCATGTTGCAGACTTTTCAGACGACGAGTAAGGTGCCTTAGGTCATGGTCTTATACTCAGTGATGCCGTTGGAGTTGGTGGACTCACTTATCTTCCAAGTCTTCCGCTGTTATCGTATTTAGATAGCCTTAAGCCATATTTATCATACTTATTCTCTTTTGAGATACTTGTTGTAATAAGTGTGTGATTGCTACTCTGTTATAAATCCTCCATTTGTACTGTGCGTGTCAGCATTACTGATCCAGGGATGACACTGGTGCACAGCAGCACAGACTGTTTGAGGTCTGGTCGCTACAAAGGTGGTATCAGAGCACACGCTGACTGTAGGACACGACCACTAAGCTTAAAACCTAGAACACTACTCTCTTCTCATTTCTGACTCCTCTCCACTTTCTACTCTTTTAGGAATGGCGGATGCAAGAAACAAGTTCATGCAACCGGATGAAGAGACACCTTTTGGACGACACTTGAAGGAAGTGACTAAGTACCTGAACATCGGAATACCAAGCTTCACCGGAACCTACAACGCCACACTACCAGAAGAGGAGCGCTGGAAGATTCAAGTTCAAGTTCCAGGAAGGACGTTCACGCCAGTCACTGAGCCTATAGAGTTTTCCATTGATGCACCAACCTGGAGTTTAGGGAAGAGCATGGCAGCCCACATCTCTATGGGACGCATTGGAGAAATCTACCGCAGGGAGCTTAAGGATACTATTTATCAGATTTGTGGACGCCGAGATGAGCAATGGGAGATGATCAGCACCAAGAAGGATGGATCAATTGCAGCTTTCATCCAGGAGCAAAACCAACACATTCGTGGCTAGGAGAACCAGATGTGCGCAGACATGATAGAACTGAAGAAGGCATTAACCAAGATCACGGAGTTGGAGGAAGAACTCAAGGCTACACGCGATGGATATGAGGAGGAGATCGCCACGTTGTTGGACAAGAATGACGACCTGATATAGAAGATCGGAGTTTTCATGGGAGACCCAGCACCTGGAGGACAAGACGACGATACTACTTGCCCGGATAACTACATCATCATCGACGACACCGACTCGGAGCCCAGTGAAGATGACTTTGTTGATGAAGCTGGAGCAGATATCATGGAGTCTTCGACCGATCAAAATTTCTAGTAGACCACCATAATCAGTAGTAGAATTCCCCCATGTAAATAGCATAGTCCGAGCACTTTTGTAACGATAGTTAGATCGATTGTATGCCTTGTTTGAATTGATTGAGTGATATTGATTGTGTTTGTCTCATATGCATATGGGTAGTGTTTCCTCTCTAGACCTCATTCTATTCTAAATTCTCATCTTTTCTAAACCTATCAGATGCCTCCGAGACACGACACCGGATTTGTTTTCCCACCGGAGATCACTCAGTTGATTCAGCAGAAGAATGCCCTAATGCAAGTGTTAGTACAGAACCAAGGCAACAACAACAACAACAACAACAACAACAACCCACCACCACCACCTGTTGATCACTTAGCCCGTTTCTTGAGGCTAAATCCGCCGGCGTTTTCCAGCAGCACCGAGCCGATTGTTGCAGATGATTGGCTCCGCAAAGTTGGAAGGTAGTTGACCACTGCAGGATGCACAGATGCGGAGGGAGTGCGTTTTGCCGCACATCAGCTTGATGGACCCGCAGCATCATGGCGGGAGAATTACACAGCCACACACCCTATTAACACTGTCACATGGGACCAATTTCAGCAAGCTTTCCATACTGCCCATGTTTCAGCAGGAGCTATGGCTATGAAGAAGCGTGAGTTTCGCAATCTACGCCAAGGAGGACGCACCGTAGGCCAGTATGTGGAGGACTTTAGTAAGTTAGCACGTTATGCTCCAGATGACGTTGCTACAGATGCAGCCAAGCAGGAGAAGTTTCTGGAAGGACTGAATGATGAGCTGAGCATGCAGCTGATGGTAGAAACCTTCAACAACTACCAGGAGTTGGTAGATAGAGCACTCATGATTGAAGGGAAGCAACAGCAGATTGAAAACCGTAAGAGGAAGTATGGACAAGGGAAGTACAATTCTGGAGCTCAGCAGAAGCCACGTTTTACCCCGAAATCGGGAGGACAGTTTCATCATACCCATGGAGGAGGTAGTTCGCACAACCATAGTGGACCCAAGAATGGTAATGGGAATGGAGGAAGCAACGGGCAGAACCGTAATAACCCATCTACCCCAGCCAAGAGGGATCTAAGTCACGTTACTTGTTTCAAGTGCCAGAAGACTGGACATTATGCAACTGAATGCCCTGAATCCTAGAATGGAAATGGCAAGGGAAGCTTTGGGAAGAAGCCGAACCCTTTCAACAAAGGACATGTGAACCACGTTAGTGTGGAGGAGGTAGAAGCTCAGCCAGATGCAGTAATAGGTAAGTTTTTGGTTAAGTCATTTACTGCACTCGTTCTTTTTGATACTGGTGCATCGCATTCATACATATCAAGGGGATTTGTGGATAAGTATAAACTGCCAACCCAAGCCCTTAGGTCACCCATGTTAGTAACCTCGCCAGGAGCAGAGTATATGGCTAGTTTATGGTATGATCGGTTACCATTAAGGATTGGTAACTACGTGTTTCCCTCGGACCTAATAGTATTGGAATCGCAAGGATTGGATGTGATATTAGGCATGGATTGGTTATCAAAGTATGGAGGGAACATTGAGTGCGCCAGTAAGACGATTTTGCTTACCACCCCAGAAGGAAGAAGGATTAAGTATGTATCCCGGCATATGCCGAAGAGGACTCAGGTGAATTCCTTATCAGGAGTTGTATAGGAGGAAGTACCAGTGGTGAAGGATTTCCCTGACGTATTTCCAGAAGAGTTGCCAGGCATGCCACCGGATAGAGACATTGAGTTTCTGATTGAACTTTTGCCAGGCACAGGACCAATATCTAAGAGACCGTACAGGATGCCCGCCAAAGATTTGGAGGAAATTAAGAAGCAGATTAAGGAGTTACTGGATAAAGGCTATATTCGCCCAAGTTCGTCACCTTGGGGATCACCCGTACTTCTAGTGGAGAAGAAAGATGGATCGTTGAGGATGGTTGTTGATTATCGTGGATTGAATGAAGTGACCATCAAAAATAAGTACCCACTGCCGATGATCAATGATTTGTTTGACCGCTTACAAGGAGCTAAGGTATTTTCCAAGATCGATCTACGATCAGGATACCATCAGTTGAAGATTCGAGAGCAGGATATACCTAAGACGGCTTTTACCACCAGGTATGGGCTGTATGAGTATACCGTTATGTCATTTGGTCTGACTAACGCACCTGCCTATTTCATGAACCTGATGAACAAAGTGTTTATGGAGTTTTTGGATAAGTTCGTCGTGGTGTTCATTGATGATATTTTGGTCTACTCAAAGAACGAAGAGGAGCATAAGGAGCATTTGCGTTTTGTACTTGAGAAGCTCAGAGAACATCAGTTATACGCCAAGTTCAGCAAATGTGAGTTTTGGCTGAAGGAAGTTGGATTCCTCGGACATGTTATATCCGGAGAAGGAATAGCAGTAGACCCCGCCAAAGTTGACATAGTAACAAGCTGCGAAGCACCCACGTCAGTTGGAGAGATCCGAAGTTTTCTTGGACTTGCAGGATACTACCGGAGGTTCATTGAGAATTTCTCGAAGATTGCTAAACCCATGACAAAGCTGTTAAAGACGGACACCAAGTTCAATTGGACTGAGGATTGTGAAGCTAGTTTTCAGGAGTTGAAGAAACGTTTGGTTACATCACCAGTGTTGATTCTGCCAGACCAACACAAGGATTATGAAGTTTATTGCGACGCTTCTCGTCGAGGACTTGGAGCAGTGCTTATGTAGGAAGGAAGAGTTGTTTCATATGCTTCACGGCAACTTAAACCCCATGAGAAGAATTATGCCACGCATGATCTAGAGTTAGCAGCCGTAGTGCATGCGTTGAAGACATGGAGACATTTTCTCATCGGAAATCACTGTGAGGTGTACACGGATCACAAGAGTTTGAAGTACATTTTCACGCAAAAGGAGTTGAATCTCAGGCAAAGGAGATGGTTGGAACTCATAAAGGATTATGATATGAGATTGCATTATCACCCAGTGAAGGCTAACGTAGTAGCTGATGCGTTGAGCCGCAAGAGCCATGTCAACACCCTCATGACAGGAGAGTTACCGAAATTATTAGCCAAGGATTTTCGCAAGCTATGTTTGGAGATAGTTCCAAGAGGCTATTTAGCAACATTGGAGATTCAGTCTACCTTGATGGAAAGGATCAGGGAAGCTCAAAAGACAGACAAGGAGATTGCAGAGATAAAGGAAAGAATGAGTAAAGGAAAAGCCAAGTGATTTCGTGAGGATGAGCACGATACCTTATGGTTTGAGGACCGCGTTTATGTGCCTAATGATCCGGAGATCAGGAAGTTGATCTTGCAAGAGGTCCATGATTCACCGTATTCGATTCACCCAGGAAATACCAAGATGTATTTGGATTTGAAGGATACTTTCTGGTGGACCGGAATGAAGAAGGATATTGCAGAGTATGTAGCAGTTTGTGATGTATGTCAGAGAGTGAAGGCAGAGCATCAGAAGCCAGCAGGATTGCTACAGCCATTGCCTATACCCGAATGGAAGTGGGATAAACTAGGCATGGATTTTATCACGGGATTGCCCAGGACTCGTTCAGGCTATGACTCAATATGGGTTGTAGTCGATCGTTTGACGAAAGTAGCTCATTTCATCCCAGTGAAGACCACTTACACCAATGCTAAGTTGGCAAAGATATACATGACCAGAATCGTATGTTTGCATGGAGTTCCGAGGACCATTGTATCAGATAGAGGAACCCAGTTTACCTCGAAGTTTTGGAATCAGTTACATGAAACTTTGGGAACTAGGCTAGAATTCAGTACAGCTTTTCACCCACAGACAGATGGACAGACCGAGAGAGTCAATCAGATTTTGGAGGACATGTTGAGAGCTTGTGCGCTAGATTATGGATCTAGTTGGGACGACAACCTGCCGTATGCAGAGTTTTCTTACAACAACAGTTATCAAACCAGTTTGAAGATGGCCCCTTTTGAAGCTTTATACGGAAGGAGGTGTAGAACACCATTGTTATGGGACGAAGTTGGAGACCGCCAGTTGTTTGGACCAGACTTGATTAAGGAATCAGAACAGAAAGTGAGGTTGATTCGCGATAGGCTCAAGGTAGCCCAGTCCAGGCAGAAGAGTTATGCGGATTCTAAACGTAAGGAGACAGTTTACGAAGTCGGAGACAGAGTTTACCTACGAGTATCACCACTTCGAGGAGTGAAGCGCTTTGGAGTTAAAGGAAAGTTAGCGCCACGTTTTGTAGGACCATACAGAGTTTTGGAGAGTATGGGAGAAGTTGCTTACAAGCTGGAATTGCCTGAAGGATTGTCAGGAGTTCATGATGTATTTCACGTTTCCCAGTTGAAGAAGTGCCACGCAGAGATGGCTGAGATACCACTGAGAGATACAGTGCCACTGGAAGCGATTCAGTTGGAAAGTGATTTGACCTATGAGGAGAAACCAGTTAAGATTCTTGAGTATGCCAGCCGAGTCACCCGCAGCAAGGTTATCAAGTTCTGCAAAGTTCAGTGGAGTCACCACACTGAAGATGAAGCCACCTGGGAGCGAGAGGAAGATCTACGGAAGAACCACTCTCACCTATTTTCTAGCCAACCCGAATCTCGAGGGCGAGATTCATCTTAAGGGGGTAGGTTTGTAACATCCCAAATTTTCAATTTGGAATGTTATACATTAGATCATCATTGCATAGCATATTTTATTGCATTTTGGCAAATCCTCGAAAATCCTAAGCAACTCAAGGACCCTCGGAGAGAGTTGGGGATTTTCCCGGTTTTCATACTTGATTTTTATCAAATAATAAAACGAGGATTTTTGGTTTTAATTATTTTTCTCTCTGAAAAATATTTCACATTAAAATAAATGAGAGGAGAAAATATGACTTCTCCAAAATAATTGAAATATTGGAGGAAAAATATTAAAACCAAATATTTGATTTTATTCGGATTTTATTTGCAATTTTAATTGCATTAGAAAAATTGCACGTTTTAAAAACTGCATTTTTAGGGCCAAGAAAATGTTCACGTCGTTCTAATTATTTTAATTAGACGGTGAAAATTTGTTTTGGCATTTTTGGATTTTTATTTATTTCTCTATGATTTATTTTGTTCGGCGGAATAATTAAAAAAAATCCCGAGCGCGCCGACTGGGCCGAGGCCCAGCCGCGAGTCGTCTCCCACCTGGAGACGGAGCCGCTGCCCGACTCCCGCACGGCCACGACGCCGCCGCCGTCGCCCCTTCCCCAAGGCAACACCCCCTTCTTATATACTCCCCCCCGTCCCTCTCCTCACCCCGCCGCCCCGACCCGCACCCGTCCCCGCCGTCAGGAGCGCCCGCCGCCGCCGCCGAAGACGCCGCCGCCGAAGCCCCGTCTCGCCGCCCCGACGTCGCCCTGAGCCCCGCCGCCCCTCGCCGCACCCCCCGAGCCCCGCCGTAGCCCGTTCCGAGCCCCGCCGGAGTTGCCTCGAAGAGGTAGCCGAGCCGCCGCCGCCGAGCCGGTTTTTTTTTTCAAAAAAACCGTTCGGTTTATTTTTTCCGAAACCCTAGTTTTTTTATATAGATCGGTTTATTTTTTTCGGTTTAGTTAATTAGTGAACGTTCACCGATCGGTTCATTTTAACGAACGTGTTCGTCGGTTTGTCGCAGCTAACGAACGTCCGTTCGTTTAACTGTTCGTCAGTTTTCTTTTTCGTCGGTTTTTCCGCGATTATTCCAGATCGCGATTTCTGATCAGATTTTCGTTCTGGTTTATCTTTTCGCTCGTTTATCGGAATCAGGCGATTCAAGCGCCTAGAGTTTCGTCTCGAAATTCTCTTTCCGTTTAACCTACTCAAACAAGTTTTTGCTACTGTAAAATTTGACCTAGATCCAGATTAGTAAACGAAGCTTGTTTCTTTCGCCGTTTGACTTTCGTTGCTTCGTTCGATTTGTTTCTTTTTGCAAACTGGAGTTCTTAAGTTGAACTCTCTGGTTAGATCTTTTATTTCAGTTTTACCTGTGTATTTGATGAGTGCTTAATGTTTGCTTGTTTGTTTGCGATAGAGTACCCGGAGTGCGCCGCTTGCTACTTCGAATCTCTAAGTTTCACGGATCATCAGCAAGGCAAGTAACACTTTGATCATACCTCTTCTACTACCCAGTTTTATTACATTGGACAAATCCTCAAACATTGCATGGTTAGGATCTAATTAAATTGTGGGTATTGGGAAGTAGTTGAGGTAGCACATATTACCTGTTTTATTATCAAACCCTTGGGAGTTACTTCTACATTTGCTTATATTGCTATGCTATGCTAGTAGACGTGGATTGGGTTTGAGTGTATCCATGACAGATGTGAGATTGTTAATATATGGTTAAACTTAAGGTGGCAACTAAAACTCACATCTGGTGGATAGAGGTACCTGGGTATTCCAGGATTGCCTGTTTTTCTAAGGACCGCCACCCAGGCTCAAAGGGATCATGAGATTATTCATGCTAGAAACTTCCGTGTGCAGCCACAAGCTATTATGGGCTCTAGCATAGTTGATTAAGTTGTGTGAGCTCTTGAAGAGGTAGACTAGCAGATGTAGGGGTTGTATGTGGTACTGTCTACCCGGAGTAGAGAGTTAACGCTTCTGAAAGACTGTGTCTCGGTCATCCGTTTCTCAAACATCATGTAGTGCGAGAATCAAGCGGAGGCGATCGAGTCTTGTGGGGAAAAGTGCACAAACCTCTGCAGAGTGTACAATCTAATCATGGTTAGCCGTGTCCCTGGTTATGGACATCTTGAGTATCTAGTACTTGGATTATCATGTGAATCTCATCACCATGTTACTTTAATTAATTTTGTTGGGTTACTGATGATACTTAATTGGGATTGAGAATGTTGTCAACCATTCTCAATGTTTAACAACCACCATGATAGTTAATAAAATTTATTACTTTGCAGTAGGTAAAAATTGGCTTTTCGCAAAACTGTAACCATAGAGCCTTCTACCAGCCATATATGCATGTAGTATAGCATTATTATGTTCATTACTCTCTATGTGTTACATTGCCAGCATATTCCTTGTGCTGACCCGTTTCGGGCTGCAACGTTTCATGTTGCAGACTTTTCAGACGACGAGTAAGGTGCCTTAGGTCGTGGTCGTTTACTCAGTGATGCCGTTGGAGTTGATGGACTCACTTATCTTCCAAGTCTTCCGCTGTTATCGTATTTAGATGGCCTTAAGCCATATTTATCATACTTATTCTCTTTTGAGATACTCGTTGTAATAAGTGTGTGATTGCTACTCTGTTATAAATCCTCCATTTGTACTGTGCGTGTCAGCATTACTGATCCAGGGATGACACTGGTGCACAACAGCACAGACTGTTTGAGGTCTGGTCGCTACACCTCCCGAGAGGTTTTAGGGCTTGGCGGCGGCTCTGTATCGTAAAACGCGATGAATCCTTCTCTCTGATTTTTTCCCCGAAAGTGAATATATGGAGTTGGAGTTGAGGTCGGTGGAGCGTCAGGGGGCCCACGAGGCAGGGGGCGCGCCCCCCACCCTCGTGGACATGGTGTGGGCCCCCTGACGTGGATTCTTCTTCCAGTATTTTTAATATTTTCCAAAAATATGTTTCGTGGAGTTTTAGGTCATTCCGAGAACTTTTGTTTCTGCACATAAATAACACCATGGAAAGTCTGCTGAAAACAGCGTCAGTCCGGGTTAGTTCCATTCAAATCATGCAAGTTAGAGTCCAAAACAAGGGCAAAAGTGTTTGGAAAAGTAGATACGTCGGAGACGTATCACCTGCTAATAACGCCAAAGTGGTTGCAAGGTACTGCATTTCCCGCAGAAAAGGAACCATTCAAATTAACAAGTTCTTGCTTGTCGTGGCAATGCATCCATATTGGAAAACTGGAGACACTATTCTACTCATGCTCTACCAAGGCACAGGAGGGCTCTTCCTTTTCATTGACGAGATGCCGAGTCGCTTTGATCAACCTACTTCTAGCGGATAGTTGTGGTTGTGCCCTCAGCCTCTGAAAATGTGCTAGCTGTTACTATGTTAAGTATGTAGATATGGACCATATGGTTGTTGGCCCTCAGCCTCTTAAAATGTGATAGTTGTTACTATGTTAAGTATGTAGACATGGACCATATGGTTGTCAAAACCGTGTTACGAAGATCCTCCTTTTGTCGAATAGTGTAACCACTATATATATGTTACTCAAATGCTGTTAGCCAAGTTCTTAATTTTTCATGGAAAGTATTAGTATCGTACACAGTTCATTGAGTTTAAGCGTGTGCCCGATGTCCAGAAGGCTTTGCATATTCACTATCCATATTGCAAATTCACACACATGTTAACATAAGTAAACGTATGTGTAACATACTAATCACCACACACGAGTACTCGCAGATGCATCGTGTGCGATACTCCTAGCCACCGCAAGCAACTAGTTTTCATTTTTCAAAGTTTTTTGTACACACAGAATCGCACACGAACTAACTGTATTAACCGTCTGTGTTGTAATTTCTCATCGTAAACAGTTCCTCTGAGTCGTTTGTTTGCTGTATATCACACACATCTTGTTTACATGACTCATTTGTGTTCTTTTGGCTCATCGCAAACAGTTTATCCATGTGAACTGTATGCCGCATATCACACACATCTTGTTAAGTTGAACCGTTTCTATTGTGTTCCCTAATCGAAAGTAGTTCATGCAAGTGAACCGTATGCCATATATCACACACACCTTGATCGGGCTAACCGTTTTGTTGCACTCCCTAATAGCAAACAGTTCATCGGAGCGAACTGTATGCCGTATATCACACACACATTGATATGGCTGCCCGTTTCTATTGTTCTGCCTCATCGCAAATAGTTCGAATGGATTAATTGTGTGCCCTGCATCGCACACGCAACTACAATCGGAACCGTGTTTGATGGCCCCGCCATCGCAAACGTTCTGCATGTTTTTTGACAATTTTTTACATCACCGTTTGTGATTAATGCATCACACACAATTTCTTCAAAGGGTCTCTGATAGTAGTGTTGCTTTAGCAGCATCCTGCAGTAATGTGGAATTGATTGAAATAGGAATTTCACCAAAAAAATTATCCTATGCTTCTAGTTCATCGTGATCGGAATTATATATATAATTTTTGGCCTCGTGAAGGAGAAAGTATCGCTCTAGCTTGGGGGAGGCTTAAGTCAATGTTATACTCATGCCCCAGTCATGAGCTCTCAAGAGAAATTATTATTCAGATTTTTTATGCTCGGCTTTCTCATGATGATCGATCCATGCTTGATACTTCTTGTACTAGTTCATTTATGAAGAAGACTATTGACTTCCGGTGGGATCTTTTAGAAAGAATTAAATGCAACTCTGAAGATTGGGAACTCGACGAAGGTAAAGAGTTAGGTATTAAGGTCAAGTATGATTGTGCTAAATCTTTTATGAACAACGATGCTTTTCAAAAGTTTAGCACTAAATATGGACTTGACTCTGAGATAGTAGCCTCCTTTTGTGAATCATTTGCTACTCATGTTGATCTCCCTAAGGAGAAGTGATTTAAATATCACCCACCTATTAAAGAAGAAATTAAGGAACCGGTAATAGTTAAAGATGAAACTATTATTTACAATGTTGATCCAGTTGTTCCTACTGCTTATATTGAAAACCCACCTTTCCCTGTTAGGATAAAGGAACATGCTAAAGTTTCAATTGTGGTCAACAAAAGTTATGTTAGAACTTCCAAGCATGCTGAACAAATCAAAGTAGAACCTAGTGTTGCTATGGTTACAGATCTCCTGGTTGAAAATATAGATGGGCATGTTATTTACTTCTGTGATGAAGCTGCTGGAGGAAATATGCCCTAGAGGCAATAATAAAGTTGTTATTTTATATTTCCTTATTCATGATAAAGGTTTATTATTCATGCTAGAATTGTATTGATCGGAAACCTTAATACATGTGTGAATACATAAACAAACATAGTGTCCCTAGTAAGCCTCTACTAGACAGCTCGTTGATCAAAGATGGTTAAGGTTTCCTAACCATGGACATGTGTTCTCATTTGATAACGGGATCACATCATTAGGAGAATGATGTGATGGACAAGAACCATCCATTAGCTTAGCATAATGATCGTTCAGTTTTATTGCTATTGCTTTCTTCATGTCAAATACATATTCCTTTGACTATGAGATTATGCAACTCCTGGATACCAGAGGAATGCCTTGTGTGCTATCAAACGTCACAACATAACTGGGTGATTATAAAGATGCTCTACCGTTATCTCCGAAGGTGTCTGTTGAGTTAGCATAGATCAAGATTAGGATTTGTCACTCCGAGTTTCAGAGAGGTATCTCTCGGCCCTCTCGGTAATACACATCATAAGCTTGCAAAAAATGGCTAAGGAGATAGTCACGAGGTGATGTATTATGGAATGAGTAAAGAGACTTGTCGGTAACGAGATTGAACTAGGTATGAAGATACGGACGATCGAATCTCGGGCAAATAACATACTGATGGACAAAGGGAATTACGTATGTTGTCATAACAGTTCGACCGATAAAGATCTTCGTAGAATATGTAGGAGCCAATATGAGCATCCAGGTCCCGCTATTGGTTATTGACCAGAGAGGTGTCTCGGTCATGTCTACATAGTTCTCAAACCCACAGGGTCCGCACGCTTAACGTTCGTTGACGATATAGTATTATATGAGTTATGTGATTTGGTGACCGAATGTTGTTCGGAGTCCCGGATGAGATCACGGACATGATGAGGAGTCTCAAAATGGTCGAGAGGTAAAGATTGATATATAGGACGATAGTATTCGGACACCGGAAGAGTTCCGGGGGTCTCCGGGTACTTATCGGGCAACAGAAGGGGTTCCTAGCACCCCCGGCAAAAGATATGGGCCTTATGGGCCAAGAGGGGAAACACACCAGCCACCAGGGGCTGGTGCGCCCCCTATATGGGCCGAACCAAGGGAAGAAGGAAAGAGGGGAAGAGAAAGGAAGGGGGGATTCGGCCTCCCCCTTCCCTCCCCCCTCCCTCTTTCCTTCCCCCTCCGGCAGATAAGGCAGGGGGGCGCGTGGCTAGGGAGGAGCCCAAGTAGGATTTGGTCCTACTTGGGGCACCTCCTGGCCTCTCCCCCTCCCACCTATATATATGGGGGGGGCTAGCACACACCAGACAATTGCATAGCCGTGTGCGGCGCCCCCCTCCATAGTTTACACCCCCGGTCATATTCTCGCGGTGCTTAGGCGAAGCCCTGCAAGGATCACTTCACCATCACCATAACCAAGCCATCATGCTGACGGAACTCATATACTACCTCGACGTCTTGCTGGATCAAGAAGACGAGGGACGTCATCGAGCTGAACGTGCGCAGAACTCGGAGGTGCCGTACATTCAGTACTCGATCGGTGGAGCTCGAAGAAAGTTCGACTACATCAACTACGTTGTGGAACGCTTTCGCTTACGGTCTACGATGGACGTAGACACACTCTCCCCCTCTTTGCTATGCATCTCCATGGATAGATCATTGCGCGTGGGTAGATTTTTTTGTTTTCCATGCAACGATTCCCAACAGTGCCATCAAGAGCCAGGTCTATGCGTAGATGATATACACGAGTAGAACACAAAGAGTTGTGGGCGGTGATAGTCATACTGCTTACCACCAACGTCTTATTTTGATTCGGCGGTACTGTGGGATGAAGCGTCCCGGACCAACCTTACATGTCCCCGCACATGAGACCGGTTCCACAGACTAACATGCAACTAGTTTTGCATAAAGGTGGCTGGCGAGCGTCTATTTCTCCTACTTTAGTTGAATCAAATTTGACTACGGACTGTCCTTGAAGAAGGTTAAAACAACAAACTTGACGAATCACCATTGTGGTTTTTGCCGTAGGTAAGAACGGTTCTTGCTAGAAGCCCGTAGCAGCCACATAAAACTTGCAACAACAAAGTAGAGGACGTCTAACTTGTTTTTGCAGGGTATGTTGTGATGTGATATGGTCAAGACATGATGAGATATACGTTATTGTATGAGATGATTATGTTTTGTAAGATATCTGGCAACCGGCATGAGCCGTATGGTTGTCTCTTTATTGTATGAAATGCAAATGCCATGTAATTGCTTTACTTTATCGCTATGAGTTAGCAATAGTTGTAGAAGCAATAGTTGACGAGACGACCACGACGCAACGATGGAGATCAAGGTGTCGAGCCGGTGACGATAGAGATCATGACGATGCTTTGGAGATGGAGATCAAAAGCACGAGATGATGATGGCCATATCATGTCACATATTTTGATTGCATGTGATGTTTATCTTTTATGCATCTTATTGTGCTTAGTACAGCGGTAGCATTATAAGATGATCCCTTCACTAAAATTTTAAAGGTATAAGTGTCCTCCCTGAGTATGCACCGTTGCGACAGTTCATCATGTTGAGACACCACGTGATGATCGGGTGATAACCCACAAGTATAGGGGATCGTTTGTAGCCTTCTTCGATAAATAAGAGTGTCGAACCCAACGAGGAGCTAAAGGTAGAACAAATATTCCCTCAAGTTCTATCGACCAACGATACAACTCTACGCACACTTGACGTTTACTTTACCTGAAACAAGTATGAAACTATCTTGCAAGGATAAAACTATGAGTACTTTGCGAGAATAAAACTACGAATAAATTGCGAGGTAATAAAAGTGGATAGCTTTTGTCAACAAGAAAGTCATTTGTCCCTAGGCAATCGATAACAAGTATCGGTAATCATTCTTGCAATTTTACATGAGGGAGAGGCATGAGTTAACATACTTTCTCTACTTGGATCATATGCACTTATGATTGGACCCCTAGCAAGCATCCGCAACTACTAAAGATCATTAAGGTCATGAAACCCAACCATAGCATTAAGTATCAAGTCATGTTTACTCCCATACGCTATAACCCACTTATCCGCGTTTGGGCTGCTGTCATCCCCCGCAACACTGACAATAAGCAAACCATGAACATATTGCAACACCCTACAATGGGGGCCCTCACGTTTGCGCGAGATGGAGGGCACCGTAGGACAGCACCATAAATAAAATATACAATCATACCAACCAAGATCACGATTAAACCACATGATAAAACGGATCTACTCAAACATCATAGGATAACCATAGATCATTGGGAAATAATATATGGACTTGAGCACCATGTTTAAGTAGAGATTACAACGGGGAGAAGGGGTGTTACACCGCTGCATAGAGGGGGAGAGAATTGGTGTTGACGGTAGCAAGATTGTTGATGTAGATCGCCGTCACGATCTTAGCCCCGGCGACACTCCGGCCCCACCGGGAGAGAGGGGGAGAGAGCCCCCTCCTTCTTCTTCTTCCTTGTCCTCCCCTCTAGATGGGAGGAGAGTTCCCCCTCTGGTCCATGGCCTCCATGGCGGCGGAGGGGCGGGAGCCCCCCCCCCCCCCCCCGAGATTGGATCTCCCTCTCTGTTCTCTTCTGTTTCGTGTTCCCCAGATGTGGCCGAAAACCGTTTCTTATATTCCCGGAGATCCGTGACTCCGATTGCGCTGAGATTTTAACATGATTTTTTCCTGATATAAGCTTCCTTGCGCCCGAAGTAGAGATCCAACCGACGTACGAGGTGAGCACAACCCACCACCACGCCCTGGCACCTGGGGCCCGCCCTGGTGTCTTGTGGGCTGTGTGGGCCTCCGTTTGCGTTGATTCCAAGTCCCAAAAATCACATATATTCCAAAATAATTCTCCGTAAAATTTTATTGCATTTGGACTTCGTTTGATATGGATTTTCTGTGAACCAAAAAATATGCAACAAACAGGAACTGGCACTGGGCACTGGATCAATAGGTTAGTCCAATAAATCATATAAAAAGTTGCCAAAAATATGTGAAAGTTTTATAATATTGGCATGAAACAATAAAAAATTATAGATACGACAGAGACGTATCAGCATCCCCAAGCTTAATTCCTGCTCGTCCTCGAGTAGGTAAATGATAAAAAGATAATTTTTGATGTGGAATGCTACCTAGCATAAACTTGATCATATATCTAATCATGGCATGAATATTAAGACACAAGTGATTCAAAGAAATAGTCTATACTTTGACATAAAGACATCAATACTCAGGCATCCCAACAAACAATCATGTCTTTCAAAATATCAACGCTAAAGAAAGCTATCCCTACAAAATCATATAGTCTTGTCATGCTCTGTCTTCTTAACACAAAGTATTTATCATGCACAACCCTGATGACAAGCCGATCAATTGGTTCATACTTTTTAACGCGCTTCAGTTTTTTCAACCCCCACACAATACATGAGCGTGAGCCATGGATATAGCACTACGGGTGGAATAGAATATGATGATAGGGGTAAATATAGAGAAGACAAAAAAAGAAAGTCTCACATCGGCGCGGCTAACCAATGGGCTATGGAGATGCCCATCAATTGATATCAATGCGAGGAGTAGGGATTGCCATGCAACGAATGCACTAAGAGCTATAAGTGTATGAAAGCTCAAAATGAAAACTAAGTGGGCGTGCATCTAATCCTATAATGAAAAATTCCCACTAGTATATGAAAGTGACAACATAGGAGAATCTCCATATGAAAAACATGGTGCTACTTTGAAGCACAAGTGTGGTAAAGGATACTAACAATGCCCCTTCTCTCTTTTTTTATTTATTTTTTCCCTTTTTTCTTTCTTTCTTTTTCTTTCTTTTCTTTTTCCCCTTTTTTCTCATTGTCCGGAGTCTCACCCCGACTTGTGGGGGATTCATAGTCTCCATCATCCTTTCCTCACCGGGGCACTACTCTAAGAATGAATAATGATGATCATCACACTTCTATTTACTTATAACTTAGAAGAAATAAAAATTACAACTCGATATCTATAACAAAGAATGACTCTATATGAATGCCTCTGGCAGTGTACCAGGATGTGCAATGATCTAGCGTAACATGTAAAAAAATGATGAACGGTGGCTGAGCCACAACTACTATGTCAGCTATATGATCATGCAAAGCAATATGACAATGAATGCTCAAGTCATCAAATGGAAGCGGTGGAAGTTGCATGGCAATATATCTCGGAATGGCCATGGAAAAGCCATAATAGGTAGGTATGGTGGCTGTTTTGAGGAAGATATAATAAGGCTTATGTGTGATAGAGCGTATCATATTAGGGGGTTTGGATGCACCAGCAAAGTTTGCACCGACTCTCGAGGTGAGAAAGGGCAATGCACGGTACCGTAGAGGCTAGCAAATTGATAAAAGGTAAGAGTGCGTATAATCCATGGACTCATATTAGTCATAAAGAACTCATATACTTATTGCAAAATTTTATTAGCCCTCGAAGCAAAGTACTACTACACATGCCCCTAGGGGGATAGATTGGTAGGAAAAGACCATCGCTCGTCCCCGATCGCCACTCATAAGGAAGACAATCAATAATAAATCATGCTCCAACTTCATAGCATAACGAGAGACTATACGTGCATGCTTCGGGAATCACAAACCTTAACACCAATATTCTTACTAACCATGACAGTTTACTAGTACCTCCCACATATTCCATCTCTATATCACAAAACTATTGCAAGGAATCAAACATATCATATTCAGTGATCCACAAGTTTTGTGTAGGATTTCATGACTAACCATGCAATTGATCAATTACTTTTGACTCTCTAAATAGATATAAGTGAAGCATGAGAGTTTAATTCTTTCTACAAAAGACCATGCTCTAACAAATATAAGTGAAGCAAAAGAGCGTTCTACAAACAACGGTTTTCTATGTGAAGAGAAACATGCAATCCAAACTTCAAATGATATAAGTGAAGCACATGAAGCATTCTATAAAGCCACACTCAAAAGATATAAGTGAAGTGCAATGAGCATTCTATAAATAAACCATGTACTATCTCATACCAGCATGGTGCATAAAATAAAAGTGAAAAATAAACACAAAAGACGCTCCAAGATTTGCACATTTCACATGAACGAAACGAAAACGAAAACATACTCATACTTGTTGAAGAAAGATGGGATGCCTTCTGGGGCATCCCCAAGCTTAGACGCTTGAGTCTCCTTGAATATTTACTTGGGTGCCTTGGGCATTCCCAAGCTTGAGCTCTTGCCTCTCCTCCTTCTCCTCATATCGAGACCTCCTCGATCTTTGATCACTTCATCCACACAAAACTCAACAGAAAGCTCGGTAAGATCCATTAGTATAATAAAGCACATCACTACTCTAAGTACTGTTGCAAACCAATTCATATTTTGTTTTTGCATTGTATTTACTGTAATATAACTTTTTCATGGCTTATTACACTAATAGAATCGATAGCTTCATCAAAACAAGCAAAACAATGCATCAAAAACAGAATCTGTCTTAAACATGACAGTCTGTAGTAATCTGAACATTCACCATACTTCTGGTAGTCCAACAATTCTGAAAAATTAGGAAAAAATAAACAATTTGTATAGCAAGACTGTGCAAAAAGTTTCAGGATTTTATCACGTTCTAGTGAATTTAAACAATTGTATTTCTGGGAACAAAAGTTTCTGTTTTTGCACCGCACAAACCAACAAACAATCTAATCATCCTAAAGGCAAATCTTGGCACATTATTTTTATAATACAATGGATTTGTACAAGGGGATAATTATTTTTGTTGAAAATTTTCTGCAATTTAAGATCCACAAAGTTTCCATGGCATGAAAAAGTTCAAGGCATGCTCCCGCTTCCACGGTGCTCGTCCTTCTCACTTTCACTTTTCTTTTTGTGAAGTTTTAAGTTCCCCTCTATATTTTTTTTGTTTTTAAACTTTATAAAAGCACTCAACAGAAATAAATGACTCTCTAAAACTTCCGGATTGTCTCCCTGGCAGCACTTTCTTGAAAGCCATTAAGCTAGGCATAAAGTGCTCAAGTAATGAATCCACCCGGATCCCAAGGTATATCAAAGCCAATTTTAATTAGCAATGATTTGGCATTTAGTAGTGAGCACAAAGCAACATATATCATGCAATGACGAAGTCTAACTCTCTTCCTATGCATCGGCATGTCATAAAAGAACAATTCATGCACATCAAGTAAAGGCCAATACATAGCATAAGTAGTTTCTTGCAATTCTATCGTGTTGGAAACATAGAGAGGTGGAGATATAGTTCCTCTCTCATAATAATTGCAAGTAGGAGAAGCAAGCACATGCATATTATACTCATCAAAATTATCATGTGTAGTGGTAGAACGCAACCCATCAATATAACTCTTAATAAGAGCAAACTTCTCCGGTATAGTGTAGTTTGGAGAATTCAAAAAGATAATAGGACCATCATGTGTCGGTGCAATAGCAACAATGTCATTCTTAACATAAGGAACTATAGCAAGTTCATCTCCATAACCATAATTTAAATTGGCATCATGGCCACAAGCATAGCAAGCATCATCAAAAAGGGATATTTCAAACGAATCAACGTGATCATAGCAATTATCATGGCATTCATCCTTCGGTAAGAATGAAGGGAAATTAAACAATTTATGAGTTGAAGAGTTACTCTCATTAAAAGGTGGGCACGGGTGATCAATCCGCTCTTCCTCCTTTTGTTCTTTGCTCTCCTCATCATCTTTTTCATCCAATGAGCTCACAGTTTCATCAATTTCTTCTTCCATAGACTCCTGCAAAATATTAGTCTCTTTTTGGACAGTAGAGGAGTCCTCAATATATGGTGTAATATAAGCATTAGAAGCATAATTATCATAGCAATATTGAACTATGGCAAAATTTCAGATTTGTAAAGAGTAGCATCATACTTTTCAATCAAAGAAGCAATTTCATAAGCACCCTTAAAAGCAAAAAATTCTTCGATTTGTTCAACATTGTAATAATTATAAACACCTTTGGCATAAGAAGATACGATTCCATTATCATTAAACTCACATTGGTAGGGAAGGTGTTTCTTAGGGTCTTCAGAATAACAAGTAAAATCATATATTTCACATAAATTCCAAGCATAGCATTGCAAATGATGAATTTGTTCCAGTAAAAGTTTCCCTTTTTGAGATAAACAGTGTCGCACAAAACAAGCATGCTCATCTAATGATTTTCCCTCAACTAAGCTAGTTGGATTTTTAGCACGAGCACAAATGGATCGAGGATGATCCAAATAGAAAGCTTCAGTAGTATGATAGATTTTGGGTGGTTCTTCAACCATTGGTTTAGTAGGTACAACTAATTTTTTGGTATTTTGTGCTTCCTACCCACAACTAAAGATAGAAAACAAGAGCACAAAATAAAAACTACTTAGTGATAAAGCAAACAAGCACACACGAGAATATTCACCCCATGCTATTGCTCCCCGGCAACGGCGCCAGAAAAAGGTCTTGATAACCCACAAGTATAGGGGATCATTTGTAGCCTTCTTCGATAAATAAGAGTGTCGAACCCAACGAGGAGCTAAAGGTAGAACAAATATTCCCTCAGGTTCTATCAACCACCGATACAACTCTACACACACTTGACGTTTGCTTTACCTGAAACAAGTATGAAACTATCTTTCAAGGATAAAACTATGAGTAGTTTGCGAGAATAAAACTACGAATAAATTGCAAGTTAATAAAAGTGGATAGCTTTTGTCAACAAGAAAGTCATTTGTCCCTAGGCAATCGATAACAAGTACCGGTAATCATTCTTGCAATTTTACATGAGGGAGAGGCATGAGCTAACATACTTTCTCTACTTGGATCATATGCACTTATGATTGGACCCCTAGCAAGCATCCGCAACTACTAAAGATCATTAAGGTCGTGAAACCCAACCATAGCTTTAAGTATCAAGTCATCTTTAGTCCCATACGCCATAACCCACTTATCCGCGTTTGGGCTGCTGTCATCCCCCGCAACACTGCCAATAAGCAAACCATGAACATATTGCAACACCCTACAGCGGGGGACCCTCACGTTTGCGCGAGACGGAGGGTACCATAGGAAAGCAACGTAAATAAAACATACAATCATACCAACCAAGATCACGATTAACCCATAGGACAAAACGGATCTACTCAAACATCATAGGATAACCATAGATCATTGGGAAATAATATATGGAGTTGAGCACCATGTTTAAGTAGAGATTATAGCGGGGAGAAGGCGTGTTACACCACTGCATAGAGGGGGAGAGAGTTGGTGTTGACGGTAACAAGATTGTTGATGTAGATCGTCATCACACTCCGGCGCCACCGGGAGAGAGGGGGAGAGAGCCCCCTCCTTCTTCTTCTTCTTCCTTGGCCTCCCCCCTAGATGGGAGGAGCGTTCCCCCTCTGGTCCATGGCCTCCATGGCGGCGGAGGGGCAGCAGCCCCTCCGAGATTGGATCTCCCTCTCTGTTCTCTTTTGTTTCGCGTCCCCAGATATGGCCGAAAACCGTTTGTTATATTCCCGGAGATCCGTAACTCCGATTGCGCTGAGATTTTAACACGATTTTTTTTCCGGATATAAGCTTCCTTGCACTCGAAGTAGAGCTCCAACCGACGTACGAGG
This sequence comes from Aegilops tauschii subsp. strangulata, assembly GCF_002575655.3. Lineage (NCBI taxonomy): Eukaryota > Viridiplantae > Streptophyta > Magnoliopsida > Poales > Poaceae > Aegilops > Aegilops tauschii. Next base: position 393,372,761 of record NC_053041.3, on the reverse strand, counting down.
TGAGCACAACCCACCACCATGTGCCTGGCACCTGGGGCGCACCTTGGTGTCTTGTGGGCTGTGTGGTCCTTCGTTTGCGTTGATTCCAAGTCCCAAAAATCACATATGTTCCAAAATAATTCTCCATAAAATTTTATTGCATTTGGGCTTTGTTTGATATGGATTTTCTACGAAACAAAAAACATGCAACAAATAGGAACTGGCACTGGGCACTGGATCAATAGGCTAGTCCAATAAATCATATAAAAAGTTGCCAAAAATATGTGAAAGTTGTATAATATTGGCATGAAACTATCAAAAATTATAGATACGACGGAGACGTATCGTCGGGTGTGATAGACTCTATATTCACATACAATGGGTGCAAGACAGTTTTGCACATGCGAAATATTTGGGTTAAACTTGACGAACCTAGCATGTACAAACATGGCCTCGGAACACTGGAGACCGAAAGGTCAAACGTGAATCATATAGTAGATATGATCAACATAGAGATGTTCACCATTGATGACTACCCCATCTCACGTGATGATCGGACATGGGTTAGTTGATTTGGATCACGTATTATTTAGCTGACTTGAGGGATGTCTATCTAAGTGGGAGTTCTTAAGTAATTTGATTAACTGAACTTAATTTATCATGAACTTAGTCCTGATAGTTTTTGCAAATCTATGTTGTAGATCAATAGCTCGCGATATAGCTCCCTTATTTTTGATATGTTCCTAGAGAAAAATAAGTTGAACGATGATGGTAGCAACTACACGGACTGGGTCCATAACTTGCGGATTATCCTCATTGCTGCACAGAAGAATTATGTCCTTGATGCACCGCTAGGTGAAAGGCCTATTGCAGGAGCAGATGCTGATGTTTTGAACGTCTGGCAAGCTCGATCTGATGACTACTCGATAGTTCAGTGTGCCATGCTTTACGGCTTAGAACCGGAACTTCAAAGACATTTTGAACGTCATGGAGCATATGAGATGTTCCAAGAGTTGAAGTTAATATTTTAAGCAAATGCCCGGGTTGAGAGATATGAAGTCTCCAACAAGTTCTATAGCTGTAAGATGGAGGAGAACAGTTCTGTCAGTGAACTCATACTCAAAATGCCTGGGTATTACAATCACTTGACTCAGCTGGGAGTTGATCTTCCAGTTGATTGTGTTATTGAAAGAGTTCTTCAATCACTGCCACCAAGCTACAAAGGCTTCGTGATGAACTATAATATGCAAGGGATGAACATGACAATTCCCGAGATCTTCGCAATGCTTAAGGCCGCGGAGGTAGAAATCAAGAAGGAGCATCAAGTGTTGATGGTTAACAAGACCACTAGTTTCAAGAAAAAGGGCAAGGGAAAGAAAGGGAACTTCAAGTCTGAAACATTCATCAGCAAGTTGCCATTCCTGGGAAGAAACCCAAAGCTGGGCCCAAGCCTGAAACTGAGTGCTTCTATTGCAAAGGGACTGGTCACTGGAAGCGGAATTGCCCCTAGTATTTGGCGGATAAGAAGGATGGCAAAGTGAACAAAGGTATATTTGATATACATGTTATTGATGTGTACCTTACTAATGCTCGTAGTAGCGCCTGGGTATTTGATACTGGTTCGGTTGCTCGTATTTGTAACTTGAAACATGAGCTACGGATTAAACGAAGATTGGCTAAGGACGAGGTGACGATGCGCGTCGGGAATGGTTCCAAGGTCGATGTGATCGCCGTCGGCACGCTACGTCTACATCTACCTTCGGGATTAGTTTTATACCTGAATAATTTTTAATTGGTGCCAGCGTTGAGCATGAACATTATATCTAGATTGTTTAGTGTGAGATGGTTATTCACTTAAATCAGAGAATAATGGTTGTTCTATTTATATGAGTAATATCTTTTATGGTCATGCAGCCTTGAAGAGTGGTCTATTTCTGTTGAATCTCGATTGTCGTGATCCACATATTCATAATATTGATGCCAAAAGATGCAAAGTTGATAATGATAGTTCAACATATTTGTGGCACCGCTGTTTAGGTCATATTGGTGTAAAACGCATGAAGAAACTCCATGCAGATGGACTTTTGGAATCACTTGATTATATATCATTCGATACTTGCAAACCCTGCCTCATGGGCAATATGACTAAAACTCCATTCTCCGGAACAATGGAGCGAGCCAATAACTTGTTGGAAATAATACATACCGATGTATGCGGTCTGATGAGTGTTGAAGCACGCGACGGGTATCGTTATTTTCTGACCTTCACAGATGATTTGAGTAGGTATGGGTATATCTACTTAATGAAACACAAGTCTGAAACATTTGAAAAGTTCAAAGAATTTCAGAGTGAAGTAGAGAATCATCGTAACAAGCAAATAAAGTTTCTACGATATAATTGTGGAGGTGAATATTTGAGTTGCGAGTCTGGCCTTCATTTAAAACAATGTGGAATTCTTTCGCAACTCACGCCACCTGGAACACCACATCGTAATGGTGTGTCTGAACGTCGTAACCGTACTTTATTAGATATGGTGCGTTCTATGATGTCTCTTGGCGATTTACCACTATTGTTTTGGGGCTATGCATTAGAGACAGCCGCATTCATGTTGAATAGGGCACCATGTAAATCCATTGGGATGACACCGAATGAACTTTGGTTTGGCAAGAAACCCAAGTTGTCGTTTGTTAAAGTTTGGGGATGCGATGCTTATGTCAAAAGGCTTCAACCTGATAAGCTCAAACCTAAATCGGAGAAGGGCGTCTTCATAGGATACCCTAAGGAAACAATTGGGTACACCTTCTACCACAGATCCGAAGGCAACATCTTTGTTGCTAAGAATGGGTACTTTCTAGAGAAGGAGTTTCTCTCGAAAGAAGTGAGTGGGAGGAAAGTAGAACTTGATGAGGTAATCGTACCTTCTCCCAAATTGGAAAGTAGCACATCAGAAAAAATCCATTCCCGTGATGCCTACATCAACTAGAGAGGAAGCTAATGATGATGATTACGAAACTTCAGATCAAGTTACTACTGGACCTCGTAGGTCGAACAGAGCATGTTCCGCACCAGAGTGGTACGGTAATCCTGTTCTGAAAGTCATGTTACAAGACCATGGCGAACCTACGAACTATGAAGAAGCTATGATGAGCCCAGATTCCGACAGATAGCTTGAGGCCATGAAATCTGAGATAGGATCCATGTATGAGAACAAAGTGTGGACTTTGGTGGATTTGCCCTATGATCGGCAAGCCATAGAGAATAAATGGATCTTCAAGAAGAAGAATGACGCTGATGGTAATGTTACTGTCTACAAAGCTCGACTTGTCGCAAAAGGTTTTTGACAAGTTCAAGGGGTTGACTACGATGAGACTTTCTTAGCTGTAGCGATGCTTAAGTTTGTCCAAATCATGTTAGCAATTGCCGCATTTTATGATTATGAAATCCGGCAAATGGATGTCAAAACTGCATTCCTTAATGGATATCTTAAAGAAGAGTTGTGTATGATGCAACCAGAAGGTTTTATCAATCCTAAAGGTGCTGACAAAGTGTGCAAGCTCCAGCCATCCATCTATGGACTGGTGCAAGCATCTCGGAGTTGGAATATACGCTTTGATGAGGTGATCAAAGCATATTGTTTTATACAGACTTACGGTGAAGCTGTATTTACAAGAAACTGAGTGGGAGCTCTGTAGAATTTTTGATATTATATGTGGATGACATATTATTGATTGGAAATGATATAGAATTTCTGGATAGCATAAAAGGCTACTTGAATAAGAATTTTTTCAATGAAAGACCTCGATGAAGCTACTTGCATATTGAGCATCAAGATCTATAGGGATAGATCAAGATGCTTAATAGTACTTTCACAAAACACATACCTTGATAAGATTTGAAGAAGTTCAAAAATGGTTCAGTCCAAGAAGGGGTTCTTGCATGTATTACAAGGTGTGAAGTTGAGTAAGACTCAAAGTCCGACCACGGTAGAAGATAGAGAGAGAATGAAATTCATTCCCTATGCCTCAGCCATATGTTTTATACAATATGCCATGCTGTGTACCACACCTCATGTGTGTCTTGCCACTTATTTGGCAAAGAGGGTACAAGAGTGATCCAGGAGTGGACCACTGGACAGCGGTCAAAATTATCCTTAGGTGCCTTAAAGAGGACTAAGGAAATGTTTCTCGGTTATGGAGATGATAAAGAGTTTGTCATAAAGAGTTATGTCGATGCAAGCTTTGACACTAATCTAGATGACTCTAAGTCTCAATCTGGACACATATTGAAAGTGGGAGCAATTAGCTAGAGTAGCTCCATGCAGAGTATTGTAGACATAGAGATTTGCAAAATACATACGGATCTGAATGTGACAGACCCATTGACTAAACTTCTCTCACAAGAAAAACATGATCACACCTTATTACTCTTTGGGTGTTAATCACATGGCGATATGAACTAGATTATTGACTATAGTAAACCCTTTGGTGTTGGTCACATGGCGATGTGAAGTATAGGTGTTAATCACATGGTGATGTGAACTATGGGTGTTATTCACATGGCGATGTGAACTACATTATTGACTCTAGTGCAAGTGGGAGACTCAAGGAAATATGCCGTAGAGGTAGTAATAAAGTTGTTATTTTATATTTCCTTATTCATGATAAAGGTTTATTATTCATGCTAGAATTGTATTGATCGGAAACCTTAATACATGTGTGAATACATAAACAAACATAGTGTCCCTACTGAGCGTCTACTAGACTAGCTCGTTGATCAAAGATGGTTAAGGTTTCCTAAGCATGGACATGTGTTGTCATTTGATAACGAGTCACACCATTAGGAGAATGATGTGATGGACAAGACCCATCCATTAGCTGATAACCCACAAGTATAGGGGATCACAACAGTTTTCGAGGGTAGAGTATTCAACCCAAATTTATAGATTCGACACAAGAGGAGCCAAAGAATATTTGAAGGTATTAGCAGCTGAGTTGTCAATTCAACCACATCTGGAGATTAATTATCTGCAGCAATGTGATCAGTAGCAAAGTAGTTTGATAGTTTTGATAGAAGTAATAGTAGCAACGGTAACGGTAACAATGATAGTAGTAATTTTGTAGCAAGTGTAACAATGATGATAACAGTAGTAACTTAGCAAGAACAATATAAGATAAATTCGTAGGCATTGGATCGGTAATTTGTTGGATGATATTCGTCATGAGACAGTTATAACCTAGGGCGATACGGCACTAGCTCCAGTTTGTCAATATAATGTAGGCATGTATTCCGTAAATAGTCATACGTGCTTATGGAAAGAACTTGCATGACATCTTTTGTCCTACCCTCCCGTGGCAGCGGGGTCCATATTGGAAACTAAGGGATATTAAGGCCTACTGTTAATAGAGAACCAGAACAAAGCATTAACAAATAGTGAATACATGAACTCCTCAAACTACGGTCATCACCGGGAGTGGTCCCGACTATTGTCACTCCGGGGTTGCCGGATCATAACAAGTAGTAGGTGACTATAACTTGCAAGATTGGATCTAGAACATGGATATAATGATGATAACATAAACAATTCAGATCTGAGTTCATGGCACCCGGGCCCAAAGTGACAAGCATTAAGCATGGCAAAGTCATAGCAACATCAATCTTAGAACACAGTGGATACTAGGGATCAAGCCCTAACAAACACTAACTCGATTACATGATGAATCTCATCCAACTCCTCACCGACCAGCGAGCCTACGAAGGAATTACTCACTCCCGGTGGGGAGCATCATGGAATTGGCGATGGAGAAGGGTTGGTGATGATGAAGAACAAAGTTTCCCCTCTCCGGAGCCCCAAACGGACTCCAGATCTGGCCTCCCGATGAAGAACAGGAGGTGATGGCGGCTCCATCTCATGGATCGCGATAATTCTTTCTCCTTGATTTTTTTTCTGGAATAATAGGATTTTATAGCATCGGTTTCAGGGTCTGCGGGGCCACCAGGTGGGGACAACCCACCTGGGCGCGCCGGGAGAGGGGGCGTGCCCTGGTAGGTTGTGCCCACCCAGGTGCCCCTCTCCGCTAGGTCTTGGCTCCAAAAATTCTTATTTATTATATAAAAATTATTCGCAAAGTTTCGTTCCATTCCGAGAACTTTTATTTCTGCACAAAAACAACAACATGGTAGTTCTGCTAAAAACAGCATCAGCCTGGGGTTAGTTTCATTCAAATCATGCAAATTAGAGTCCAAAACAAGAGGAAAAGTAGATATGTTGGAGACGTATCAACTCCCCCAAGCTTAAACCTTTTCTTGTCCTCAAGCAATTCAGTTGATAAACTGAAAGTGAAAAAGAAAAACTTTTACGAACTCTTTTGCTCTTGTTTGCATAAATAAGCTTAAACTGCACCCAAGTTTTTAGCCAACAATAACTCTTAAAGATTATATTGACTCATATCAATGACATAATCAACTAGCGAGCAATAATAAGGTATCTCAAACAACAACATGTTGTCAAAACAACCATGATATAATATGACAATAGTGGTATCTCGCTAGCCCTTTCTGAGACCGCAAAACATAAATGCAGAGCACCTCCAGAGTTCAAGCATCGACTAAACATTGTAATTCATGGTCGAAAAGATCCAGTCATGATGCACCCAACATTAGCTACACAGAATGCATAAGTCATGACAGTTGTGCTCTCAGGTTCTAGCGCTTGTTTAAGAAGGTGATGACACAACATAAAAGTAAATAGATAGTCCCTTCGCAGAGGGAAGCGGTGATTTGCAGAGGTGCCAGAGCTCAAGTTTTTAAAACAGAGGTAAATGATATTTTGAGACATGCACCCTTCTCATTTACTTCATGACCATCAGTTATCAATATATACTGGAATAAGCTATTTTGCTGTCTACCACGGCGGACGGCAAAGGCACGAACGGCGGACGGCAAAGGCCTTTGCCGTCAGCCGCGGACGGCAACAGGCTCCGGCAAAGTAGGCTACGGTAAACAACTACTTTGCCGTCTGCTTCCTGGCGGCTGACGGCAAAGGCCCTGTAGCGACCAGACCTCAAATGGTCTGTGCTGCTGTGCACCAGTGTCATCCCTGGATCAGTAATGCTGACACGCACAGTACAAATGGAGGATTTATAACAGAGTAGCAATCACACACTTATTACATCGAATATCTCCAAAGAGAATAAGTATGATAAACATGGCTTAAGGCCATCTAACAACGATAACAGCGGAAGACTTGGAAGATAAGTGAGTCCATCAACTCCAGCGGCATCACTGAGTATAAGACCACGACCTAAGGCACCTTACTCGTCGTCTGAAAAGTCTGCAACATGAAACGTTGCAGCCCGAAAACGGGTCAGCACATAGAATATGCTGGCAATGTAACACATAGAGAATAATGAACAACAACAATGCTATACTACATGCATATATGGCTGGTGGAAAGCTCTATGGTTACAATTTTGCGAAAAGCCAATTTTATACTACCTCAAAGGAATAAATTTTATTTAACTATCATGGTGGTTGTGAAACATTGAGATGGTTGACAGCATCTCAATCCCAATTAAATGGCATCAATAACCCAACAAATTAATTAGTAGTAACATAGTGATGAGATTCACATGATAATCCAAGAACTAGATACTCAAGTTGTCCATAACCGGGGACACGGCTATCCATGATTAGTTTGTACACTCTGCAGAGGTTTGTGCACTTTTCCCCACAAGACTCGATCGCCTCCGCTTGATTCTCGCACTACATGATGTTTGAGAAACAGATGACCGAGACACAGTCTTTCAGAAGTGTTTGCACCTTACGTATGGGTAGACAGTTACACTTACTTTCCCCTACATCTGCTAGTCTACCACTGTAAGAGTTCACACAACTTAGTCAACTATGCTAGAGCCCATAATAGCTTGCGGCTGCACACGGAAGTTTCTAGCATGAATAATCTCATGATCCCTTTGAACCTGGGTGGCGGTCCAAAAGAAAAACAGGCAATCCTGGAATACCCAGGTACCTCAATCCACCCAGATGTGAGTTTTAGTTGCCACCTTAAGTAAACCATTAATTAACAAATCTCACATCTGTCATGAATTTCACTCAAACCCAATCCACGTCTACGAGCATAGCATGGCAATAATAATAGCAAACGTAGAAGTAACTCCCAAGGGTTTGATAATAAACAGGGCAATAGGTACTACCACAACTACTTCCCAATACCCACAATTTAATTAGATCCTAATCATGAAAGTGTTTGAGGAAAACAGATCTAATGCAATAAAAACTGGGTATGGAAGGTATATGATCAGAGTGTTACTTGCCTTGCTGAGGATCCGCGAAACCTAGCGATTCGAGGTAACAGGCGGCACACTCCGGGTACTCTATCGCAAACAAACAAGCATACAATTAGTACTCTTCTAATGCACAGGTAAAACTCGAATGAAAGATCCAACCAGAAAGTTCAACTCAAGAACTCCGGTTTGCAAAAAGAATCAACTCGAAAGAAGCAACGAAAGTCAAACGGCGAAAGAAAGAAACTTCGTTTACTAATCTGGATCTAGGTCAAGTTTTACTGTAGCAAAAACTTGTTTGAGTAGGTTAAACGGAAAGAGAATTTCGAGACGAAACTCTAGGCGCTTGAATCGCCTGATTCCGATAAACGAGCGAGAAGTTAAACAGAATCGAAGATTCGATCAGAAATCGAATCTGAGATAATCACAGAAAAATCCGACGAAAAAGAAAAAACGGACGAACGGTTAAAGAACGGACGTTCGTTAACAGAGAAAAACCGACGAACGCGTTCGTTAAAACGAACGGTTCGGTGAACGCTCGCAAAATAATAAAACCGATCTAGGTTTTTTTTAAACGAAGGGTTTTTTTTAACAAAAACCGGCAACGACGAAACGGGGCAGCGGCAGTACCTCGTCGGGGCTCCGGCGAGGGCTCCGGCTTGGGCGGCGGGGTGCGGGGCTCGGGGGGGTGCGAGGGGCGGGGCTCCGGAGGCGGCTCCGACGAGCGGCGGCGGCGGCGCAAGGCGGCGGCGGCGCGGATCCCGTGCGGGCGGCGGCGGGCGAGGCGAGTGCGGCGGCGGCGGCTTGCGGTGAGGGAGAGGGGGGTATTTAAAGAGGGGGGGTCCGGGGTGGCTTGGGGGAGGGGGCGGGCGAGCGGGAGGCGTGCGGCGGCCGGACTCGGCAAGGGCGGCGGCGCTCCCGTGCGGAGGAAGGAGAGGGCGCGGGCGGGCCGGCACTCGGCTGGGCTGCGGCCCAGCGGGCGTCGCTCGTCTCTTTTTTAAAAAAAAAATAAGTTCCGCGGAAAATAATTCACAGAAAAATAAATAAAAATCAGAAAAATATAAAATAAATTTTCCCGTCTAGTTAGAAAATCTAGAATAGGGTGAACATTTTTTTAAATCAAAATAAATATTTTGAAAACATGCAATATTTTTAATGCAATAAAAATTGCAAATAAAATCCAAATAAATTCCAATAAATGATTTTAACATTTTTCCTCCAGTATTTCAATTGTTTTGGAGAAGTCATATTTTCTCCTCTCGTTTATTTTGTTTAATGAAATATTTTTCCGGAGGGAAAATAATTAAAACCAAAATCCTCGTCTTATGTGATGAAAATCAAATATGAAAATTCGAGAAAATCTCCAACTCTCTCCGAGGGTCCTTGAGCTTAGGATTTATCGAGGATTTGTCAAAATGCAATAAAACATGTTATGAAATGATGATCTATGTATAACATTCCAAATTGGAAATTTGGGATGTTACAGGCCCTTTGCCGTCCGCCGCGGACGGCAAAGAGGGCGGACGGCAATAATTGTGCCTTCAGTCCGTTAAGTGGCTAACGGCAGGCCTTTGCCGTCCGCCGCGGACGGCAAACTTTCTAGTGCCTTTGCCGTCTGCCATATGATGTCATCTACACGTCACTACATGGCAGGCCTTTGCCGTCCGCCGCTGACGGCAAACTCTTTTACTCTTTGCCGTCTGCCACTGTAGGCAAATTGACCAAATGGGTCAGCTCCCAGGAAGCACAGCTGGATGCCACGTGGCCTCTTTGCCGTCCGCTGCAGACGGCAAAGAGCCCGTTGCCGTCGGTGGCAGACGGCAAAGAGCCTGCATATTGGCTCTTTTTCTGTTTTTTATTAAATCCAACAATCTTCATCACAAATATATATGACATATATAGATATATTTCACAGCAAACATATATGATATATATGACAACAATTTTCACAGCAAACATATAAGATATCCATCCAACATGCAGAGGTCCATCATACATAGTTCCATCACATATGTTCCATCCAACTACCAAGTTCCATCATACATAGCATAGTTCATCCAACTACCAAGATACATGCATAGTTCAACGATACAAAAGAAACAGAGAAAGGGATAAGGAGCACTCCATCTATGCAAGCTTTCGTCAAGTGAATGAAATCTGCAAAATGAAAAATAAGAAAGTTAGAAATAGGTGACTAGAACAAGAAGAAGACTAGAACAAGAAGAGTATGTCATTTATGGGCTAACTTACGTGAAATGGATCATATATGAGCTAACTAAGTTGAAATGGGTCGTTTATGAGCTAACTAAGGTCAAATGGATCGTTTTTTAGGTAACTAAGGTGAAATGGATCTTTTTTTAGCTCACTTAGGTCAAATGGATCATTTATGAGCTAACTTAGTTTAAATGGATCGTTTTTGAGCTAACTTTGTTGAAATGGATCATTTATGAGCTAATTTAGTTGAAATGGATCTTTTTGAGCTAACTTTGTTGAAATGGATCATTTATGAGCTAATTTAGTTGAAATGGATCTTTTTGAGCTAACTTAGGTGAAATGGATCATTTAAGAGCTAATTTAGGTGAAATGGATCGTTTTTTAGCTCACTTAGGTCAAATTGATCATTTATGAGCTAAATTAGTTGAAATGGATCGTTTGTGAGATAACCTAGGTAAGATGGGTCATTTTGGAGTTAACCTAGGTGAAATGGGCCATTTTAAAGCTAACATAGGTAAAATGGATCATTTAGGAGCTAATCTAGGTAAAATGGGTCATTTTTGAGCTAACTTGGATGAACTGCACCATTTATAAGCTAACCTAGGTAAATGGGTCATTTTGGAGGAAAAGAAGCTAACTCTAGGTCATTATGGTAAGCATATTGGAGGAAATAAAGCTAAGTCTAGGTCTTTATGCATTTGTTAAGCAAAACACTAGAGAAACTTACCGTGATCAGGGAGGTGTAGGAGCGGGGTGGCTAGTGCCGCTACCTGGAGAAGGATCGTGCGATGCGTTTCTGGAGTTACTAAATGAAGGAACTTAAGTAGAAGGCCTTAAGAATTACCTTCATGGCCCTTGCCTGCATGTCATTCCGTGCCCTCTCCTCCTCCATCATCTTTCTCGTCCTCTCCTCCATCTCCCGCTGCCTCTCCACCGCCTCCGCCAGAAGTTTCTCTGTTCTATCTCTCTCAGTCTGTATAGCAGCCTGCAACACCACTCACATGACCATTTGTAATCATTGATGGAAGCGCACACAATGTAATGGAGAAAGATAACTGAGTACGTATCACTAACCTTGATGGCGAGTTGCACTGGCCGTTCACGAGGCCTTATCTCAGGAGCGGAGCTCGACTGGCGCGCCTTGATCTCCGGGAGAGTGCTAGGACAACGGATAAGTCCATCTCCAATGGCTATGGAGCCATGGGACCTCCCGCCACCAGATATCATCACTAGCTCTGGATCAATGGGACCCTGGCTCAGGTTAAAGTCCTCCCCTTTCCTCGCCTTCCCCTCATCTCTATATCTCACGAGCTTGTTGTGGGAGGAGATGTTGGTGAAGTTGTTTGCATCATCGATGTCAGACTGAGAGAAAGCCTTGACTTTCTTGAAAGAGGCAGTGTGGGCCATGGCATACAGGTCGTACACCTCTGGCACCTTATCCGCCTTATTGTGGCGTGCCTGAAAGAGAGAAACAATGAAAATTAGTAATTAAAGGGCTCAAGCTAGCATGATGAATGAATTGCATGAATCATGAAGCAAACCACATACCCAGTTGCGCCCGAACTGATATAAGTTGGAGCTGCCTTGATGGTGTGGCACACCTTCCATTTGGGCACGTTTGTCCTTGGCCTGGTTGTGGAGGGCTAGCCATTCTTTTGAGCACCACTCATCGACCAACACCTCCCAACAATCCATCCGATCCGCACACCATCTCGGAGGCGCCTAAGTTAGCAAATAGAAACTTGAGCGCTACGGCTAAGAATTACTAAATGAAGGAACTTAAGTAGAAGGCCTTAAGAATTACCTTCATGTACTGCTCCTTACTCAGGAACTTATCGCGGCACGCCGGCTTGGTCTTCTTGATACCACGCAAGGCGTAGTAGTCTCGAACAGCCTGCACCCGAGCCTCATGCCGTAAGTTCTGGAGTAGGCGCTTGCAGACGTTCTCGATAACATGTGCCGCGTCCTCCTCGTATCCCTCCTCACACCTGTAGAATGTCTGCAATCAAATGAGACAATATTGATTAGTACAATTAATAACTAGCTAGTTGAAGATTTTGAAATGTGTAAAGGAGAAATTACCCAGAACTTTCTGATCACCATGTCTGCCCTCGTGTCGCACACGACACCGTCGATATTCTCATCCGGCAGGGCCGGGGCAGCCACGTAGTGCTCCCAGCTCAATCCAAGCTCTGGAAGCCTACCCTCACCAGGCAACGTGACAAACCCCGGGAAGTTTTGCCGGCAAAGAACTCCAAGGACGCAGTTGGGCCGGCGGACACTATGATGGTGGTCCCAACCCCTGCAGCATGACAAGGCCAACGCATTAGTTATTTGAAGAAACGTGAATGCAGAAGGTACAAAAATATTAAATGCACTTACGTACCTCTCCCCATCAGGGAAAATCAACCACCTCTGCTCGCGGGTCGCCGGCACGGACGGGAGCCGTGTAGCACCATGCTGGTAGACGGTGCCACCCTCCTCCTCAAGATCAGTCGGCTCCCCGCCATCATCAGCATGGCCACTCGGCTCCTCGGGCTGATCCGGCCAGGTACCCCATCCGGACGTGTGCTCCTCCGGGGTCTCGTGGGCCGAACTCTCGTGGGCCGAAGGCCAGTCGCCCGAGGCTCGTGGGCCCAAGACCCGTGGACCGGAGGCTCGTGGACCGGAGTCCGTGTAGCCTCCTCCTCGGACGAGTCCACCCTAGCAATCACGTGCTCGGGTGAAACAGCTGGGGGTGGCGGCGAGGAAGGCGCCGTAGCAGTCACCCTACCTCCTCTCCCGCGACCACGTGCCCCACCTCCTCTCTTCCTACCTCGTCCCCTGCTGGGCACCGCGGTCGACGAAGAAGGGCCCGGCGGTGTGGACATACTGTCCAGCAACGCTCGGCGGAGAGGTGCATCTAGAATCGAAGACCTCAGACCACGCGCCGACGAAGAAGGGGCCTTGGCGCGCTCCCGACCAGCGCCCACCATCTTTCAACACCTGCCATGACAAACAGTAAACGAAATTAGTACAACATAAAAAAAAGACCGACATGAATAATAATATGTGTATCACTTAAGTGTATCATCATCAAGTACAACATTAAAAAATTTAATACCTGACACTACTAATAATCTCGATCAGTATCATCAATAAATGCATAATCATCATCATCACTATAATCAATGACGGGCTCATAGGGTTCAGTGGCATCAACATGTGGAAGGCCACCTTGACGTAATCGGTCAAGCAATGACAGGTCATCCGCAGCAGTAACCTCTTCTTGTTCCGGCTCTTCTTGTTCCTCCTCTGGGGTGATGTCGGCTCGCACAAACCCCTTGGTTTTTGTGAACCATTCAGTGCTCCATTTGTTCTGACCAGTGTGACCGGTGTACATCCACGCATGATCACTCATCTTGACTTTCAGAGCTACTAGACACACAACAAATATATATATATATATATATATATAATTCACCATGTATATATTCATCAGTTGATCTACTTTGTCAATTTTATTACGTCCATGCAACCTACACTCTAATAGGTAATGATAGGTCCTAATCCCACCCGAGTATGTTTAGATTGGGTTCATTTTCCCATGCTATGCTCCGGATCCTACGCAAAATTTCGGCAGCACCTCCCCGCTGTTCTCCTGATACACGTCTCTGCAATAAACAGAGAGGATGTGTACCCGAAGAACAACAGGGGAGGCACTGACGAAATTTATGCGTCGGATCCGGAGCAAAGCATATGGGAAAACGAACCCAATCTAAACATACTCGGGCTGTCCATGGATAGCGTTGGACAATTCGAAAGAATCAAGGTTATAAATATGCAAATGCATGCATATTTATAACTATGACACTTTCGAACGGGAGACACATATTGGTTACGCATACTGATGATTCAAGACACATATATAGCTAGCTATCAAGTTTCATCGGAATAGACCAAATAATTAATGGGGGAGGAGGACATGTCATTTGTGCTCACCCACGAACGAAGGGGCAGAGCTCGTCAAACGCACGGCGAGGTCGTCAAACACCAAACCTCGCAGCGATGAAACAACTGCACATTTAAAACTACCCGATCAACACAATTATATATGATGTTTTTCATAACAAAATCGAAAGATATATGACCTAACTAATAATTCACAAATATATGACCCCGTCGGCTTCTGGAAGGCCAAAGAACACCTTTTCGGGAGGTGTCGGGGGTCGGGGTGTCGTGTCGGTCTCGGGGTGCCGTGTCGGGGTCGGGGTCGGGGTCTCGGGGTCGGGGTGTCGGGTCGGGGTCGGGGTGCCGTGTCGGTGTCGGGGTCGGGGTGTCGGGTCAGGCTCGGGGTCGGGGTGTTGGGGTCGGGGTCGGGGTCTCGGGGTCGGGGTGCCAGGTCGGGGTCGGGGTGCCGTGTCGGTGTCGGGGTCGGGGTGTCGGGTCAGGCTCGGGGTCGGGGTCTCGGGGTCGGGGTGTCGGGTCGGGGTGCCGGGTCGGGGTCGGGGTGCCGTGTCGGTGTCGGGGTCGGGGTGTCGGGTCAGGCTCCGGGTCGGGGTCTCGGGGTCGGGGTGTCGGGTCGGGGTGTCGGGTCGGGGTGTCGGGTCGTGGTGCCGGGTCGGGGTCGGGGTGCCGTGTCGGTGTCGGGGTAAGGGTGGGTGTGGTGTCAGGGTGTCGGTGTCGGGGTGTCGTGTCGTGTCGGTGTCGGGGTCGGGGTCTCGGGGTCGGGGTGTCGGGTCGGGGTGCCGGGTCGGGGTTGGGGTGCCGTGTCGGTGTCGGGGTCGGGGTGTCGGATCAGGCTCGGGGTCGGGGTGTCGGGGTCGGGGTCGGGGTCGGGGTGCCGGGTCGGGGTCGGGGTGCCGTGTCGGTGTCGGGGTCGGGGTGTCGGGTCAGGCTCGGGGTCGGGGTGTCGGGGTCGGGGTTGGGGTTGGGGTCGGGGTGTCGGGGTCGGGGTTGGGGTTGGGGTCGGGGTGTCGGGGTCGGGGTCTAGGGGTTGGGGTGTCGTGTCAGGGTGCCGGGTCAGGGTCGGGGTGCCGGGTCGGGGTCGGGGTGCCGTGTCGGGTCGGGGTTTTTTCCTCTTTTTTCCTTTTCTTCTTCTTCCTATTCTTCCTTTTCTTCCTCTTCTTCTTTTTTCTTCTCCTCCTCCTCTTCTTCTTCTTCCTTTCCTTTTTCCTCTTCTTCTTCCCCTCCTCCTCTCCTCTTTTTTCTTCTTCTTCTTCCTCTTCTTCTTTTTTCTTCTCCTCCTCCTCTTCTTCTTCTTCCTTTCCTTTTTCCTCTTCTTCTTCTCCTCCTCTCCTCTTTTTTCTTCTTCTTCTTCTTCTTCCTCTTCTTCTTTTTTCTTCTCCTCCTCCTCTTCTTCTTCTTCCTTTCCTTTTTCCTCTTCTTCTTCTCCTCCTCTCCTGTTTTTCTCTTCTTCTTCTTCTTCTTCTTCTTCTTCTTCTTCTTCTTCTTCTTTTTTCTTCTCCTCCTCCTCTTCTTCTTCTTCTTCCTTTCCTTTTTCCTCTTCTTCTTCTCCTCCTCTCCTATTTTTCTCTTCTTCTTCTTCTTCTTCTTTCCTCAAACTAAACTAAACCTAAAACTAAACCTAAAACTAAAACTAAACTAAAACTAAACCTAAAACTACAACTAAAACTAAATCTAAACTAAAACTAAAACTAAAAATGAAAAAAAATAGAAAAAAACAGAAAAAAAACAGAAAAAACGGGGGCTCACCTGGGGCAGGGCCGGGGCGGCGGGGGGCCGGGCGGTGGAGGAGGCGGCCTGGGGCGGCGGGGGGCCGGGCCCGGGGCGGCGGGGGGGCCGGGGCGCGAGGGGGGCCGGGGCGGGGCGGTGGAGGAGGCGGCCTGGGCGGCGGGGGCCGGGCCCGGGGCGGCGGGGGGCCGGGGCGCGAGGGGGCCGGGACGGCGGGGGCCGGGGCGGGGGGGCGACGGGGCGGTGGGGCGGCGGCGAGCCGGGGCGGTGGGGCGACGGGGGGGCAGGGGCGGCGGGGCGGCGGGGGCGACGGGGCGGTGGCGGCGGCGGGGTGGGAGGAGAGAACGGCGAGAAAGTGAGTAACGGGCGGGGGGTACGGGCCGTTAGGTAGTGCCCTCTTTGCCGTCCGCCTCTCTTTGCCGTCTACTAGCAGACGGCAAAGAGGTAGGCCGTTAAGTTTTTCCCAAACGGGCGGGGGGTGGGGGCCACCTCACTCTTTGCCGTCTGCCAGCGGACGGCAAAGATTCTTTGCCGTCTGCTGGCAGACGGCAAAGAGCTCGCAGATGGCAAAGAGCTTCTTTGCCGTCTGTCGTTTCTTTGCCGTCTGCTTTTGGGTAGCTGATGGCAAAGAGCTTCTTTGCCGTCAGCTAGCAGACGGCAAAGAGCTGCCAGATGGCAAATTAGCTGATTCCAGTAGTGTATCTTCCATGCTAAGCACGCTAGTGGCGGTTCCCAAGCGATAAAACTAAATATTTTGACTCCATTGGGAGTTTTTGTTTGATTATTTGTAAGCTTTTTCTGTTTGCTGTTTGGGACTGGGCATCCCTATTACCGCTCTTTTCTCGTGTGATGGCGAGTGAATAAACACTCGACCTGAGAATAACCCGCTTAGCATGGAAGATACCGACCACCTCCCGTTGTTCCATGAACGATCTAGGCACACAAAAAGGATATTTATTTGAAGTTTTTAGAGGTGGCACATGCAAATTTACTTAGGACGGCAGGGTAATACCGTATATAGGTAGGTATGGTGGACTCATCTGGAATAACTTTGGGTTCAAGGTTTTTGATGTACAACCAGAATTCCCACTTAGTACAGGAGAAGGCTAGCAATTAGATTGAGAAGCGGCCAGCTAGAGAGCAACAACGGTCATAAACATGCATTATACATAAGTAACATTGGACACTAGCATGAGTAGGATATGAACACCATGAACATAAATATCATAGAGGCTATGTTGGTTTTGATTCAACTACATGCATGAACATGTGCCAAGTCAAGCCACTCGAACATTCAGAGGAGGATACCATATCATCATACTACATCAGAATCATTTTAACGCAATGTTGATATCCAAGATAAATCATTATCCACTCCTAGCTACTTATGCATGGCATGAGAAACTATAATCTCTAATTGTCATTGCAAACATGTTTAATCATAATGGGCTGAATCATGGATACTCGGTTAAACATATTTACATAGACAGAACAAGTTGAGTTCATACCCGTTTCTCTCTACCATGGCCAGTTCATCGAATATCGTCATTATTGCCTTTCACTTGCACGACCGAACGATGTGAAAATAATAATAGTGCAAGAGTGTCGTGGACTAAGCTGGAATCTGCAAATATTTTATTCAACAGGAGAAGACAAGGTAAAATGGGCTCTTTATTAGATTAACATTTATTCATATGAGAGCCACTCAGCATTTTCATCGTGGTCTTCTTCTCGGTACAACTCGAATAAAAAGAAAAGAAATTCAGAGAAACACACTGAAATATTTTTAGAGTTTTTGGTTTTCTTGAACAAGCAAATAAGAGGGAAAAGCAAAAACGAGAAAAACTATCTACACGGGAAAGCTCCCAACAAGCAAAGGAAGAACAAGGAAATCTTTTTGGGTTTTCTTTTTAGTATTACAACTAAGCATGCATAGAAAGTAAACTAACTACAACTAATTTTTTTTTGTTTTTCTAAAGTTTTTCAAACACACAAGAAGAAAGCGAGAAAATAAATCTAAGCATGGATGATACAATGAAAAGTGTGAGCACAGACAACTAGAATGAAATATGTGAACATGAATGTAATGTCGGTGAGAAACACGTACTCCCCCAAGCTTAGGCGTTTGGCCTAACTTGGTAGTCGATCAGTAGCCAGGATAGTAGTTGGGGTACTGAGGAATGGGCATCCACTCATCCCACTGCTAAGGCTCCTCCTCTGCCTCTGCAGCAGCCTGAGCGTTCCGGTAGGCGATGATGTCCGCATGCATAATCCTACATCTGCCCCTGGCAATATAATAAACAAAGCAGGAGTAGGAAATGGAATAATATCACGAGTTTCAATGCTAAAAACCAGGTTATAAGGAATAGGAATATCAGGGTAATCTCGTGCAATAAAATGGTGGTGCTCCATGGCTGCGCGGTCTAGGTAAACCTTGGTCAGAGGGTAATCATGATGGCGTATCTCAACATTAAAGTGATCCGCCAAACGAGTAGCAAAAATCCCACCATGTATTTTACCCTTGGATTTATTAATGTGGAGGCGACGAGCCACAATAGCTCCCAAGCTATAAGTGTTGTTGCCCTCCAGTGCACGACGTAAAACAGCAAGGTCTGGTGAACTGAGTGCACCCACCTTCTCTCTAGCAAGCAAACATTTGCGATGAAAAGAGCAAAGTAATGAACAACAGGAAAATGCAAACCAGCGGTAGTGATAGTTGACACCCCTCTCTCATCTCCCACTGCCAAGGTGCGATAAAAGGCCTCAAACTCAGCCGGCCTAGGCTCGGCTAAGCTTCCATCAGAAGGGATCATGCATATGTTACAAAATTCAGTAAGTGGTATCTGATGGTTTTCAGCATATAAATCAAAGCTCACTTCAGGAGGATTATTCCTAGGAAGGAAAGTAAAACTCTGAACAAAGATGTTTGTGAGAATTTGATATTGTTCACTCTCATCTGCGATGAAGTCGGTGAGGCCAACATTAGCAGCATATTGTGTGAACTCCTGAAGGATTCCAGCCTCTTCCATGAACTGGGTATGCGACCATTAGCACAGCCGTACCTCTGCGAACCTCCAAGGATGGAGATCACTGTCAGAAGATTCCCCAATAACACCCTTGGAGTTCTTCTTAGAAGAAAACTTCCTAAAGATATTCATCTTTTTCCTATGAACAAACATTCTAAAAATTTTTGTCCACAATTTTTTCTCAACAAAACTTCACAAAATTAATAGCAACTACTCATAGGGATGCATAGAGGCCATAGCAAGCATTCATACTACTTAGAACTCTAAGAATTGAACATGCAAGCTCATCTACAGCAACACCAAGAGTAGCTAATTATTCAAAATATAAACCACTAAAACAAAAACTAATTGGACAAACGGTGGAGTCACATACCAAGCAACAATCCCCCGAAACAGTTTTGGAAACGGAGCTTCGAGCAAAGAGATCGAAATCCGCGGGTTTGAGAGCAAGAACACTGGAGAGAGAGCAATGGAGATTTTTTTCTGGAGGTAAGTGATGATGTGGGATGAAGAGATAAGTGAGGGGGCCCATGTGGGGACCACAACCCACCAGGGCGCGCCTGGTGGTCCTGGCGCGCCCAGGTGGGTTGTGCCCACCTGGTGCACCTCCCTTTGATATTATTTGCACCAGAAATTCATAAATATTCAGAAAAAATCGTATTAAATTTTCAGAGCATTCTGAGAACTTTTATTTTTGGGTCATTTTTTATTGCACGGGAAATTCAGAAAATACACAAAGCATGGCATTTTATTTTATTTAACTAATAAAAACAGAAAACAAAAGGTAGGGATAGAAGGTAGTGCTTACTAAATCCATCAACTTCATACCGCCCAAAAATGATTCATTAATAAGGTTGATCAGGTCTTATTAACAACCACTTTCGATTAGCATGAAACCGAAGAACTTTCGTAAATCACTAAGTTACCTCAATGGGTATATGAATGTCCCCAACAATAAGCATTTCATATTTCTATTTGATAGTAGGTAGAGGTATTTGAAAACTTCCAATAGTGATTGTCGGAGATTTTTCAATAACATTAATACCATTCACTTGGAATTGTTTCTTCGAAAAGTGCACCGTATGCTCATTACCATTAATATGAAAAGTGACCTTGCTTTTGTTGCAATCAATAACAGCCCCTGCAGTATTCAAGAAGGGCCTACTAAGGATAATCGACATTTTGTCGTCCTCGGGCATCTCAAGTATAACAAAGTCAGTCAAAACAGTAACATTAGCAACAACAACGGGCACATCCTCACAGATACTGATAGGTATGGCAGTTGATTTGTCAGCCATTTGCAAATATATTTCAGTAGGTGTGAGTTTATTCAAATCAAGTCTTTTATATAAAGAGAAAGGAATAACACTAACACCTGCTCCTAAATCACACAAAGCAGTTTTCACATAATTCTTTTTGATAGAGCGAGGTATAGTTGGTATTCCCGGATCTCCAAGTTTTTTAGGTACTCCATCCTTAAAAGTGTAATTAGCAAGCATAGTGGAGATTTCAGCTTCTGGTATTTTTCTTTTATTAGTGATGATGTCTTTCATATACTTTGCATAAGGAGGCATTTTCAAGATATCAGTCAAGCGAGTACGCAACAAGACTGGCCTCAGCATTTCAGCAAAGCGTTCAAATTCATCTTTCTTTTTAGTTGACTTGGGTGGAAAGGGCAGAGGTTTTTAAACCAACTGTTCTCTTTCTTTACCGTGTTTTCTAGCCACAAAGTCTCCTTTATCATATCTTTTATTCTTAAGTTGTGGGTTATCAAGATCAACAGGTGGTTCTATCTCAACATCATTGTCTGGTTCTTCATTATTGTTTGGTTGGGCATCTTCATGAACCTCAACATTATCTTTTTATTATCACTAGGTGAGTGTTCATTACCAGACTGAGTTTCAGCATCAGAGATAGAAGTTTCATTATAATTTTCAGGAGGTTTTTCTACATCAGGTTCACTAGAAGCATGTAAAGTCCTATCATTTTTCTTCTTGTTTTTCTTTCTAGAAGGACTAGGTGCATCAGTGTTGACTCTTTGTGAATCTTGTTCTATTCTTTTTGGGTGTCCCTCAGGATAAAGTGGTTCCTGAGTCATTTTACCTCCTCTAGTTGCAACTCTAACAGCAAAGTCATGTATATTATTATTCATTTCATCAAGCAACTCTCTTTGAGATTTAGGAACTTGTTCTAACTGAGTTTGAACCATAGAAGCATGCTTTCCAACACCTCTAACATCATTTGAGATTCTAAATAACAAGTCACTCAAGCGAGCAATCATATCAGAATTGTATTTCAATTGTTTCATAACATTTGCATTGAAGTGGTCTTGTTTTCTAATATAGTTTTCAAACTCATAAAGGCATTGGCTAGGGTGCATATTGTGAGGATTGTCCTTATCATTGAACTTCATTAAAGAATTTACCTCTACCACCTTAGGCAGTGGTGGTGTATTAAGCCCATGTATTTCTTTGCCTCTTGCATATCTTCAGGACTGAGATATAATATACCCCTCTTCTTCGGAGTGGGTTTAGCCGGTGGTTCAGGAAGAGTCCAATCATCATAAATTTTCAACATATTATTCAATAATTCTTCAGCTTGTCCAACAGTTCGTTCTCTGCCCTTGTCTTTGAGGGAAATATCTTAGTCTTAGCATCCTTCAGATTCTTCATAGTGATAAATTGATAATAATCCCAAGTGACTCAACAAATATAGCTATGCTCCCCGGCAACGGCGCCAGAAAAAGGTCTTGATAACCCACAAGTATAGGGGATCGCAACCGTTTTCGAGGGTAGAGTATTCAACCCAAATTTATAGATTCGACACAAGGGGAGCCAAAGAATATTTGAAGGTATTAGATGCTGAGTTGTCAATTCAACCACACCTGGAGATTAATTATCTACAACAAAGTGATCAGTAGCAAAGTAGTTTGATAGTTTTGATAGTAGTAAGAGTAGCAATGTGTAACATCCCAAAATTCTAAATTTTGGAATGTTATAATAAACAGATAGATTGGATTGATTGTTTGATTGATTGACTGAAAGTGAGTGAATTCGAAATCTTTTGAAAGTTAAATGAGAGGGAATAAAAGGACTTTCCCAAACTTTCATTTTGCTTTTATGATCTCCGTGAATTCAAATTCTTTTCATCACAAAACCCTGGAGAGAAGATGACATGACTTCTTCCATTTATTTAAATGAAAAGGGGTGTTGAAAATATCTGAATATCATTTGAAAATATTTCCAATTCAGAAACTTCAAGCAACTCAATGATTTTCATGAGAGAAGATAAAATGACTTCTTCAAAACATATGAAATATGAGTTGGAAGTTTAAAAGGATCTAATTTAAAGTCCTTTTGGAAATTATTTTCAATTTGGAGTATTTGGGTTTTATTCAAATTATTTTTCTCCAAAATAAAAATATATGGAAAATAGGGTAACATGATTCCCTACAATAGAAAATTGGAGAAAAATTAATTTGAAATCATTTTGGTATTTTAAAATGATTTTTATGAGGTTTTATTGCAGCAGTGGCACTCTTTGCTTTATCTGAATTTTTGTATATTTTATTTGACACTAGAAAAATGTTCATGTTGTAGAAAATCTTTTTCTGAAAATTTTGATATATTATATGCCTATATAAAAATTTATTTTATTTTTATTTATTCAGTTTTCCTTTCTATTTCTATTTAAAATAAAAATATACGTGCGGGCCCCCCATAGTGGCATCGGGCGCCCCATCATTTTATTTTTTCTTCTCTCCTACATGGGCCAGGCCCAGCCGGCCCTATTCCTCCCCATATTTGTTTTCCATAGTTTTTTTTCATTTCTTTCTTTTCAATTGCTCAAAAAAAAACAACTGCATTGCGCGCGGCCGGCCGAACCGCCTAAGGCCTTTAGGCCCATGCGAGGCGCCTCCCCGTTTCTTTTCTTTTCGTCTAAGTTTAGTCCCACATTGCCTAGCCTTTAATCCCTAAACCTCTTTTCCACCTATAAATATAGACCCATAGAGTCTCCAAAAATCATCCGACTCGGGTTAAATCAATATTTTGGTTTGACTAGATTCCTTCAAGAAAAATATTTTTCTCCTCTCCGGCGCGACTTTTGAGAATTGTCTCCTCTCTCCGAAGTCATCTTTTCTATGCCTTATAAAGGTAATTTTTTTTCTCTTTTTATACTTCCGTAGTTTATTATTTCTAGAGTAATATGATAGAATAATTAGATTATCAATTAGTCTATGTATTTATACATAGACCTTAGCCGTAACTATTTTTCTTCCGTAAAACAGCTTGGCCCTGATTTTCAAATAACCATAACTTTTCACTCGTTTATCCAAATTAGATGAAACCAGCGCCTATAGTTTCGTCTTGTTTTCACCTATCTAGTTCAGCTGTCACGTCAACTTTTTGAAAATTTCAAATTTCGAATTTTGTTCAGATTTATATTCAAACTTCTTTTTAACATAACTTGAGTTCCGTAACTCCGATTTAGTTGATTCTGTTTGCAAATCGAAGCTCTTGACCTAAACTTTCTGATAAGGCCAAATTCACATAATTTTGGTACTGTTAGAACTTGTTTTATGTTGCAAGAGTTATTTGCTTTGTTTTGATGTTTTCCGAACTGGCTTGTTCGTTCTTCCCGATCTTTTGAGTGATTGCTTATGTGTGGTTACTATTGCTTGCTCATGATAGATTGAACGGAGTGTGACGAGTAGAACTATCAAGAGTTATGAGTGCGAATCATCTTCATCAACATTGCAGGCAAGTTCAAACTTTGATCATACTTCTTTTACTACCCAGTTTTATTGCATTAGATCAACCCTCAGACATTGCATGATTAGGATCTAATTAAATTGTGGGTTCTGGGAAGTAGATGAGGTAGTACCTATTGCCCTGTTTATTATCAAACCCTTGGGAGTTACTTCTACGTTTTCTTATATCGTTATGCTATGCTAGTAGACGTGGATTGGGTTTGAGTGTTATCATGACAGATGTGAGATTGTTAATTAATGGTTAAACTTAAGGTGGTAACTAAAACACACATCTGGGTGGATTGAGGTACCTGGGTATTCCAGGATTGCCTGTTTTTCTTTGGACCGCCACCCAGGCTCAAAGGGATTATGAGATTATTCATGCTAGAAACTTCCGTGTGCAGCCACAAGCTATTATGGGCTCTAGCATAGTTGAGTAGGTCATGTGAACTCTTACAGTGGTAGACTAGCAGATGTAGGGGATGTAGGTGGTACTGTCTACCCATTCGTAAGGTGCAAACACTTCTGAAAGACTGTGTCTCGGTCATCCGTTTCTCAAACACCATGTAGTGCGAGAAATCTAACGGAGGAGATCGAGTCTTGTGGGGAAAAGTGCACAAACCTCTGCAGAGTGTACAATCTAATCATGATTAGCCATGTCCCCGGTTATGGACAACTTGAGTATCTAGTATCTGGATTTTCATGTGAATCTCATCATGTTACTTTAATTAATTTTGTTGGGTTTTGATGATGATACTTAATTGGGATTGAGAATGTTGTCAACCATTCTCAATGTTTAACAACCACCATGATAGTTAAATAAAATTTATTCCTTTGCAGTAGGGAAAAATTGGCTTTTCGCAAAAACATTATAACCATAGAGCTTTTCCACCAGCCATATATGCATGTAGTGATAGCCTTTGTTCATCATTTCTCTATGGTGTGAATTTGCTAGTACATTCAATGTACTGGCCCTTTGTGGCTGCAACGTCTCATGTTGCAGGATTCTTACGACGAGTAAGTAATACGTTAGGGTTACGATTTCTACACTCAACTTTGCCGTTGGTGTTGATGGGAATCCACAACCTTGTTACTTCCGCTATTTGGATTGAGGTAATAGTATTTACGTTATTTTATACATGTGATTTACCTTTGTTATAAATCCTCGAAACTGTGTGTGTCAGCATACCGATCCAGGGATGACACTTAAGCGCAGAGACTTGACCGTCTGAGGTCGGGTCGCTACAAGATGGTATCAGAGCACATGTTGACTGTAGGACGTGACCCCTAGAAACTGGCAAACCCATAGGAAGGATTTTCTCTAAAACTTTCTTTTTCAAAAGATCGTTTACCTCTCTTCTCTTTTGAGCTTATTCAAATATTTACTTTTAGTGAGACCATACCCCTTTTTCCCTTTTGACCACTCGAAAATTCGACGGACGAGACCACTCCAAGAAGTACAAGATATCGGACAACTAAGACCATTCAGAATGAAGAGGATTTTACCATACATTATGATAATGGAAACTACAATTGTTGAAGACTCTGAAGACTAGGAGAATTGGAGACTCTGAAGAATTCCCAGATTTTTATGACCTAGGAAGGCTACCCTTATGGAACTTGGCAGACTATGGAAGATGTCAATACCCGAGATCAAGTTGTATCGGAGAAAGACCGGAGCATGGAGAGTTAAAAAAACTCAAGGTTCTGTCAAGGAAAACCCTAAGGCAGGAGATATCAACTATGGAGAGATAGCTCATGGAAATGACAAAAGCAGAAACACGGCTATCCATGGTGTTATTACCCGTTTATGTTATTGTCACCGTGCGGAGTTAAGCATGCAGATGCATGGAAGGATTGGATGGTAGAAAGCTGATGGAGCATCTATCAGCAAAGGATGCAGTTTTAACCTTAGATGGTGTATCACCAGGATCTGGAGCATTACATCAGGAAGTTTAAAGATGAACCTTCAGGAAGCAGTATTCGACAAGTAAGCATTTCGTGAAGGACTCATGACCCAGAAGCTGAAAGTAGCCATGATGGAGGAGCAAAACCTCGAGACATCAAAGATTCGTCATGAACTGAAGGACAGTAGGATCATGGTCCATGTCGAGGTTGATGAAACCCAGAAGTTTGGAATGCAACTCCAGAATATTCAAGGATGTCACGAGAGACTTTGAGTCAACAGAGATGATCTGGCAAAAGAACTTAAGAAGGACAAGCATGATTGGAAGAAGCCATCGGAGACATGAACAAGACTTGAAGAGTTTGATGACGTTGAGATTTATTGACCTTTAGAAGACCAAACCCCTGTTATATACTTGCGTTAGATGCGACGTTTGTGAGCTGTCATTTGTTTGATGTTTTTTCGACAGCCACAATAAAAACTTGTCTCTTCAAAACTATTGTTTGCATTGTGTGTATCCCTCTCTACCTCTCTTATCTCACCCCCAAACCCATGGACCCAATAGAGGATGAATGGAGATGAGCTTGTATTTTCTAGACCAATGAGTCAATTGGAGACGGACCGATGGATTCAGAACATGGAGGATCACATGGAGAATAACCCTATAGCCGGAAAGGATATGACCCAGCATGCTCTTCAGTGCTTTGAAAGAGGTGCTGCTACTTGGTGGAGGATGTACCAAACCACCAATGGATGGCAAGGAGTAACCACTTGGAAAGAATTTAAGTTGAATTTACCAAAGTCTCGAGTTGTGCCCCAGAAATTGAAGCCTTATGGAAGTTCAGTCTATATTGTTGGGAAAGATCCGTGAAGCTCAGAAGGATGACAAAGAGATTGCTGAGTTAAAAGAGAGGATGAGCAAAGGAAAGGCCAAAGGTTTTCGTAAGGATGAGCACGACACCTTATGGTTCGAGGACCGTGTATATGTGCCCAATAATGCAAAGATCAGGAAGTTAATACTTTAGGAGGCTCATGACTCACCGTACTCGATTCGCCCTGGAAACACCAAGATGTATTTGGAGTTGAAGGAGCGTTTCTGGTGGACTGGTATGAAGAAGGATATTGCGGAGTATGTAGTCGTAGGTGATGTATGCCAGAGAGTAAAGGCAGAGCGTCAGAAGCCAGCCGGATTACTACAGCCTATGCCGATACCCGAATGGAAGTGGGATAAGCTTGGCATGGATTTCATTACCGGATTTCCCAGAACCCGATCGGGATATGATTCTATCTGGGTAGTAGTTGATTCGCTTGACCAAAGTGGCTCACTTTATCCTAGTGAAAACCACCTATACAAGTGCGAAGTTGGCCAAGATATATTTGACCAGGATCGTATGTCTGCATGGAGTGAGGACCATCGTATCAGATAGAGGAACACGGTTTACCTCAAAGTTTTGGAATCAGTTGCACCAGACTTTGGGTACTAGGCTAGAGTTCAGTACAGCCTTTCATCCGTAGACAGATGGATAGACCGAGAGAGTCAATCAGATTCTGGAGGACATGTTGAGAGCGTGTGCGCTAGATTATGGATCTAGTAGGGATGATAATCTACCTTACGCGGAGTTCTCATACAACAACAGTTACCAAGCCAGTTTGAAGATGGCCCCTTTTGAAGCTTTGTATGGGAGAAGGAGCCAGACACCGTTGATGCGGGATGAAGTTGGAGACCGTCAGTTGTTTGGACCAAATGTGATCAAGGAGTCAGAAGAGAATGTTAAGTTGATTCAAGATAGGCTGAAGGTAGCTCAGTCCAGGCAGAAGAGTTATGCAGACTCAAAAACGCAAGGAGGTAGTCTATGAAATTGGAGACAGAGCATGTCTTCGTGTGTCCCCTCTGTGAGGAATTAAACGATTTGGAGTTAAGGGAAAGTTAGCCCCGAGATTTGTAGGACGATACCGAGTTTTGGAGCGTATGGGAGAAGTGGCCAACAAGTTGGAGTCACCCGAAGGACTATCAGGAGTTCATGATGTGTTTCATGTTTCCCAGTTGAAGAAGTGCCATGCAGAGATGGCCAATATTCCCCTGTAAGGACGCTTGACCCTCGAAAGGATAATGGCGTTCCACGAAGTGGAGTATGGACTTCATAAGTATAAGTTTTTTATCTCGGTATGTGGGATATCCCCCGAGGATGAAGAGATGAATTACTATTGGATATAAAGGAGGTATGATGTTGGAAATATGGATCAATGGAAATTCCATAATGAGTCTAAGTAATCATGTCCTAGTTTGGTGCTAATAGAAGGAAGGAAGACAGTACAATTGGATGGATTTAAGAATACTAGGAAGTTGGATGTTGGATTAAGAATCAGTTTCCCCGGTGATGAGTTCAAGGTTTACCAGTGATGAGATGGGCCATAACCCACAGGCCCCAGGACCTGCCAAGAAGCAAACACATTCTTGCTGAAGGAAAAAACCCCGGAAGAAGTTACGATTTTATCAACAGACGATCTTATAGCAGTAACGTAAAACCTGAGAGTTGTGAAGGAACGATAGATGTTTGTTTGGCTTGCAGAATCTATGGATTTATCCGAACTTGGTTCATCGACAAGAGAAGTTCTGCAATGCTTGTGAGGATGATCGAGTGTTAGAATGCGAGATTCGCTAAACCATATACAAGGTAATGATTTGGGTGCGGGATGGATTGATCACCATACCGACTTACTCTTATTGTTCGCCTTGCTATATGGGATGGTAAATCTGAGTGACTTACCTATAGTACAGAGACAATGATAATAAACCTTGTTTAAACCTTAGAATGGTATAAGTATTTTCCCTTGTACAAGGCAGCTGTGCCAATCATAGGATATACGGTGAGGTTCAGCGAGACCCATTTTCCTGCAGGAGAAACCATAAATTGTTGACCATCATCGATATTGGTTTAGTTTTGGCGTCAGACCCGTCAGCTATGAAGACCCAGTCTCGGAAGAATCCTACCAAGATGAAAGGACAGAAGTATTGCGATAAAGATTATGCCACTATCGGAAGAGCCCAGAGACGGAATTTCCCGAGACCTGAGAAGGTCGACACTGTCAACTATAAGGATGGAGTATATGAGTTTTGATGGAACCGTAACCATGCTTCTAAGGGTGGTAGCACCCCAGACCCCCCTGTGATGATCGATGGATTTTGAGAAGACCCCAATAACCTATTTCTTGCTAGCCTCTCCGAATCTCAAGGACGAGATTCATTTTAAGGGTGGTAGGTTTGTAACATCCCAAAATTCTAAATTTTGGAATGTTATAATAAACAGATAGATTGGATTGATTGACTGAAAGTGAGTGAATTCAAAATCTTTTGAAAGTTAAATGAGAGGGAATAAAAGGACTTTCCCAAACTTTCATTTTGCTTTTATGATCTTCATGAATTCAAATTCTTTTCATCACAAAACCCTGGAGAGAAGATGACATGACTTCTTCCATTTATTTAAATGAAAAGGGGTGTTGAAAATATTTGAATATCATTTGAAAATATTTCCAATTCAGAAACTTCAAGCAACTCAATGATTTTCATGAGAGAAGATAAAATGACTTCTTCAAAACATATGAAATATGAGTTGGAAGTTTAAAAGGATCTAATTTAAAGTCCTTTTGGAAATTATTTTCAATTTGGAGTATTTGGGTTTTATTCAAATTATTTTTCTCCAAAATAAAAATATATGGAAAATAGGGTAACATGATTCCCTACAATAGAAAATTGGAGAAAAATTAATTTGAAATCATTTTGGTATTTTAAAATGATTTTTATGAGGTTTTATTGCAGCAGTAGCACTCTTTGCTTTATCTGAATTTTTGTATATTTTATTTGACGCTAGAAAAATGTTCATGTTGTAGAAAATCTTTTTCTGAAAATATTGATATATTATATGCCTATATAAAAATTTATTTTATTTTTATTTATTCAGTTTTCCTTTCTGTTTCTATTTAAAATAAAACTATACGTGCGGGCCCCCCATAGTGGCATCGGGCGCCCCATCATTTTATTTTTTCTTCTCTCCTACATGGGCCAGGCCCAGCCGGCCCTATTCCTCCCCATATTTGTTTTCCATAGTTTTTTTTTCTTTTCTTTCTTTTCAATTGCTCAAAAAAAACAACTGCATTGCGCGCGGCCGGCCGAACCGCCTAAGGCCTTTAGGCCCATGCGAGGCGCCTCCCCGTTTCTTTTCTTTTCGTCTAAGTTTAGTCCCACATTGCCTAGCCTTTGATCCCTAAACCTCTTTTCCACCTATAAATATAGACCCATAGAGTCTCCAAAAATCATCCGACTCGGGTTAAATCAATATTTTGGTTTGACTAGATTCCTTAAAGAAAAATATTTTTCTCCTCTCCAGCG
Source organism: Aegilops tauschii subsp. strangulata (assembly GCF_002575655.3). Taxonomy (NCBI): domain Eukaryota; kingdom Viridiplantae; phylum Streptophyta; class Magnoliopsida; order Poales; family Poaceae; genus Aegilops; species Aegilops tauschii. Next base: position 393,342,525 of record NC_053041.3, on the reverse strand, counting down.
CGACTTTTGAGAATTGTCTCCTCTCTCCGAAGTCATCTTTTCTATGCCTTATAAAGGTAACTTTTTTGTCTCTTTTTATACTTCCGTAGTTTATTATTTCTAGAGTAATATGATAGAATAATTAGATTATCAATTAGTCTACGTATTTATACATAGACCTTAGCCGTAACTATTTTTCTTCCGTAAAACAGCTTGGCCCTGATTTTTTAAATAACCATAACTTTTCACTCGTTTATCCAAATTAGATGAAACCAGCGCCTATAGTTTCGTCTTGTTTTCACCTATCTAGTTAACCTGTCACGTCAACTTTTTGAAATTTTCAAATTTCGAATTTTGTTCAGATTCATATTCAAACTTCTTTTGAACATAACTTGAGTTCCGTGACTCTGATTTAGTTGATTCTTTTTGCAAATCGAAGCTCTTGACCTAAACTTTCTGATAAGGCCAAATTCACATAATTTTGGTACTGTTAGAACTTGTTTTATGTTGCAAGAGTTATTTGCTTTGTTTTGATGTTTTCCGAACTGGCTTCTTCGTTCTTCTCAATCTTTTGAGTGATTGCTTATGTGTGGTTACTATTGCTTGCTCACGATAGATTGAACGGAGTGTGACGAGTAGAACTATCAAGAGTTATGAGTGCGAATCATCTTCATCAACATTGCAGGCAAGTTCACACTTTGATCATACTTCTTTTACTACCCAGTTTTATTGCATTAGATCAACCCTCAGACATTGCATGATTAGGATCTAATTAAATTGTGGGTTCTGGGAAGTAGATGAGGTAGTACCTATTGCCCTGTTTATTATCAAACCCTTGGGAGTTACTTCTACGTTTGCTTATATCGTTATGCTATGCTAGTAGACGTGGATTGGGTTTGAGTGTTATCATGACAGATGAGATTGTTAATTAATGGTTAAACTTAAGGTGGCAACTAAAACACACATCTGGGTGGATTGAGGTACCTGGGTATTCCAGGATTGCCTGTTTTTCTTTGGACCGCCACCCAGGCTCAAAGGGATTACGAGATTATTCATGCTAGAAACTTCCGTGTGCAGCCACAAGCTATTATGGGCTCTAGCATAGTTGAGTAGGTCATGTGAACTCTTACAGTGGTAGACTAGCAGATGTAGGGGATGTAGGTGGTACTGTCTACCCATTCGTAAGGTGCAAACACTTCTGAAAGACTGTGTCTCGATCATCCGTTTCTCAAACACCATGTAGTGCGAGAAATCTAACGGAGGAGATCGAGTCTTGTGGAGAAAAGTGCACAAACCTCTGCAGAGTGTACAATCTAATCATGATTAGCGATGTCCCCGGTTATGGACAACTTGAGTATCTAGTATCTGGATTTTCATGTGAATCTCATCATGTTACTTTAATTAATTTTGTTGGGTTTTGATGATGATACTTAATTGGGATTGAGAATGCTGTCAACCATTCTCAATGTTTAACAACCACCATGATAGTTAAATAAAATTTATTCCTTTGCAGTAGGAAAAAATTGGCTTTTCGCAAAAACATTATAACCATAGAGCTTTTCCACCAGCCATATATGCATGTAGTGATAGCCTTTGTTCATCATTTCTCTATGGTGTGAATTTGCCAGTACATTCAATGTACTGGCCCTTTGTGGCTGCAACATCTCATGTTGCAGGATTCTTACGACGAGTAAGTAATACGTTAGGGTTACGATTTCTACACTCAACTTTGCCGTTGGTGTTGATGGGAATCCACAACCTTGTTACTTCCGCTATTTGGATTGAGGTAATAGTATTTACGTTATTTTATACATGTGATTTACCTCTGTTATAAATCCTCGAGTACTGTGTGTGTCAGCATACCGATCCAGGGATGACACTTAAGCGTAGAGACTTGACCGTCTGAGGTCGGGTCGCTACAAGATGGTATCAGAGCACATGTTGACTGTAGGACGTGACCCCTAGAAACTGGCAAACCCATAGGAAGGATTTTCTCTAAAACTTTCTTTTTCAAAAGATCGTTTACCTCTCTTCTCTTTTGAGCTTATTCAAATATTTACTTTTAGTGAGACCATACCCCTTTTTCCCTTTTGACCACTCGAAAATTCGACGGACGAGACCACTCCAAGAAGTACAAGATATCGGACAACTAAGACCATTCAGAATGAAGAGGATTTTACCATACATTATGATAATGGAAACTACAATTGTTGAAGACTCTGAAGACTAGGAGAATTGGAGACTCTGAAGAATTCCAGATTTTTATGACCTAGGTAGGCTACCCTTATGGAACTTGGCAGACTATGGAAGATGTCAATACCCGAGATCAAGTTGTATCGGAGAAAGACCGGAGCATGGAGAGTTAAAAAAACTCAAAGTTCTGTCAAGGAAAACCCTAAGGCAGGAGATATCAACTATGGAGAGATAGCTCATGGAAATGATAAAAGCAGAAACACGGCTATCCATGGTGTTATTACCCGTTTATGCTATTGTCACCGTGCGGAGTTAAGCATGCAGATGCATGGAAGGATTGGATGGTAGAAAGCTGATGGAGCATCTATCAGCAAAGGATGCAGTTTTAACCTTAGCTGGTGTATCACCAGGATCTGGAGCATTACATCAGGAAGTTTAAAGATGAACCTTCAGGAAGCAGTATTCGACAAGTAAGCATTTCGTAAAGGACTCATGACCCAGAAGCTGAAAGTAGCCATGATAGAGGAGCAAAACCTCGAGACATCAAAGATTCGTCATGAACTGAAGGACAGTAGGATCATGGTCCATGTCGAGGTTGATGAAACCCAGAAGTTTGGAATGCAACTCCAGAATATTCAAGGATGTCACGAGAGACTTTGAGTCAACAGAGATGATCTGGCAAAAGAACTTAAGAAGGACAAGCATGATTGGAAGAAGCCATCGGAGACATGAACAAGACTTGAAGAGTTTGATGACGTTGAGATTTATTGACCTTTAGAAGACCAAACCCCTGTTATATACTTGTGTTAGATGCGACGTTTGTGAGCTGTCATTTGTTTGATGTTTTTTCGACAGCCACACCTGTCTCTTCAAAACTATTGTTTGCATTGTGTGTATCCCTCTCTACCTCTCTTATCTCACCCCCAAACCCATGGACCCAATAGAGGATGAATGGAGATGAGCTTGTATTTTCTAGACCAATGAGTCAATTGGAGACGGACCGATGGATTCAGAACATGGAGGATCACATGGAGAATAACCCTATAGCCGGAAAGGATATGACCCAGCATGCTCTTCAGTGCTTTGAAAGAGGTGCTGCTACTTGGTGGAGGATGTACCAAACCACCAATGGATGGCAAGGAGTAACCACTTGGAAAGAATTTAAGTTGAATTTACCAAAGTCTCGAGTTGTGCCCCAGAAATTGAAGCCTTATGGAAGTTCAGTCTATATTGTTGGGAAAGATCCGTGAAGCTCAGAAGGATGACAAAGAGATTGCTGAGTTAAAAGAGAGGATGAGCAAAGGAAAGGCCAAAGGTTTTCGTAAGGATGAGCACGACACCTTATGGTTCGAGGACCGTGTATATGTGCCCAATAATGCAAAGATCAGGAAGTTAATACTTTAGGAGGCTCATGACTCACCATACTCGATTCGCCCTGGAAACACCAAGATGTATTTGGAGTTGAAGGAGCGTTTCTGGTGGACTGGTATGAAGAAGGATATTGCGGAGTATGTAGTCGTAGGTGATGTATGCCAGAGAGTAAAGGCAGAGCGTCAGAAGCCAGCCGGATTACTACAGCCTATGCCGATACCCGAATGGAAGTGGGATAAGCATGGCATGGATTTCATTACCGGATTTCCCAGAACCCGATCGGGATATGATTCTATCTGGGTAGTAGTTGATTCGCTTGACCAAAGTGGCTCACTTTATCCCAGTGAAAACCACCTATACAAGTGCGAAGTTGGCCAAGATATATTTGACCAGGATCGTATGTCTGCATGGAGTTCCGAGGACCATCGTATCAGATAGAGGAACACGGTTTACCTCAAAGTTTTGGAATCAGTTGCACCAGACTTTGGGTACTAGGCTAGAGTTCAGTACAGCCTTTCATCCGTAGACAGATGGATAGACCGAGAGAGTCAATCAGATTCTGGAGGACATGTTGAGAGCGTGTGCGCTAGATTATGGATCTAGTAGGGATGATAATCTACCTTACGCGGAGTTCTCATACAACAACAGTTACCAAGCCAGTTTGAAGATGGCCCCTTTTGAAGCTTTGTATGGGAGAAGGAGCCAGACACCGTTGATGCGGGATGAAGTTGGAGACCGTCAGTTGTTTGGACCAAATGTGATCAAGGAGTCAGAAGAGAATGTTAAGTTGATTCAAGATAGACTGAAGGTAGCTCAGTCCAGGCAGAAGAGTTATGCAGACTCAAAAACGCAAGGAGGTAGTCTATGAAATTGGAGACAGAGCATGTCTTCGTGTGTCCCCTCTGCGAGGAATTAAACGATTTGGAGTTAAGGGAAAGTTAGCCCCGAGATTTGTAGGACGATACCGAGTTTTGGAGCGTATGGGAGAAGTGGCCAACAAGTTGGAGTCACCCGAAGGACTATCAGGAGTTCATGATGTGTTTCATGTTTCCCAGTTGAAGAAGTGCCATGCAGAGATGGCCAATATTCCCCTGTAAGGACGCTTGACCCTCGAAAGGATAATGGCGTTCCACGAAGTGGAGTATGGACTTCATAAGTATAAGTTTTTTATCTCGGTATGTGGGATATCCCCCGAGGATGAAGAGATGAATTACTATTGGATATAAAGGAGGTATGATGTTGGAAATATGGATCAATGGAAATTCCATAATGAGTCTAAGTAATCATGTCCTAGTTTGGTGCTAATAGAAGGAAGGAAGACAGTACAATTGGATGGATTTAAGAATACTAGGAAGTTGGATGTTGGATTAAGAATCAGTTTCCCCGGTGATGAGTTCAAGGTTTACCAGTGATGAGATGGGCCATAACCCACAGGCCCCAGGACCTGCCAAGAAGCAAACACATTCTTGCTGAAGGAAAAAACCCCGGAAGAAGTTACGATTTTATCAACAGACGATCTTATAGCAGTAACGTAAAACCTGAGAGTTGTGAAGGAACGATAGATGTTTGTTTGGCTTGCAGAATCTATGGATTTATCCGAACTTGGTTCATCGACAAGAGAAGTTCTGCAATGCTTGTGAGGATGATCGAGTGTTAGAATGCGAGATTCGCTAAACCATATACAAGGTAATGATTTGGGTGCGGGATGGATTGATCACCATACCGACTTACTCTTATTGTTCGCCTTGCTATATGGGATGGTAAATCTGAGTGACTTACCTATAGTAGAGAGACGATGATAATAAACCTTGTTTAAACCTTAGAATGGTATAAGTATTTTCCCTTGTACAAGGCAGCTGTGCCAATCATAGGATATACGGTGAGGTTCAGCGAGACCCATTTTCCTGCAGGAGAAACCATAAATTGTTGACCATCATCGATATTGGTTTAGTTTTGGCGTCAGACCCGTCAGCTATGAAGACCCAGTCTCGGAAGAATCCTACCAAGATGAAAGGACAGAAGTATTGCGATAAAGATTATGCCACTATCGGAAGAGCCCAGAGACGGAATTTCCCGAGACCTGAGAAGGTCGACACTTTCAACTATAAGGATGGAGTATATGAGTTTTGATGGAACCGTAACCATGCTTCTAAGGGTGGTAGCACCCTAGACCCCCCTGTGATGATCGATGGATTTTGAGAAGACCCCAATAACCTATTTCTTGCTAGCCTCTCCGAATCTCAAGGACGAGATTCATTTTAAGGGTGGTAGGTTTGTAACATCCCAAAATTCTAAATTTTGGAATGTTATAATAAACAGATAGATTGGATTGATTGACTGAAAGTGAGTGAATTCGAAATCTTTTGAAAGTTAAATGAGAGGGAATAAAAGGACTTTCCCAAACTTTCATTTTGCTTTTATGATCTTCATGAATTCAAATTCTTTTCATCACAAAACCCTGGAGAGAAGATGACATGACTTCTTCCATTTATTTAAATGAAAAGGGGTGTTGAAAATATTTGAATATCATTTGAAAATATTTCCAATTCAGAAACTTCAAGCAACTCAATGATTTTCATGAGAGAAGATAAAATGACTTCTTCAAAACATATGAAATATGAGTTGGAAGTTTAAAAGGATCAAATTTAAAGTCCTTTTGGAAATTATTTTCAATTTGGAGTATTTGGGTTTTATTCAAATTATTTTTCTCCAAAATAAAAATATATGGAAAATAGGGTAACATGATTCCCTACAATAGAAAATTGGAGAAAAATTAATTTGAAATCATTTTGGTATTTTAAAATGATTTTTATGAGGTTTTATTGCAGCAGTAGCACTCTTTGCTTTATCTGAATTTTTGTATATTTTATTTGACGCTAGAAAAATGTTCATATTATAGAAAATCTTTTTCTGAAAATTTTGATATATTATATGCCTATATAAAAATTTATTTTATTTTTATTTATTCAGTTTTCCTTTCTGTTTCTATTTAAAATAAAACTATACGTGCGGGACCCCCATAGTGGCATCGGGCGCCCCATCATTTTATTTTTTCTTCTCTCCTACATGGGCCAGGCCCAGCCGGCCCTATTCCTCCCCATATTTGTTTTCCATAGTTTTTTTTCTTTTCTTTCTTTTCAATTGCTCAAAAAAAAACAACTGCATTGCGCGCGGCCGGCCGAACCGCCTAAGGCCTTTAGGCCCATGCGAGGCGCCTCCCCGTTTCTTTTATTTTCGTCTAAGTTTAGTCCCACATTGCCTAGCCTTTGATCCCTAAACCTCTTTTCCACCTATAAATATAGACCCATAGAGTCTCCAAAAATCATCCGACTCGGGTTAAATCAATATTTTGGTTTGACTAGATTCCTTCAAGAAAAATATTTTTCTCCTCTCCGGCGCGACTTTTGAGAATTGTCTCCTCTCTCCGAAGTCATCTTTTCTATGCCTTATAAAGGTAACTTTTTTTTTCTCTTTTTATACTTCCGTAGTTTATTATTTCTAGAGTAATATGATAGAATAATTAGATTATCAATTAGTCTACGTATTTATACATAGACCTTAGCCGTAACTATTTTTCTTCCGTAAAACAACTTGGCCCTGATTTTTCAAATAACCATAACTTTTCACTCGTTTATCCAAATTAGATGAAACCAGCGCCTATAGTTTCGTCTTGTTTTCACCTATCTAGTTAACCTGTCACGTCAACTTTTTGAAATTTTCAAATTTCGAATTTTGTTCAGATTCATATTCAAACTTCTTTTGAACATAACTTGAGTTCCGTAACTCCGATTTAGTTGATTCTTTTTGCAAATCGAAGCTCTTGACCTAAACTTTTTGATAAGTCCAAATTCACATAATTTTGGTACTGTTAGAACTTGTTTTATGTTGCAAGAGTTATTTGCTTTGTTTTGATGTTTTCCGAACTGGCTTCTTCGTTCTTCCTGATTTTTGAGTGATTGCTTATGTGTGGTTACTATTGCTTGCTCACGATAGATTGAACGGAGTGTGAAGAGTAGAACTATCAAGAGTTATGAGTGCGAATCATCTTCATCAACATTGCAGGCAAGTTCACACTTTGATCATACTTCTTTTACTACCCAGTTTTATTGCATTAGATCAACCCTCAGACATTGCATGATTAGGATCTAATTAAATTGTGGGTTCTGAGAAGTAGATGAGGTAGTACCTATTGCCCTATTTATTATCAAACCCTTGGGAGTTACTTCTACGTTTGCTTATATCGTTATGCTATGCTAGTAGACGTGGATTGGGTTTGAGTGTTATCATGACAGATGTGAGATTGTTAATTAATGGTTAAACTTAAGGTGGCAACTAAAACACACACCTGGGTGGATTGAGGTACCTGGGTATTCCAGGATTGCCTGTTTTTCTTTGGATCGCCACCCAGGCTCAAAGGGATCATGAGATTATTCATGCTAGAAACTTCCGTGTGCAGCCACAAGCTATTATGGGCTCTAGCATAGTCGAGTAGGTCGTGTGAACTCTTACAGTGGTAGAGTAGCAGATGTAGAGGATGTAGGTGGTACTGTCTACCCATTCGTAAGGTGCAAACACTTCTGAAAGACTGTGTCTCGGTCATCCGTTTCTCAAACACCATGTAGTGCGAGAAATCTAACGGAGGAGATCGAGTCTTGTGGGGAAAAGTGCACAAACCTCTGCAGAGTGTACAATCTAATCATGATTAGCCGTGTCCCCGGTTATGGACAACTTGAGTATCTAGTATCTGGATTTTCATGTGAATCTCATCATGTTACTTTAATTAATTTTGTTGGGTGTTGATGATGATACTTAATTGGGATTGAGAATGCTGTCAACCATTCTCAATGTTTAACAACCACCATGATAGTTAAATAAAATTTATTCCTTTGCAGTAGGGAAAAATTGGGTTTTCGCAAAAACATTATAACCATAGAGCTTTTCCACCAGCCATATATGCATGTAGTGATAGCCTTTGTTCATCATTTCTCTATGGTGTGAATTTGCCAGTACATTCAATGTACTGACCCTTTGTGGCTGCAACGTCTCATGTTGCAGGATTCTTACGACGAGTAAGTAATACGTTAGGGTTACGATTTCTACACTCAACTTTGCCGTTGGTGTTGATGGGAATCCACAACCTTGTTACTTCCGCTATTTGGATTGAGGTAATAGTATTTACGTTATTTTATACATGTGATTTACCTCTGTTATAAATCCTCGAGTACTGTGTGTGTCAGCATACCGATCCAGGGACGACACTTAAGCGCAGAGACTTGACCGCCTGAGGTCGGGTCGCTACACAATGGTAACAGTAACAGTGATAGCAGTAATTTTGTAGCAAGTGTAACAGTGATGATAACAGTAGTAACTTAGCAAGAACAATATAAGATAAATTCGTAGGCATTGGATCGGTAATTTGTTGGATGATATTAATCATGAGACAGTTATAACCTAGGGCGATACGGCACTAGCTCCAGTTCGTCAATATAATGTAGGCATGTATTCCGTAAATAGTCATACGTGCTTATGGAAAGAACTTGCATGACATCTTTTGTCCTACCCTCCCGTGGCAGCGGGGTCCATATTGGAAACTAAGGGATATTAAGGCCTCCTTTTAATAGAGAACCGGAACAAAGCATTAACACATAGTGAATACATGAACTCCTCAAACTACGATCATCACCGGGAGTGGTACCGACTATTGTCACTCCAGGGTTGCCGGATCATAACACGTAGTAGGTGACTATAACTTGCAAGATCGGATCTAGAACATGGATATAATGATGATAACATAAACGGTTCAGATCTGAGTTCATGGCACCCGGGCCCAAAGTGACAAGCATTAAGCATGGCAAAGTCATAGCAACATCAATCTTAGAACATAGTGGATACTAGGGACCAAGCCCTAACAAAACTAACTCGATTACATGATGAATCTCATCCAACTCCTCACCGACCAGCGAGCCTACGAAGTAATTACTCACTCCCGGTGGGGAGCATCATGGAATTGGCGATGGAGAAGGGTTGGTGATGATGAAGAACGAAGATCCCCCTCTCCGGAGCCCCAAACAGACTCCAAATCTGGCCTCCCGATGAAGAATAGGAGGTGACGGCGGCTCCATCTTGTTGATCGCGATAATTCTTTCTCCTCATTTTTTCTGGAATAATAGGATTTTATAGCATCGATTTTAGGGTCTGCGGGGCCACCAGGTGGGGACAACCCACCTGGGCGCGCCAGGAGAGGGTGGCGTGCCCTGGTGGGTTGTGCCCACCCAGGTGCCCCTCTCTGGTAGTTCTTGGCTCCAGAAATTCTTGTTTATTATATAAAAATTCCTCGCAAAGTTTCATTCCATTCCGAGAACTTTTATTTCTGCACAAAAACAACATCATGGTAGTTCTGCTGAAAACAGCGTCTGTCCAGGGTTAGTTTCATTCAAATCATGCAAAGTAGAGTCCAAAACAAGAGGAAAAGCGTTAGGGAAAGTAGATACGTTGGAGACGTATCATTAGCTTAGCATAATGATCGTTCAATTTTATTGCTATTGCTTTCTTCATGTCAAATACATATTCCTTCGACTATGAGATTATGCAACTCCCGGATACCGGAGGAATGCCTTGTGTGCTATCAAACGTCACAACATAACTGGGTGATTATAAAGATGCTCTACAGGTATCGCCGAAGGTGTCTGTTGAGTTGGCATAGATCAAGATTAGGATTTGTCACTCCGAGTTTCGAAGAGGTATCTCTAGGCCCTCTCGGCAATACACATCATAAGCTTGCAAGCAAACGACTAAGGAGTTAGTCACGAGGTGTTTATTACTGTACGAGTAAAGAGACTTGCCGGTAACAAGATTGAACTAGGTATGAAGATACCGACAATCGAATCTCGGGCAAGTAACATACCGATAGACAAAGGGAATTACGTATGTATGTAGGAGCCAATATGAGCATCTAGGTTCCGCTGTTGGTTATTGACAAGAGAGGTGTCTCGGTCATGTCTACATAGTTCTCGAACCCGTAGGGTCCGCACGCTTAACGTTCGTTGAGGATATAGTATTATATGAGTTATGTGATTTCGTGACCGAATGTTGTTCGGAGTCCCGGATGAGATCACGAACATGACGAGGAGTCTTGAAATGTTCGATAGGTAAAGATTGATATATAGGACGATAGTATTCGGACACCGGAAGTGTCTCGGGGGTCTCCGGGTACTTATCGGGTCACGGAATGGGGTTCCGGGCACCCCCGGCAAAAGATATGGGCCTTATCGGCCAAAAGGGGAAACGCACCAGCCACCAGGGGCTGGTGCGCCCCCATATGGGCTGAACCAATGGGAGAAGGAAAGAGGGGAAGAGAAAGGAATGGGGGGATTCGGCCTCCCCCTTCCCTCTCTCCCCCTCCTCTTTCCTTCCCCCTCCGGCAGATATGGCAGGGGGCGCGCGGCTAGGGAGGATCCCAAGTAGGATTCGGTCCTATTTGGGGCACCTCCTGGCCTCTCCCCTCCCCCTCCCACCTATATATATATATATATATATATATATATATATATATATATATATACATATATATATATGTGGGGGGGGCGCCCCTAGCACACACCAGACAATTGCCTAGCCGTGTGCGGCGCCCCCCCTCCACAGTTTACACCCTCGGTCATATTCTTGCGGTGCTTAGGCGAAGCCCTGCAAAGATCACTTCACCATCACCATCACCATGCCGTCATGCTGACAGAACTCATCTACTACCTCGACGTCTTCCTGGATCAAGAAGACAAGGGACGTCACCGAGCTGAACGTGTGCAGAACTCGGAGGTGCCGTACGTTCGGTACTCGATCGATGGAGCGCAAAGAAAGTTTGACTACATCAATCGCGTTGTGAAATGCTTCTGCTTACAATCTACGAGGGTGAGGGAGTCCTGGATTTGGGGGTCCTCAGGTGTCCCTATTCCATATGGGCCGGACTGATGGGCCGTGAAGATACAAGGCAGAAGGCCTTCCCCCCGTGCCCGGATAAGACTCTCCTATGCGTGGATGGCAAGATTGGTGTCCTGATATGTAATTTCCTTCCTCTGTGAACCGACTCTGCACGACCCTAGGCCCCTCTGGTGTGTATATAAACCGGAGGGTTTAGTCCGTAGAGGTTATCAGAATTTACATAGGCTAGACAACTAGGGTTTAGCCATTACGATCTCGAGGTAGATCAACTCTTTTAACCCCTATACTCATCAAAGTCAATGAAGCAGGAAGTAGGGTTTTACCTCCATTAAGAGGGCCCAAACCTGGGTAAACATCATGTCCCCTTTGTCTCCTGTTACCTTCGATCCTCAGACGCACAGTTCGGGACCCCCTACCCGAGATCGGCCGGTTTTGACACCGACATTGGTGCTTTCATTGAGAGTTCCTTTGTGTTGTCGATGGAAGGATCGATGGCTTGTCTTGTCATTAATGACAATATTACTTCTGGAAGGGCCCTAACTCCAGGACAGGTCCTCCAGCTCGGCGGTTTTACCATGGGCGCTTGCTAGGCCGTTAAGTCAACGGCGGCCCCCACAGTCGCCAAACATCATCTCTGCATCAGCCTCGAACACTCCGAAAATATGAATCCGGCTGATGTCTCGTCCTTGAATGAGCTGCTAGATCGCATCGCCGTCCTGGGGGTCACAACAAACTATGATCGGATTGGGCCTAAACCCGATCAGAGGGAAATCAAGTCCCCGTCGATCACCCATCTGGTAGCGGTCGTTGAGGAACGGGCTGAGAACGCTCCTCCCCCTAAGTTAAGCACTAGCTATGTTCGGATTTCCGAGCCCTGTGAGCCGGATACCCATCATTGGGAAGAGACTTCATGTCCCCCGAACATAGGATCAGGCATTAAACCCGGAAGCCTTCAGGACCTTGCTGATCCTGAACTGGTGACCTCGGAGATTCTTCAAACTCCGGATCCAATCGTGGGTCAGGGTTCGGATTTTAGCCCGCCCACCCACCACAAGCAATATTCCCCAAGCAATTCAGGGCCTCCAGACATATGTGACCTAATGTATGTACGACAACAATCTCAGGAAACGGTCCATCACTTCTGGGCCAGATTCCTCCTTGTTAAAAACAAGATTAAAGATTGCTGCGACGATGACACGGTTTCAGTAATTTGTCGTAACTGTACGGACAAGGGAGTTCTCAATGCCCTCAACCATCGCCACATACAGCACTTCACAGACTTGGCGCACATAGTACAGAAGTACTGTGCGATGGAAAGCGCATGGAAGGCCCAGATAGCCCGGTGGGAACTCCCTGTGTTTAAGCAAACCACCGTACCGGCAAAATCCACCCTTACGAAACATCCGACCACAAGCCCGTTGACAAGAAAAACAAACCCTTCACGGGATATAGAACCATCCTTGACGAACTGCTCGACAAGCCCTGTCAGATACATACAACGCCGAGCACCGAACCAACGCATAGCCTTCGGGCATGTTGGGTACTCCGGCAAGTGGGTAAGAGCGGTGAGGCTATCCTCACCAGTACCACTCCAGAGAAGTACTCTTTGGAGGATGACGATGTCAATGTCTTTACGGTCTTTGAGACCTTTTCTTCAAATAATCGGTGCAAACGGGCGCTCCGCGACCTCACCGAAGTCAACCAAGTAACCACAATAAACCCTTGGAGTGATACGGCCATAACTTTTGCCGCCGCCGATGAACCAAGGGCCCGATCAGTCCGAGCACCGGCCGCCTTGGTCTTAAATCCAATTGTGGACGGCTTTCGGCTTACCAAAGTGCTCATGGATGGCGGTAGCGGACTTAACCTCATCTAGGAAGATACGCTTGACAAAATGCAAATGGACAAGAGTCGCATCGAGCAAAGCAGTACCACCTTTCGAGGTATTATCCCCAGCCGGGAAGCACGATGCTCAGGGAAAATTAAGCTCGATGTAGTATTCGGCACGCCTGATAACTATAGGTCCGAAGAGTTGGTCTTCCACACAGCCCCTTTCAATAGCCGATATCACGCCCTTTTGGGGCGGGACGCCTTCGCACGCTTCCAAGCCATAACCCATTACGGGTACATGAAGCTTAAAATGCCAGGGCCCAACGAAGTAATCACTATCATTAGTGATCCGGATATAGCACTCCATGCCGAAAACAAAACCCCATCCTTGGCCCTCGAAGCACTATCCGAGGCCCTCGCGGCCGAAGAGCTAACCACTCTGCGTTCCACAGTGGACAAAGACGATGTAATCCTCGACAAGAGGCCCAAATCCACATCTTTCAAACCAGCAGATGAAATAGTCAAATTTCAAGTGCACCCTACGGATCCAAACAAAACATCATCCATTGGAGCACAGCTGGATCCAACGATCGACGCCACCCTACGAGCATTCCTACGTGAAAATTGGGACATCTTCGCCTGGCATCCTTCGTACATGCCTGGAATCCCACGAAGACTGGCCGAACATAGCCTCAACATAATAAAGGGGTTCAAACCAATCAAGCAAACACTGCGGCGCTTTTCCGAGCCCAAACAACAAGCTATGGGTGAGGAACTAGCCAAACTACTTGAGGCCGGGTTCATTAGAGAAATCAAGCACCCGGACTGGCTAGCCAACCTGGTCATGGTACTGAAGAAGGATAAATCCTGGCGCCTCTGCGTCAATTTCAAAGACATCAATAAGGCTTGCCCTAAGGACCCCTTCCCGCTGCCCCGCATTGACCAAATCATTGATGCGACTACATGACACGACTCATTGTGTTTCCTTGACGCATACTTCGGATACCATAAAATCAAGATGAAGGAGTCCAATCAGGCCACAACGACATTTATTACCCCGTATGGGCCTTTCTGCTTCAACACTATGCCTTTCGGGCTCAAAAACGCTGGCGCCACTTACCAACACATGATTCTGATACGTCTCCAACGTATCTATAATTTATGAAGTATTCATGCTATTATATTATCCATCTTAGATGTTTAATGGGCTTTACTAAGCACTTTTATATGATTTTTTGGACTAACCTATTAACCCAGAGCCCAGTGCCAGTTCCTGTTTTTTCCCTTGTTTTAGTGTTTCGAAGAAAAGGAATATCAAACGGAATGAAACCTTCGGGAGAGTTATTTTTGGAAAGAAAGCAATCCGGGAGACTTGGAGTGCACGTCAGGGGATCAACGAGGAAGGCACGAGGTAGGGGGGGCACGCCTACCCCCTGGGCGCGCCCTCCACCCTCGTGGGCCCCTCGTGGCTCCCCTGACGTATTTCTTCCTTCTATATATACCAATATACCCTAAAACCATCGAAGAACAGAATAGATCGGGAGTTCCGCTGCCGCAAGCCTCTGTAGCCACCAAAAACCAATCGGGACCCTCTTCCGGCACCCTGCCGGAGGGGGGGATCCCTCACCGGTGGCCATCTTCATCATCCCGACGCTCTCCATGACGAGGAGGGAGTAGTTCACCCTCGGGGCTGAGGGTATGTACCAGTAGCTATGTGTTTGATCTCTCTCTCTCTCTCTCTCGTGTTCTTGAGGTGATACGATCTTGATGTATCGCGAGCTTTGCTATTATAGTTGGATCTTATGATGTTTCTCCCCCTCTACTCTCTTGTAATGGATTGAGTTTCCCCTTTGAAGTTATCTTATCGGATTGAGTCTTTTAATGATTTATGAACACTTGATGTATGTCTTGCGTGGGATACCCGTGGTGACAATGGGGTATTCTATTGATCCCCTTGATGTATGTTTTGGTGATCAACTTGCGGGTTCCGCCCATGAACCTATGCATAGGGGTTGGCACACGTTTTCGTCTTGATTCTCCGGTAGAAACTTTGGGGCACTCTTTGAGGTTCTATGTGTTGGTTGGATAGATGAATCTGAGATTGTGTGATGCATATCGTATAATCATACCCACGGATACTTGAGGTGACATTGGAGTATCTAGGTGACATTAGGGTTTTGGTTGATGTGTGTCTTAAGGTGTTATTTTACTATGAACTCTAGGGCTGTTTGTGACACTTATAGGAATAGCCCAATGGATTGATCGGAAAGAATAACTTTGAGGTGGTTTCGTACCCTACCATAATCTCTTCGTTTGCTCTCCGCTATTAGTGACTTTGGAGTGAATCTTTGTTGCATGTTGAGGGATAGTAATATGATCCAACTATGTTATTATTGTTGAGAGAACTTGCACTAGTGAAAGTATGAACCCTAGGCCTTGTTTCCTAGCATTGCAATACTATTTGTGCTCACTTTTATTACTTGTTACCTTGCTATTTTTATATTTTCAGATTACAAAAAATCTATATCTACCATCCATATTGCACTTGTATCACCATCTCTTCGTCAAACTAGTGCACCTATACAATTTACCATTGTATTGGGTGTGTTGGGGACACAAGAGACTCTTTGTTATTTGGTTGCAGGGTTGTTTGAGAGAGACCATCTTCATCCTACGCCTCCCACGGATTGATAAACCTTAGGTCATCCACTTGAGGGAAATTTTCTACTGCCCTACAAACCTATGCACTTGGAGGCCCAACAACGTCTACAAGAAGAAGGTTGCGTAGTAGACATCAAGCAGTTTCTGGCGCCGTTGCCGGGGAGGTGAGTGCTTGAAGGTATATCTTTAGATCTTGCAATCGAATCTTTTTGTTTCTTGTTTTAGCACTAGTTTAGTTTATAAAAGATAACTATAAAAAATGGAATTGAGTTTACCTCATACGCTTCATCTTTTTAATATCTTTCGTGAGTATGATGGGAAGGAAAATTGTGCCAAAGTGTTAGAAGAAGAATGCATTAAAATGTTTGGCACTAAATCTTTGAATGATGAGCATGATTGCAATGTTGTTAGTATGAACTCCTTGAATATCCATAGTACTAATGATGATTGCACTAGTTATGATGAAAATGTCTACTATAAACATGTCAATTTTTGTGGAGTGCATTGGGTTTGCAAGTACACACCAAATAGGGAAGATAGATATTGCAAGAGGCATAAGCATTTAGAAACTAAATTGTTGCAAGAAAGGCTAGCTGTTTGTGCTAAAAATTTAAATTTTCTTAGCCGTACTTGTGAACTTTGCAATGAACATGATCATTTCAGTACCCAATGCAAATTGTTTCATGATTGTATCATGTCCAAAAATTGTGATGACTTGATTTCCCTTGCACATCATAATGAACTTAGTTTGCTCTTGGGTTATGAAGAAATGAAACGTATAACTGAGGTTATTCCAGAATTTGCCCTTGATAGAGTTCTTCATTTTGATCTAGAAGAAATTTATATGTATTGTGCGGTGAATTGCATTGAAAATCCTTATATTGCCAATTACATAAAGAAAACAAAACAAATAGAAGATGAAGAGAATACTAACGAAAGGGAAGAGACCTCCCAATATTCTCCTATTATTTCTTATGATGAATCAGGTAACGAGGAGGAGCCTTCTATTCAACCAATCTCATTAATAAGGAGCTCCAAAAAGAGGATTGAACCCACACATGAGGTGAAGAAGAAGAAAAGAAAAAGGAAGAGAGGTAAAAATATATCTCTCCCAAATAATGTTGCTCCTATTATTGTTGTGCCCCGTGAAAATGAATCAAAAATAATTGTGGAAGATGATGCACTTGATGATGATCTCGTTATGCCTATTGCTTGTTATGATGATTATGATTGGGAAGATAATGATACTTCTTATGATCTTGAAAATCTTTTTGGCACTTGCTTGGAAGAATATGATAATTGCTATGCTATTGGTGCTATCCATACTATTAATAATGAGAGTGATTATGCTTATGATATGAAAAGGCCCAAGCTTGGGGATGCTATGTTTGATGATGATGATGTTTTTGACAATATATTTTCTGCAATTAATTTTTGTCCCAAGCTTGGGGATGCTACGTTTAATGAAGATGATATTTTTAGTCTCCCAAGTTTTGATATGCAAATTTATAATGATGATAGCATGCCTCCTACTTATGATGATTATATTGATGAAAGTGGGTTTGGAAGAGTGTCAACTTTAGGAAGTAATGATCCCACTATTTTGGAGGATGTTGAATCTTATTATGATAAATATGAAAGTGGATTTGGAGAGGTCATGACTTTATTTAGTGATGAATCCACTATTTTGGAAGAAGTTTCAATTGATTATGATGAGAACAAAGTTGCTACTTATGATGATTATTGTGATGAAAATTATGCTATAAAGAGTAGTGATGATTATATTTATAAAACTTGTCATAATTATGATTACCCTTTTTCTGAACATTACTCATTTAATGTGGAAACAATTTATAGTATTCGAGTCTCTTATGATACTCTCACTATTCCGAATGAGAAGAATTTTGCTTATGTAGAGAGTAGTAAATTTTCTATGCAAGTAGATCATGAAAAGAATGCTTTAGGTGCTGGTTATATTGTTGAATTCATTCATGATGCTACTGAGAATTATTATGAGGGAGGAACATATGCTTGTAGGAATTGCAATAATATCAAGTTTCCTCTCTATGTGCTTAAAGTTTTGAAGTTATGCTTGTTTTGCCTTCCTATGCTAGTTGATTATTGTTCCCATAAGTTGTTTGCTCACAAAATCCCTATGCATAGGAAGTGGGTTAGACTTAAATGTGCTAGTCATATTCTTCATGATGCTCTCTATATGTTTCAATTCTTATCTTTTATGCGAGCATCATTGAAATCATCATGCCTAGCTAGGGGCGTTAAACGTTAGCGCTTGTTGGGAGGCAACCCAATTTTATTTTAGTTTCTTGATTTTTGGTTCTGTTTAGTAATAAATATTTCATCTAGCCTCTGGTTAGATGTGGTTTTATGTTTTAATTAGTGTTTGTGCCAAGTAGAACCTTTGGGAAGACTTGGGTGAAGTCTTTATGATCATGCTGTAAAAAACAGAAACTTTAGCGCTCACGAGATTAGCTTCAACTTTTTACTGGAGAGTGCTATTTAGTTTATTCTTTTTGCATATGATTACTATACAAATTACTCAGGTCCACCAATTTATTTTAGAATTTTTTGAGTTCCAGAAGTATACGTTTGATAAATATTACTACAGACTGTTCTGTTTTTGACAGATTCTGTTTTCATTGTGTTGCTTGCTAATTTTGATGAACCTATGGCTAGTAAAATAGTTTATAAACCATAGAGAAGTTGGAATATAGTATGTTTAACACCAATATGAATAAAGAATGAGTTCATTACAGTACCTTGAAGTGGTGTTTTGTTTTCTTTTGCTAACGGAGCTCACGAGATTTTCTGTTAAGTTTTGTGTTGTCAAGTTTTCAAGTTTTGGGTAAAGATTCGATGGACTATGGAATAAGGAGTGGCAAGAGACTAAGCTTGGGGATGCCCAAGGCACCCCAAGGTAATATTCAAGGATAACTAAGAGCCTAAGCTTGGGGATGCCCCGGATGGCATCCCCTCTTTCGTCTTCGTTCATCGGTAACTTTACTTGGAGCTATATTTTTATTCACCACATGATATGTGTTTTGCTTGGAGTGTCATTTTATTTTCTTTAGCCTTGTTTTCTGTTTGAATAAAATACCAAGATCTGAAATTCTTAAATGAGAGAGAGTCTTCACATAGCTACATAGTTATTTAACTACTCATTGATCTTCACTTATATCTTTTTGGAGTAGTTTGTCATTTACTCATGTGCTTCACTTATATCCTATGAGTAAATAGTCGATGATTTGAATGTCATAAATCTTAAATTATATATGTTTCATATGCCTTTCCCATGGGGAGTAATGCCTTCACATATAAGAAGTAGAGGTGGTAAATTTATTGAAGGTTAGCAAACATTGTATTGGTCACTTGAACAATTCATGAAAGAATATTGAAGGAAGAGAGATTTCACATATAAATATACTATCCTGGACATCTTCTATGATTGTGATCCCCATTATTTATTTTCAAACCTGAGCAAATTAGTTGAAGTTGGACAAGGAAGACAACATAATGAGTTATGCTTGGGTATATTTGTATAGAAGTTATATTGTTATGGATCCTCTAACATGTGGTGCTTGCTATTTAGAATCCTTTGCTAGCCAAAATATCTGTACTAAGCGGGAATACTGCTTGTGCATCCAAAATCCTTGAACCAAGTTTCTTCCATGAGTGTCCACCATATCTACCTATATGCGGTATTTACCTGCCGTTCCAAGTAAATTTGCATGTGCCAAACTCTAAACCTTCAAATAATAATCTGTTTTGTATGCCCGAATCGCTCATGTAGCGACTAGGGGTTGTCAGTATCTTCCATGCTAGGTGGGTTATTCTCAAGATGAGTGGACTCCGCTCATCATTCACGCGAAAAATGGCTGGTAACGGGGATGCCCAGTCCCATGATCAAAAGATCGAAATCAAATAAAAAATAATTGCAAACAAAACTCCCCCAGGATTGATGTTAGTTGGAGGCACCCGTTGTTGTTTCAGGCAAGCCATGGATTGATGATTGTTGGTGGAGGGGGAGTAAAATCTTTACCTTTCTGTTTGGGAACCACCTATAATGTATGTAGTATGGAAGATATTGGGAACTCTTGGTTGTTATGTTGACAATGAAAGCATACTTCTCAAAATTATTTTCATCTCTGTTTTTGCTTCGAGCTCTGGCACCTCTGCAAATCCCTGCTTCCCTCTGCGAAGGGCCTATCTTTTACTTTTATGCAAGAGTCAGTAGTATTCCTTCTCATTCCAACCTACTCTTTATTTGGCAAGCATCATGTGATGGAAAGATCTAGGCATATATGGCCATTCAAATATATTTGAGCATGAATTATTACTGTTGACATTACCCCTGAGGTAAAAGGTTGGGAGGCGAAACATTAAGCCCTTATCTTTCTCTGTGTTCGATGAATACTGTTTGTTCTAAAAATATGCTTTGAGTGGTAGCAATCATGGAAGACTAAATGATAGTTGAGTATGTGAAGTTTGCTGAATCAACGCTCTGACATAGACTCTTCCTGAAAATAAGATGAATTGTAATTGTTTGATGACTAATAACACGGTTTGTTAGTTTTCAAGAAAGTTTATGTTCTATACTTTAACATGTGAATAGTTTGTTACTTGATCATGCAAAGTTTTATGATATGAGCTACTGTTATGACATATAATGATGCTAGAAAAGGTGATTGAAATTATCATTGATCAAACTTGTGCACCTGCTAGCATTCACACTTCATAAATTCTTTCTTTTATCATTTACCTACTCGAGGACGAGCAGAAATTAAGCTTGGGGATGCTGATACGTCTCCAACGTATCTATAATTTATGAAGTATTCATGCTATTATATTATCCATCTTAGATGTTTAATGGGCTTTACTAAGCACTTTTATATGATTTTTGGGACTAACCTATTAACCCAGAGCCCAGTGCCAGTGCCAGCTCCTGTTTTTTCCCTTGTTTCAGTATTTCGAAGAAAAGGAATATCAAACGGAGTCCAAACGGAGTGAAACCTTCGGGAGAGTTATTTTTGGAAAGAAAGCAATCTGGGAGACTTGGAGTGCACGTCAGGGGATCAACGAGGAAGGCACGAGGCAGGGGGCGCGCCTACCCCCCTGGGTGCGCCCTCCACCCTCATGGGCCCCTTGTGGCTCCCCTGACGTATTTCTTCCTCCTATATATACCAATATACCCTAAAACCATCGGAGAACAGAATAGATCGGGAGTTCCGCCGCCGCAAGCCTCTGTAGCCACCAAAAACCAATCGGAACCCTGTTCCGGCACCCTGTCGAAGGGGGGGATCCCTCACCGGTGGCCATCTTCATCATCCCGGCGCTCTCCATGACGAGGAGGGAGTAGTTCACCCTCGGGGCTGAGGGTATGTACCAGTAGCTATGTGTTTGATCTCTCTCCTCGTGTTCTTGAGGTGATACGATCTTGATGTATCGCGAGCTTTGCTATTATAGTTGGATCTTATGATGTTTCTCCCCCCCCTCTACTCTCTTGTAATGGATTGAGTTTCCCCTTTGAAGTTATCTTATCGGATTGAGTCTTTTAATGATTTGAGAACACTTGATGTATGTCTTGTGTGGGATACCCGTGGTGACAATGGGGTATTCTATTGATGCACTTGATCTTTTTTAGAAAAAAAAAGATTGAGCCGAGTTTAATTGCAATCAATTAGAAGAAACCATAAATTCCATATACCATAGAAATCTAGGATAGAGAAGCTATATCCTATTCATTGGTACTAATCATGGATACTTCAACTTTTTTATATTGGAACTGGCTCTCTATCCATGGAATCTCATCCATCATCCATACATAACGAATTGAGACGAATAAATAGATTAACCTTGAAACAACAACGATTAATTACTCTTGCTATAAAACAGGCTCGTATTTTATCCCCTCAATTTTCTTTAATGAGTTGATATTATATTAATTGAATATCCTTTTTTTTCTTTTACGCTGTATGTTTTGGTGATCAACTTGCGGGTTCCGCCCATGAACCTATGCATAGGGGTTGGCACACGTTTTCATCTTGATTCTCCGGTAGAAACTTTGGGGCACTCTTTGAGGTTCTATGTGTTAGTTGAATAGATGAATCTGAGATTGTGTGATGCATATCGTATAATCATACCCACGGATACTTGAGGTGACATTGGAGTATCTAGGTGACATTAGGGTTTTGGTTGATGTGTGTCTTAAGGTGTTATTTTACTATGAACTCTAGGGTTGTTTGTGACACTTATAGGAATAGCCCAATGGATTGATCGGAAAGAATAACTTTGAGGTGGTTTCGTACCCTACCATAATCTCTTCGTTTGTTCTCCGCTATTAGTGACTTTGGAGTGACTCTTTGTTGCATGTTGAGGGATATATAGTTATATGATCCAACTATGTTATTATTGTTGAGAGAACTTGCACTAGTGAAAGTATGAACTCTAGGCCTTGTTTCCTAGCATTGCAATACCGTTTGTGCTCACTTTTATTACTTGTTACCTTGCTGTTTTTATATTTTCAGATTACAAAAACCTATATCTACCATCCATATTGCACTTGTATCACCATCTCTTCACCGAACTAGTGCACCTATACAATTTACCATTGTATTGGGTGTGTTGGGGACACAAGAGACTCTTTGTTATTTGGTTGCAGGGTTGTTTGAGAGAGACCATCTTCATCCTATGCCTCCCACGGATTGATAAACCTTAGGTCATCCACTTGAGGGAAATTTGCTACTGCCCTACAAACCTCTGCACTTGGAGGCCCAACAATGTCTACAAGAATAAGGTTGCGTAGTAGACATCAGATTCAAACATGTCTGGAAAAGCAAATTGACAAGACAGTGGAGGCATATGTGGATGATATAGTCATAAAGACTAAACATGTCGAATCATTGGTCGATGATCTACGCCTCACATTCGACAACCTCCGAACATATGACATACGGCTCAATCCATAAAAATGTGTGTTCAGCGTTCCAGCCAGGAAACTACTCGGGTTCATTGTTTCCAATAGAGGAATCGAAGCGAATCCAGCCAAAAGCCGAGCCCTGTCACAATTGGCAACGCAAACAGACTTAAAGCAGGTCCAAAACCTAGCTGGGTGCGTGGCAGCCTTGAGCCGCTTTATCTCCAGATTGGGAGAAAAAGCGCTGCCACTTTATCGACTGCTCCGACGCACCGACCACTTCGAATGGATGGATGCGGCTACAGACGAGTTGGAAGAAATAAAGACTTTGTTAGCAAGCAACCCCAATCCTAGCCGCACCAAGTGTTGGCGAGCCTATGTTGCTCTACATATCTGCGACTCACCAGGTGGTGAGTGCCGTACTCGTCGTCGAACGAGAGGAAGATGGACACAAATTCCCAATCCAGAAACCAGTGTACTATGTATCGGCGATCCTTACTCCATCCAAATCTCGATACCCGCACTATCAGAAGATAACCTATGCGGTCTTCATGGCATCCCGGAAGCTGCGGCACTACTTTCAAGAGTGTTTGATCACGGTGGCATACGAAGTACCACTCAATGACATCATAAATAATCGGGATGCCACCGGCCACATAGCCAAATGGGCCATCGAGCTCTTACCATTTGAAATAACATACAAGCCACGCCGAGCTATTTAATCTCAGGTATTGGCCGACTTTGTCACTGAATGGACGGAAGCCGAACTTCCTAAAGGGTACAACACATACTCCAACTAGATCATGTACTTCGACGGCTCCAAAATGTTAGCCGTACTCGGGGCTGGCATTATCTTAACATCCCCTACGGGGGACACAGTCCGCTACGTGTTACAAATCATGTATACGGACTCCAACAATGCGGCCAAATATGAAGCACTACTACATGGTCTCCGAATGGCTGTCTCTATGGGCATACAACGCCTAGAGGTGCGTGGGGATTCAAACCTCACAATATCCCAAATAAATGGGGAATTCGATGCAAAATACCCAAAGATGACGGCATACCGAAACGCCGTACTCAAAATATCAGCTCGGTTTGAGGGGCTCGAGTTCCATCATGTTGCTCGAGACAGCAATCAGGCAGCAGACATCCTTGCTAGAATGGGCCCTAAACGCGATCCCGTCCCGCCTAACACCTTTCTGGAAAGGCTCTTCAAGCCATCCGTGGTATGGCAGGACGAGAGCAGAAATATTAGTCCGGAGTCGATCATACCCCCAGCTGCGGAAGACAATTCTGGTATCATCGGGGGCTCGAGTACCGAAATGACACCTTCCGCTCATGTAATCATGGCCGTCATTGCTCCATGGACCGAACCCTTCCTAGCCTACCTTAATAAGAAGGAACTCCCTGATGACCAGAATGAGGCCCGTCGCATAGTTCAACGCTCTAAGGCCTACAAAGTTCACGAAGGTGAACTCTACAAGAAAAGTACTACTAGAGTCCTTCAAAGATGCATCTCCGAAGAGGAGGGGCGGCGGCTTTTGGTTGAAATACATGCTGGTCTTGGTGGCCATCACGCCACAGATCGGGCCCTCGTAAGCAAGGTCTTCCGTACAGGTTTCTTTTGGCCAACGGCCCGAGCAGACGCATAGGACCTTGTACAGCGCTGTGTGGGATGTCAACTTTTCGCCAACCAAAGTCATATGCCGCCCACCGCCTTAAGAACAATCCCCGTCACTTGGCCCTTTGCGGTCTGGGGGCTAGATATGGTCGGACGCCTTAAAGGGGGAAGCCACAAGAAGAAATACTTGCTGGTTATGGTGGACAAATTCACAAAGTGGATAGAGGCCAAACCAGTAAAAACGGCCGAAGCCAGGCCAGTGATCGATTTTATATTAGGTGTGGTACACCGTTATGGTGTCCCGCATAGCATCATCACTGATAATGGCTCCAATTTCACAGCCAATGAGGTAAAACATTGGTGTGCTAACTTGGGCATTAAGCTCGATTACGCTTCTGTATAGAACCCTCAAACAAACGGTCAAGTTGAACGGGCTAATGGCCTGATAATGAGCGGCATCAAACCCAGACTAGTGCGATCCCTACGGGAGTCAGATAAACACTGGGTCGAGGAACTCGATTCCATACTCTGGGGACTACGGACCACGCCCAATCGCACGACTGGATACACACCCTTTTTATGGTGTACGGCGCGAGGTTGTCTTGCCCTGCGACATTTTTCAGGACTCACCTCGAGTGCGCACGTATGAAGAGAGAGAAGTCGAGCTCGATCGGCAGGACGGCTTAGACGGCCTGGAGGAGGAGCACGATATTGCAAGAGCCCGTTCCGCATTCTATCAACAACAAGCTCGGAGATACCAAAGCAGAGAAGTGCGGGCCAAGACCTATAATGTAGCCGACCTCGTTTTACGTCTCCTAGAGAAGAAAAAGGACAATATCAAACCAAAATGGGAAGGTCCCTTCATTATCGATGAAATTCTCACAGGGGGAGCCCATCGCCTTCGCAATGCATCGGATAATTGCCTAGAGCCGAATCCATGGAACGCTGCTCGGCTTCGAAGATTCTATGTATAAGTTCGGCCTGTTTCTTTTTCGCCCCTTTCTTTCCCTCTTCATTTCTTTTTTCCTTGTTTTTATACGATTCCCAGGATATGTTCGGATAGGCCGAACACTTAAGGGGTACACATCCTAAAATGTATACACCCCTCCATGACTAGGGGCTTCTTTAACCGAAGCATATTATTATTCAGAGCCTGGAGCTCACAATGTACACGTCGTTTGTTCATATACACTCCTTTTGCCATTATATGCACCTCTATGACTTAAGTTTTTGCCAAGCTGGGTTGCCTCGCTCCTGTGTTTATGCCCTACGTTCCCGATTGTTCGGCTAGGGCGTAAAGGGAGCACCTTTGCGATTGTTACAACTGGGTAATCCGTACCTGTACCTCAGACGGGTGAAGCCGGAAGCTAGCGTTCTTAAGAGAATAATTGGTCGGCAATCAAATGACCGATTGTTACATTCTTGTAACTCTTCAAAAATACAGGACAGTTTTTTCCGTACTACGGACCAAAGCCTAGGCACGCATAATTAAAGCATGCCAACCCAAGGAAAGGAACCCTTAATGGAACTATTGTCCTTGCAAGATGTTTCTTACATATGTAATATAACATACCTCCCGAACTAATTTTTTTTTGTCTGTTCGAGCACAATGACTGGGTTGCCTGGTTTCCGGACATAGTTAATGCTTCTTTTCTAGTGTCCGGAAACATTCCACCATTTTGGTCCGGAGTTTAAAGCCGAAAGTCTGCGATGACAAAACTTTCCACATGTTCGACTAAAGATACAGGTTGATCATAGAGTACATTGATACATTGAATCAAATACCTATTCCTTATCTATCTATTAGACTGTCTAACCTACAGTCTTCCTGCAAATATTTCGCAGCTATCATTACTTGGTCGTACACCAAATTCAATGGAATTTCTTTCCCGTATGGTCCCTGCGGTCCCACTCGTATGATTCAGATCTAGCTTGGTGAAGTGTGTTTTCACCATAGCCCAGGCTTCTCATGCGCCTTCACGGCAGGCGGACGTCTTCCATAGCTCAAAGCGGTGCCGTGCACCTTTGAACAGGTTTGCCAAGCCCTCCATACTTTCTGGAGGTGTATTGGATGGCCATAAAGCCTTGACCATACTCCTCATGGCTTTCCGGGCCCGAGCATGTACCATGGACAGTTCCTTCAGCACGTCGCCTCGAAATTCGGATACTTCTTCTTCCGGCCGACCAATTAACAGACCTGCAGCAACAGAGTTATGGCATTCCAAACTATGGACTAAACATGAGCCCCTATGGTGGTTCTAAAACAAGACATACCAAACATGCCGCCCTTTAACTTCTCATTTTGTTTATGATCAGCCAATAACTGAGCCTTTAAGCTCTCTATCTCTTCGGATTGTTTGTCTTTTTCCTCCTTGTGTTTTTTCTTCTCGGACGTGCTCCTTGCGGCCTTTTTCATTTCTACTAGTTCGGCGGTCATGGCATTCAGCTGCGTCTGGTTTATCTTCAGCTCCTGGGTTAGCGCAGTATTCTTGTCTTTGAGAACCTGCAGGTCATATCGATCCTTAAATCGGTTTGCTTCACCGCTTTAAGTCTCGGGGGCTACTGGCATACGACTATCAAAATTGCACAAACTTTTACCTATATATCCTTTGAGAACAGCTGAGTGACTCCAGCAAGACGGTCTCGGGCGGCTCGGATATATGCATCTACCAAACAGCGGTAAATTCTTGCTCGGAAAAGGCTGGAGCGCGCATAGCCTCTTTCAATCGACGGTGATTCATCATGCTCTCCACCTTGGAATTCCTGACATATACATCATCCGAATCCTCATGAGGTGGCGGAACTGGCATTGCGTCCGCCCTCGTCCTAGTTGGCGAGTCCGGCACCGGATTGGCTGACATTCGGCTAGCAGGGCGTTTTCCCATAGTCTGCCGCGTGCTTCTCCTGAAATCAAGGATGAAAAGAGACTTCAAACAATCCGGACTCGTGCCCTGGCATGTATTAAGTGGACATGCCTCTTGGAAGACTGTGAGGTTTCTACGGTGCTCCCGGTCTCCTTTTGTTTTGAACGACTAGCTTGCGTAGGGGCTGCCCTTGAGGAGGTGTAGTCTGCCGAGCGCCGATCCTATTAAGTACGGATCAGTATAATGGACAAAGGTGCAAGTAGGACTTATTTTAAAAAAAAAGGGGGCTCTTCAAATACTTACGATGGAGAAGGGATAGGGGCGGGGATAGTCGGCGGTGATAGCCACTTCCGAGCCGTCAAGGCTCGCTTGATAAAATACCCCATCATCGAACTCTGTGTATATATCCGGATCCTCGTGGAAGCCAGGGTCTCCGTCGCGATTGTGATCCTATGGCTGTGGGGCAGGACAGTGAATGTCCTCGATCATCTTCCTCCATGACTGTTTTGTAACAACAAAGAACAAATTGGATTAGCATGCCGTGTCAGCGATAAGGCAACGCAGGCAATCGAAATCTTACCCATTCAATGGGGTTGTACATGGAGTAGCCTTCGCGACAATTTAAGCAGAGGAAGTCTTCTTTTTCACCCTTGTATAGATGGTCAAGACCACGGCCAGTTCGGCCGGGGTATCCAGACCCTTGTGTCTGTAACGAGACGCATCATCTTCTCCATTGTAGCACCATAAGGGAGTTACTCTGGACTAGAGAGGCTGGACGTATCTTTTTATTGCAATGGCCATAACCTCGATTATCGAGAGCTTGGTATTGGCCAATAATCTGACATTGATGACTAACCTTTTTATTTCCGCACTGTCCTCATTCTTGGGACTTCGCGGGCGCCAGTTTAGGCGCTTCCTTAGAGGAGCGCTGGAAAATTCAGGAAGGCCACGCCGAACTGGGTCCGTGAGTGGGACGTCATCCATATAAAACCACTCCGAAGACCACTGTGGGTATATCTCTTTGGGAGTTCCAACGAGGTATCCAGATCCGGCTATACGCCATACTTCGGTGCCGCCCACTTCAAATATAGAGCCTCCTCGATGGCGGGGAACGAGGCAAAAGAATTTTCTCCATAGTTCAAAATGGGCCTCAATGCCTAAGAACAGCTCGCAGAGGGCAACGAAACCTGAGATGTGCAGAATCGAACCTGGGGTAAGGTTGTGCAGTTGAATGCCATAGGATTCCAATAGACCCTTGAGAAAGGGATGGATTGGAAATCCTAGGCCCCGCAACAGAAATGGGACGAAGCACACCCTCTCCTCCTTATTGGGGTTGGGGAAATTTTCAGCCATCTGATACGTCTCCAACGTATTTGTAATTTTTGATTGTTCCATGCTATTATATTATCTGTTTTGGATGTTTAATGGGCTTTAATATGCTCTTTTATATTATTTTGGGACTAACCTATTAACCAAAGGCCCAGTGCCAGTTTCTGTTTTTTTGCCTATTTTAGTGTTTTGCAGAAAAGGAATACCAAACGGAGTGAAACCTTCGCGATGATCTTTCTTGGAACGAAAACGATCCAGGAGACTTGGAGTTGAAGTCTGGAACTCCGCGAGGCGGCCACGAGGCAGGAGGGCGTGCCCAGGGGGTAGGCACACCACCCACCCTCGTGGGACCCACGGAGCTCCACCGACGTATTTCTTTCGCCTATATATACCATTGTACCCTAAAAACATTAGGGGGAACCACGAAACCACTTTTCCACCGCCGCAACCTTCTGTACCCGTGAGATTCCATCTTGGGGCCTTTTCCGGCGCTCTGCCGAAGGGGGAATCGATCACGGAGGGCTTCTACATCAACACCATAGCCTCTCCGATGATGTGTGAGTAGTTTACCACAGAACTTCGGGTCCATAGTTATTAGCTAGATGGCTTCTTCTCTCTGTTTGGTTCTCAATACAAATTTCTACTTGATGTTCTTGGAGATCTATTCGATGTAATACTCTTTTGCGGTGTGTTTGCCGAGATCCGATGAATTGTGGATTTATGATCAAGATTATCTATGAATAATATTTGGTTCTTCTCTGAATTCTTATATGCATGATTTGATATCTTTGCAAGTCTCTTTGAATTATCGGTTTAGTTTGGCCTACTAGATTGATCTTTCTTGCAATGGGAGAAGTGCTTAGCTTTGGGTTCAATCTTGTAGTGTCCTTTCCCAGTGACAGTAGGGGCAGCAAGGCACGTATTTTATTGTTGCCATCGAGGATAAAAATATGGGGTTTATATCATACTGCTTGAGTTTATCCCTCTACATCATGTCATCTTGCTTAATGCGTTACTCATTTCTTATGAACTTAATACTCTAGATGCATGCTGGATAGCGGTCGATGTGTGGAGTAATAGTAGTAAATGCAAAATCATTTCGGTCTACTTGACATGGACGTGATGCCTATGTTCATGATCATTGCCTAGATATTCTCATAATTATGCGCTTTTCTATCAATTGCTCGACAGTAATTTGTTCACCCACCATAATACATGCTTTCTTCAGAGAAGCCACTAGTGAAACCTATGGCCCCCGGGTCTCTTTCTTATTATACTGCATCTCTTTTATTTACATCACATCTCGTTTACTATTTTGCAATCTTTATTTTCCAATCTATACAACAAAAATACCAAAAATATTTATCTTACTATCTTTATTAGATCTCACTTTTGCGAGTGACCGTGAAGGGATTGACAACCCCTTTATCACTTTGGTTGCAAGGTTCTTGATTGCTTGTGCATGTACTAGGTGACTTGTGTGTTATCTCCTACTGGATTGATACCTTGGTTCTCAAAAACTGAGGGAAATACTTACGCTACTTTGCTGTATCACCCTTTCCTCTTCAAGGGAAAACCAATGCATGCTCAAGAGGTAGCACCATCACGTCGTTGCCGATTGAGGCCAATCCCGCTTGGATAGAGACTAGATCCGCGAGGGGAAGATAGCCCTGCATCTGGAGTCGACTCAACTGGAGATGAGGCACTGAGCAGCTCTGCCAATCGCCCTCTTGAGGGCCATGGGGGCGCGAAGAAGACCCTAGGGCGCTGGCCATGTTAGAAGGCTTTTTCGTGGCTAATCTTGGCGTTTCTTCTTTGCACGATGTGGGATGGCATTTGGGGATCTAAACTCCTTATATAGATGCCGCCCATGCATGATAAGGGGTTTATTTACAAAAAGTTATGGACCGTTCCCATTCGCCCGGTGCGTGGAAATTGAGGCGACAACAAGAAGGAATCATAAAGGTAGAACGTGGAGGTCAAAACCGGACTATCGTCAATCTGAAGTATGATGAAGAACCCGCCTTGCAAAGCCGAAGACATAAGCCGGATACTGCATCGTGATTGAAGGCAAGTTTGGGGGCTACTGAGGGAGTCCTGGATTTGGGGGTCCTCAGGTGTCCGGCCTATTCCATATGGGCCGGACTGATGGGCCGTGAAAATACAAGGCAGACGGCCTTCCCCCCATGTCCGGATAAGACTGTCCTATGCGTGCATGGCAAGATTGGTGTCCTGATATGTATTTTCCTTCCTCTGTGAACCGACTCTGTACGACCCTAGGCCCCTCCGGTGTGTATATAAACCGGAGGGTTTAGTCCGTAGAGGCTATCAGAATTTACATAGGCTAGACAGCTAGGGTTTAGTCATTACGATTTCGAGGTAGATCAACTCTTGTAACCCCTACACTCATCAAAGTCAATCAAGCAGGAAGTAGGGTTTTACCTCCATTAAGAGGGCCCAAATGATGGTAGCTGGAACTACGTTGGTATTTCCCTGGAGAGGGAGGGATGATGTAGCACAGCGATGGTAGGTATTTCCCTCAGTTATGAAACCAACGTATCGAACCAGTAGGAGAACCAAGCAACACAACGTAAGCAGCACCTGCACGCAAATAACAACACCTCGCAACCCGACATGTTAAAGGGGTTGTCAATCCCTTCCGGGTATGGCGCCAGAAATTGGCAAGGAGACAGGAGAAAATTATGATAGATTGAAGTAATAGATCGCAAACAAAATAAAGTGCAGCAAAATATTTTTGTATTTTTGGTTTAAAAGATCTGAATAAAAATGCAACGGAAAAGTAGATCGCAAGGCAAATATATGAGAAAGATGACCCGGGGGCCGTAGGTTTCACTAGTGGCTTCTCTCGAAAAAGATAGCAAACGGTGGGTAAACAAATTACTGTTGGGCAATTGATAGAACTTCAAATAATCATGACGATATCCAGGCAATGATCATTACATAGGCATCACGTCCAAGATTAGTAGACCGACTCCTGCCTGCATCTACTACTATTACTCCACACATCGACCGCTATCCAGCATGCATCTAGTGTATTAAGTTCATGGAAAAACGGAGTAATGCAATAAGAACGATGACATGATGTAGACAAGATCCATTTATCTATATGGCGGTAGATATAGATCTCGTCTTTTTATCCTTAGTAGCAACGATACATACGTGTCGGTTCCCCTTCTGTCACTGGGATCAAGCACCGTAAGATCGAACCCACTACCGGGCACCTCTTTCCATTGCAAGATAAATAGATCAAGTTGGCCAAACAAAACCCAAATATCAGAGAAGAAATACGAGGCTATAAGAGATCATGCATATAAGAGATCAAAGAAACTCAAATAACTTTCATGGATATAAAAAGATATAACTGGTCATAAACTCGAAGTTCATCATATCCCAACAAACACACCGCAAAAGAGTTACATCATATGGATCTCCAAGAGACCATTGTATTGAGAATTCAGCGAGAGAGACAAAGCCATCTAGCTACTAACTACGGACCCGAAGGTCAACAAAGAACTACTCACGCATCATCGGAGAGGCACCAATGGAGGTGGTGAACCCCATCCGAGATGGTGTCTAGATTGGATCTGGTGGTTCTGGACTCTGCGGCGGTTGGATGAATATTTCATCGACGCCTCTAGGGTTCTGGTATTTTTGGGGTATTTATAGAGCAAAGAGGCAGTCCGGGGGCACCCGAGGTGGGCACAACCGACCAGGGCACGCCTGGGCCTCCTGGCGCGCCCTAGTGGGTTGCGCCCCCCTCAAGTGCAACCAGGACCCATTGCCTTCCTTCTGGCCCATAAAAATCATCATGGAGTTTTGTGGCATTTGGACTTCGTTTGATATTGATTTCCTGCGATGTAAAAAACATGGAAAAAACAGCAACTGGCACTTGGCACTATGTCAATAGGTTAGTACCAAAAATGATATAAAATGATTATAAAACATCCAAGATTGATAATAAAACAACATTGAACAATCAAAAATTATAGATACGTTGGAGACGTATCAGCATCCCCAAGCTTAACTCCTACTCGTCCTCGAGTAGGTAAGTGATAAAAACAGATTTTTTGATGTGGAGTGGTGTTCATCAAGTCATATCATATTCTTTTCTTTATAGCATGGACAATTGGACTTTATGTGATTCAAAGCAATAGTCTAGTTTTGACATAATAATTTAGATACTCAAGCATATCAACAAGCAACCATGTCTTTGAAAATATCAATGCTAAAACAAGTTATCCCTAGCCCATCATGCTCAAACATTGATCCATTCATGAAACACACTCGAATATTAGCTACACCCGATACTTAAGTACGATCATATTGCCTCTTAGTTGGTGCTTTTGTAAGAGAAGATGGAGACCCAAAATAAAAATTGCATAAAGTAAAAGAAAGGCCCTTCGCAGAGGGAAGTAGGGATTTGTAGAGGTGCCAGAGCTCAAAGCGAAAAATTTGAGATAAAAACATTTTGGGGTGTGTATCCATCCCACCAACGAAAACGACGTAGAGCTACAAACACTTTCCATGCTAGATATGCCATAGGCGGTTCCCAAACAGAAAATAAAGTTCATTCCTTTTTCCACCATTCTTTCACTTTCCATGGCTAGCCGTATCCACGGGTGCCTTCCATACCAACACTTTCCAAGGAATTTATTATTTGACAACATAAAGTAAATTCATTTTTGCATATTTTGGGACTGGGAATCCCTAAAACCTTTGTCTTACTCTCGTGCAATGACAAGTGAAGAAACACTCATCGTGAGAATAACACATCCAGCATGGAAAATATTAGCCACCAGATACCGTTCCGCGAGCGAAACAAATACACAAAAGAGAAGTTTATTTTGAAAATTAGAGATGGCACATACAAATTTGCTTAGGACGGCAAAAGAATACCACATATAGGTAGATATAGTGGACTCATGTGGCAAAACTGCTTTAAAGGATTTTGGATGCACAAGTAGAGATCATACTTGGTGCAAAATGAAGGCTAGCAAAAAGATTGAGAAGCGACCAACCAAGAAACAAATAATCTTGTGAAGCAAGCATTAAGCATAAGTAACACCGAATAATGCACCACAAGTATGATATAATTTTCATTGCAGGATTATTGAGTTTCGTGCATGCATAGGGAATCTGAAAGGATCGAGATGGACCTAGAGGGGGGTGAATAGGTACAATTACAAATTTTAATTATTACTTAGCAATTTTAGGCACTAATGCGGAATATGAAGGTGGGCCTAACAATTGCAAGTGTAGTACTAAGTGCTAAGCAAGATAAGCAAGTAACACAAGTATGTAAGTAAGCAAGCACAATATGATATAAGAAAGTGCTAAGAGACAAGTAACCACAAGTAGAGAGTTAGGGTTAGGAATAACCGCAACTCTGGGAGACGAGGATGTATGCCGATGTTCACTTCCTTGGAGGGAAGCTACGTCACCGTTGATGTTACCACGAAGGCACACCAACGCCACGAAGGCTCACCCTATTCTCCCTTTGAGACAACACCACGGAGGCATTTCTCAACCACTAGTGGTAGACCTTGGGGTGGTCTCCAAACCCTCACAAACTTTTCCGGGGGTAATCACAATGGTCGATTCCTCGCCGGAGCACTCCTACCGCCTAGGAGTCTCCAACCTCCAAGAGTAACAAGATGCACCACAAAAACAAGGGGGAATCAACTTTCGCTTTGGTGAATGTGTAGATCGAGCACTTCTCCTTCACTTCTCAAAAGATCAAGAGCTTTGGTTGGCTAAGGAGGGAGATCTCCAAGAAATCGAGGTCTGAAAATGGAGGTGAGAGAAATGGAGTCGTCAACCTCTTCGTGAGGAAGAAGAAGACTATTTATAGGTGGGGATGGAATCTGGCCGTTGGAGGCAGATTTCTGCATAGCCCGGAAGTTCCGGACCACGGAAGTTCCGGCCAGGTTCCGGGCTACACAGAGAGTTTGCACCACTCAGTAGTACCCCGGAAGCTGCAGAAACAGGGGACGGAAGTTCCGGTGCCTGGAAGTTCCGGCCGCCCCCGAAGTTCCGGGAGACGGAAGTTCCGGAGACGTTTCGGGCTACACAGAGGGATTGCACGAAAAGTGCAGTTTCTCTGGGTACCCCGGAAGCTTCCCGAACCTTTTGGTCCCCGGAAGTTCCGGCCTGAACAGAAACATGACCCTAAGATTTTCAGATCAATGTGAGAAGGTAAGTTGATTCCCTGGATGTTTTTATGATGCACCCCCTCTTAATAGTGCGGCTGCCCTAAGGACTCAAGAAATAAGAAAACTTTATGGAACTTCTTCTTTTCTTGAGCACGCCGCTTTTCCTTTTTCCAATAAGCGAGGGAATAACCATTCATGCTTCATTTTGACTTAATCAGGGCTGTTAACACTTAGAGCATGTGGTTAGAAACACAAATGAAGTTGTCATAGATGTCAAAAACAATTTAGTGCAATATAGGATAAACTCATAAAGTATATACAGTATTAAGCAATTTCAATGACAGGAAGGTACTCCCCCACAACCCATGCCTTATTTTAAGATTGCATTTGAATGAAATGACCTGGTTAAAGGATTCTCCCCCTATCACTGTGCGTACCCACACAAGAATGATATATCGACATAGAACGCTTTACTAACCTTTGTTCTTCATAGTGAGGATACAAACATAGATATAACATAGCCTGATAGATGTCTCTCACAATATGAGCAAATAGAATATGCCATGTAACCCCCTTGCCATAAGATTCTCACACACAGATAGATTATTTAACGGAACATAAATAGGTTCAAATAGCAAGCTAAGATCCAAATGAAGGCAAATAAAAGCAAAGGTTCAAGGTTCAATGGAACATAAATAGGCAGATAAACAAAGATAAGCGATAATCCCTATCAAGCACCACAACATCTCCCCCTGTTGTCACCTAGATGGCAAAAAGGAAAGATGCAGGAATCCATAAACAGCCCCTAGGAGAGGGACGCAGAAGGGTCAGTAGACGACTCTCCAGAAGACTCGGAGCCATGACGGTGGTGAGAAGAGGCTTCATCGCCGGCTTCAACATCAAACCGAGCAAACTTGGACTGGTATTCTCAAAATAAGTCACATGAGACTCGGAGCCATGGGCAATGTCCATACCAGATGCACGCATACCATCCTTAAGAGCCTTCATGCTCTCCTTCCTAGACTTGTGCTCCTCCCACTACTTCTTATGCATATCTTGCTGTAGACAAAACATGTTCTTGAGAAGGCGCCAAATTTTGTTGCTCTTCTTTGACCCAGAGTCACTGGGCACCCCACGATGAAAAGTGTGAGAGCGGGAATGAAACTCAAAGTGGTGTGGATCTCCAGCATGTAGCTCCTCTTCCTCCTCATCCTCACCCTCATGAGCAGTTGCCTTGCCCTTCTTAACAAGCAAGCTAACACTGGAGTGGCCAGTCAGATGCCGACCCGCAAGTGCATCAGGAGCAATCTCAGCAATCAAGGCAGTAATATAAGGAGCATAGATAGGAACCTTGCGGTTCATTACCACACTGTACATCTCATGCCACATAAAGTCCATCACATCAATGGGGCCCTGCTCGGAGTTGTGACAAGTGTAGTGAAGAAGGTTGATGAGGTGACCATGAATCTTGGTCTTGTCACCCACCTTGACCGCAAGTATCTCTCGAAAGATTCGGTGCATGATGTCATAGAAAGGCAGAAGATCACCAACAGATCCAACCTTTCCGGATGGAGGATACAAATCAGCCAAGTGAATAGCCTGGAAGACCCCTTTGTCGTGAATCTTGTAGCCACGGTCAACAGTAATGTCAGTATACTCATAACCCAGAAGACCGGCCAGCACTGAGAACGGAGCAGAGAACTTCTCATTACCACTCATCCAAGTAAGAGTGCACTGCATATCAGTCCCAAAATGCATCGTGGCATAGAACTAAGCCACAAGAGGCGGAGACACATCATGTTGAAAGTGCGTGAGTGGAAGGAGGCTGAGCTTCACACACATGTTCCGGATCCCCTCAAAGTAAGCAGAATTTGTTGGAGTCTTTTCAAAGTGAGCAATGTTGATACTCTTCTGAATGACACAATTGTTGACGAACTGAGAAAAAACCACTTCATAGTTGCACTGCTGGAAAAGTGTCCAAAACTTGGAATCAGCCACATGATCACGGTCTTGACGATAGGGATTGACTCGGCGCAGAGCAATCCACTCCGGTGCGGGCATTTCCTTCATGGTGACTGGCTCAGGAGGAGAAGGTTGAACATTTGGTGCTTTGGCCTTCTTGGAAGTAGTCTTCCGCTTCTTGGAGTGGACGGGAGCAGCAGGAGGAGATGCACTATCTTCAGCCTGAGCATCTTCCTCAGGATGGCAGTCAAACATGTTCTCACGCCCCAAAACAACAGCCTTTGTCTTCTTGACCCTAGCTTTGGATTTCCGTTCATACACCTTGGATGAGTGAGCACGCGAACCAGACCCTCCTGCTGACAGAGAGAGAGAATAGCATGGGGACAGAATAAGTACACAAGCCTCAAGAGAAAATTAAAGAATCTCGCTGGTCGAAAAAATTTGACAGAACTCTGCTTAGGCCAGAAGTTCCGGGGGAGGCCAGAAGTTCCCGGCGCCGGAAGTTCCGGGGATCCCGGAAGTTCTGGCCGACAGAAGTACCGGCCCCAGCCCGAAGATGGAAACCCTAGCGAGGCCGGAAGGTCCGGCCTACCCGGAAGTTCCGGGCACCAGCATGGTCGCAGGGCTCCTTCCGAATCTAAGCAGGGGACAAACATGGAACGACCAACGAGAAGTGAAAGTCATGGAGTACTACAGATCTAAAGTGGATGCAGGACTCGAGATATGAAGTTTGTGTTTATCCTAGAAACATAAGCGTAGCCTACAATCCATAGGAATCTAGAGAGAGCAGAGAGAAGCTTAGGTTACCTTCCTCCATGGAGATGGTGGAGAGGACAGATCCCCTCCAAGCACGATGAAAGGGAAGAAGGAGCCGGAGGTTCCGGGGGCCGACAGCTCACCCGGAAGTCGTCGAAGGGTGAGGGGCGCCGCAGGGAAAGAGAGCAGTGGAACAGAGAAGGGGAAAAAGACCCCTTTGTTATCCCCTGCCCATAATAAGTGCCCACGACCCGCGACGCCCGAAAGTTCCGGGCAAGGCCGGAAGTTCTGGCGGCCGGAAGTTCCGGGAACCACCCCGGAAGTTCCGGGATATCCAGAGAGATTACAGCCTCTCTGAACTCCTGAGAACTAGAGGGAGGGAGTCCGAAAGCTCCCAAGACCACCACACACCACATCAACATTTATGTGTTTATGATTTGAAGCTTGTGCACTAGACAAATATCAGATGGTTTCGAGATGAGAGAGGCTTGGGTAGAACCCGAGCTAGGGGCAAAACACAAGAGCAATGACGAGAACACTCAAATAGAGAGAAAAACACCGGACAAACATACAGAAAACAAAATTAAGAATAAGTCCAGCCTCTCTAAGAGAGGGCGGTGGACGAGTCCACCATGTTTGAGTATACGTGACTTGGTACTGCGAAGATTTTAACCTTGAGCCCAACATCACAACTCCATCATTTAAAGTACTAAGTCACAAAGTGGTAACATAGTAACTTTGAGAGTGTTTGGTTTATTTATGCATCATATAGGGTGAGATAACTCATGAGTTGAATGTCTCCCCCTAAATACATGCCTACATCTAGACAAGACATGAAGTAGATGCATGGATGAGTACTAGATTTGACATAATGTTGTCAAGCTCCAAGATACCAAGTTCACGCCTAAGTTGACAAAACCTTGCTTCATCCAATGGCTTGGTGAAAATGTCTGCAAGTTGCATATCTGTACTAACATGAGCAATATCAATGTCACCCTTTTCCACATGACCCCTCAAGAAATGATATCTAATATCAATGTGCTTGGTGTGGGTATGATCTTTGGGATTCTCAGCAATATTGATGGCACTTTCATTATCACATAGAAGAGGCACATGTCTATAGGTGATACCGTAATCCTTTAAAGTTTGCCTCATCCATAGTAATTGAGTTGCACAACTGGCGGTTGCAATGTATTCTGCTTCGGCGGTGGAGAGGGCAATACAATTTTGTTTCTTCGAGGACCAACTTACCAAGGAGCGTCCAAGAAATTGACATGCATCGGAGGTGGACTTACGATCCACTTTGTCTCCGGCCCAATCCGCATCCGTGTACCCAATGAGATCAAACTTAGCATCCTTGGGGTACCATAGACCCAACTTTGGGGTGTGAACTAGGTATCTAAGAATATGCTTAACCGCCTTATGATGACTTTCCCTAGGGGAAGCTTGAAATCTAGCACACATGCATACACTAAACATGATGTCTGGTCTAGATGCACAAAGATAAAGCAATGAACCAATCATAGAGCGGTATTTAGATGGGTCGAAAGGGATACCGTTTGTGTCTTCAGTGAGTACAATTTTGGTTGGCATGGGTGTCTTACATGGACTAGCATCGGACATACCAAACTTCTCTAGGATATCCTTGAGGTATTTTGCTTGAGACAAGAAAATTCCTTCTTGAAATTGTTGAATTTGAAATCCGAGGAAGAACTTCAAATCCGCATTGAGTGACATTTCAAAATTCTTGGTCATGGAAGCCGCAAACTTCTTGCACAAATGAATGTTAGGAGAACCAAAAATGATATCATCAACATAGATTTGGCATAAGATCAAATCACCCTTGTCCCTCTTAGTAAAAAGGGTGGGATCGACCACCCCTCTCACAAAACCATCATCGAGTAAAAACTTCTTAAGATGATCATACCAAGCACGAGGTGCTTGTTTGAGGCCATACAAAGCCTTATGAAGTTTATACACATAGTCTTTGTGATCGGGATCAATGAACCAAGGTGGTTGTGATACATATACTTCTTCTTGTAGAGGGTCGTTAAGGAAAGCACTCTTCACATCCATTTGATGTAAAGTAAACCCATTGAAAGCAGCATAACCAAGTAAGATGCGAATGGATTCAAGACGGGCAACAGGAGCAAAGGTCACCAAAGTCCAAACCTTCAACTTGTGAGTACCCTTGTGCCACTAACCTTGCCTTGTTAAGGATGATTACACCATTCTCATCTTGCTTGTTCTTGAAAACCCATTTTGTTCCAATGACGTTGTGCTCGGTAGTAGGCCTCTTGACTAATGACCACACTTGGTTGCATTCAAAACTGTTTAACTCTTCTCGCATAGCAACGAGCCAATCGTTGTCCATTAATGCCTCTTGTACCTTGAGAGGCTCAACACTAGACACAAACGAGAAGTGAGCACAAAATTTTGTCAATTGTTTACGAGTGACTCTACCTTCCGATATGCCGGTGAGAATTTTGTCAACATCAACACGACTGGCCACTCGAGGCATGATGGAGGTTAAGGTTTCGCGAGGTCCACCTTCATGTCCATCATCCACATCCTCAACATAAGGATCATTGATGTGTGGTGGAAGGTCTTCTTCTTCATCTTCCATTTGTTGAGGTTCATTGTCAATGATTGCACTTTCTTGTTCTTGCCCTTGGTGATGATCTTGTTCTTGATGATTATCATGAAGAGGAACTTGATCATCATCTTGTACTTGATCTACGGGTATTGGTTGAGCAATAGGAGCTTGAGGTGGTATGGGTGTTGAAGTAGTTTGATGATGTGTGAAGCTTCCATCTTCTTCTTCTTCATCATGAGGTTCTTGTTCCATTGGAAGAAGTGCACCAACACCCATGGTCAAGATATCTTGAGAAGAATCTTCTTCACCTACATCACTTAGATCAACTTGCTCCCCATGGGAGCCATTAAATTCATCAAACACCACGTCACAAGTTTCTACAACACATCCATTGGATTTGTTGTAGACTCTATAGGCGTGAGAGTTTGACTCATAGCCAACAAATATGCCCTCAATGGTTTTGGATTGAAATTTTCCTAACCGTTCTCTTTTGTTGAGAATGAAACATTTGCACCCAAATACCCGAAAGTACTTGACATTTGGCTTGTTCCCAGTTAGGAGCTCATATGGAGTCTTTTCCAATATAGTGCGTAGAAAGAGCCGGTTTGATGCATGGCATGCGATGTTGACAGCCTCGGCCCAAAAACTATGTGGCGACTTGTATTCATCCAACATGGACCTTGCCATCTCCACAAGTGTGCGGTTCTTCCTCTCTGCTACACCATTTTGTTGGGGAGTGTATGGAGCTGAATATTGATGCTCAATCCCTTCATCACTAAGAAATTCTTCCAAGGTGTAGTTCTTGAACTCAGAGCCATTATCACTTCTTATTGCCAAGATTTCTTTGTCAAACTTGCGTTGTGCTTGCTTGGAAAAATCAATGAAGGTGATCTTCGTCTCATCCTTGGACTTGAGGAAGAAGACCCGTGTATATCTTGAGTAATCATCAACAATAACAAGTCCATACTTTTTCCCACCAAGACTATCCCATGAAGGAGGCCCAAAAAGATCCACATGAAGGAGCTCCAAAGGCCTTGAAGTAGACACAATATTCTTGGGTGGGTGCTTTGATTGATGTTGCTTCCCGGCTATGCATGCACTACACACACGATCTTTCTCAAAAGAGACATTGGTTAGTCCAAGGATGTGATTACCCTTTAAGAGATCTTGAAGATTTCTCATGCCAACATGGGCTAGCCGGCGATGCCATAGCCACCCCTTGTCGGCCTTGGCCATTAGACAAGTTGCATGGAAAGTGCTCTCTTTCTAGAAATCAACCGTGTAAAGGTTGCCATCCAACTGTCCAACAAAGGCCACTTCGAGAGTATCTCTTTTAAAGACTTTCACATCCGTTAGTCCAAAGATTGTATCATAACCAACAGAAGCCAATTGGCGAACAAAAAGCAAATGGTATTTAAGGGATTGGACAAGCATGACATTTGCAAGAGACATGTCATTTGTGATAGCCACCTTGCCCAATCCGAGTACCTGTCCTTTTGATCCTCCACCAAACATAATGCTCATAAATGGTTGAATAGCTTCCATGAAATCGTAGAGCAATTTGCTATCTCCGGTCAAATGATTGGTACATCCACTGTCGATCACCCATTTTACTCCACCGGAGAAAGCAACCTACACACAAATATGACTTGGTTAGAGGCACCCATTTTGCAATGGGACCTCTCAGGTTAGTCACAAGGATCTTAGGGACCCAAATAGCATAAAACCAAAATGCATTCCGAGGACCAACAAACTTTGCATAAACCTCTCCATCCTTAGTCTTACGAAGTACATAGGATGGAGGCATGAACTCTTTTGGCTTGTTGAGAGTGGGCATGCCCCTTGTGGCCTTCCCACTAACAACCTTACCTTTCTCCTTGTGCCCTTCTCGTACAAAAGTTTCTTTTAGAGGGGTGGTGCACTTTTGAGAGGAAGTCTTCTTCTTGCTTGTGCTTGGGTCAAACCCGAGTCCCTCTTTGGCAAACACCTTAGTGTGTTGGCTGAACACCTCATTACGGTTCTTTTACCCTTGAGCACATGCCATGAGCCCTTTCTCGATTTGAGCCTTGAGAAAGCGATTCTCCTCAAGAATAGATGCTAGATCAGTACTTGAGTTAGTAGTACAAGCATCAACATTGATAATAGGAGAAGAATAAGCCTTGGCTAGAGTTTCAAGATAAGTAAGCTTGAGTGTCTCGAAACTCTTTGTAAGAAGGGTGAGCTCTTCTTCCTTAGTCTTGAGGGACGGATAGGAGCTCACAATCCTTAGAGAGAGAAACATTAGACTTCACAAGCTTACTTTTATCATTCATCAACTCTTCGCAAGAGTCAATAGCCTTTTTCAAGGAGGCAATATCTTTAGTATGAACATCAATGTTTGCACCAATTTTCAAGCATAGTTCATCATTTCGTGCTTCCTCATATTGGACTTTCCGCTCAAGGACTTCGTATTTTTCCTTTTCCTCGGTGACAAGGGTTTCGAGTTCCTTAATGGTGATGGTGTGCTTACTCACCATCTCCATAAGCATACGAAACATAGTGAGCTTCTTTCCTTTGAGGGAGCACATGAACTTATTTAGTTTGGCAAACATAGGATCATCTATATCATCATCTTCATAACTATCCTCCGCATCAAGATACTCATCACTCGGAGTAGAAGGAGTGAAAAGAGGAGGGTTTGATCGTGGAGTTACCTTGACCTTGTCAGGAGAGCTTTGGTCCTCTCCATCTTCTACCACCGCCTTTGCCATTAGACACTTGTGAGAGTTGCCCTTGTAGTCCTTCATGTAGTTGTAGGTGACAACATCACCACTCTTATTGACTAGCCTCAACGTGTTTTGAGAATCTTGAGCAACACCCGCAACACCACTAACATCATCCGGATCAGATTCTTCTTGAGCAATCATTGCTTTCCCATATCTCTTCTTGAGCTTGGAATTCAGGGGGTTTGGCAACTTCTTCTTGGGAAAGGTCTTGGGAAACCTTGGTTTATCTTCTCTCTTCTCATAAGGGCATTCGTTGGAGAAGTGGTTGGTTTCTTCACAGTTGTAGCATTTTCTCACTTTCTTCTTCTGGAATCTTCCTTTGAATTTTCCCGCCCTAAAATTCTTGACAAAGAGAGCCATGTCTTCATATGAAGGGCCCTCATCGGATTCAACCTCATCACCATCTTCATCATCATCATCATCTTCTTCTTCTTCACTTTTCTCATCTTCACATACATGCTTGGCCTTCAATGCAAGATTGATCTTTGATGTTGGAGTACCATGCATGGCAAGATGTTTTGTAGCATTTGCCTTTGACTCTTCAAATAGTTGGAAGGTGGATATGATGTCATCTGTAGTCATTTCCTTGAAGGCATGGTGTTGTCTTATGTCCCACACCATTTGGTGGTGATATGGGGCAAGAGCATGAAGCAACTTATCCACAAGGAATCACTTGGTCATGTTGAATCCATCTTGTGTCTTGTCACACTCACACGACTCAATGTCAGCGGTGAGAGTCATGAGACGCTCAAGGAGTTGATTGGGAGTTTCACCTTTCTCCATACAAAAGTTTTTCAATTACCCCTTGGCAATTTCATATTGAGCACTCCGGAGGGTGGAGGTACCGGTCTTGGATCTTATAATACTTTCCCATAGTTCCTTGGCACTTGTGATGTGTATGAAAGGTCTCCTTTTCTTTTCAACCATACCTCTCCTTATACACATGATTGCAGTGTCATTGAGATTCTTGTCATAAATTTCTCTTGGTGTAGGATTCTTTGGATCAGACACATGGTAACCATACTCCAAGATCTCCAGCATCTCATCGTTTCCATATCGAAGATGATCCTGCATAGCAACTCTCCACAAGGCAAAATCAGAAGTGGCATCAAGTAAAGGAGGTTTGCCTTGAGGGTTATATTTCGGTTTCTCAACTTGGGGTCTTGCATAAAGCCAAGGAACACTGGAGTGATCATTGCTAGGAGGTTGTTGACCAAGTGACGGAGTAGGCACAGTTGACCTCCAAGCCGCACCACCAGAAAGTGGTGCAAGCACCGTGGACAACGTGGCTATTCTCATTTGGACCAAGGCCTCCAGAGAAGCATCATGCTCCTCCTTTTGCTTAGCAAGGGCCCGTTCCAGATCCTTAGAAGTAAAGGACTTGACTTCAGAAGAAGCCTCGCCCTTATCCTTCGGATCTGCAACAAGGGGAGTCCCATCGGGGTTCATCTCTCTCTAGGGCGGTTAAGCCACAAGAATAGAGCATGAGGCTCTGATACCAATTGAAAGGATCGAGATGGACCTAGAGGGGGGTGAATATGTACAATTACAAATTTTAATTATTACTTAGCAATTTTAGGCACTAATGCGG
Organism: Aegilops tauschii subsp. strangulata; assembly: GCF_002575655.3. Lineage (NCBI taxonomy): Eukaryota > Viridiplantae > Streptophyta > Magnoliopsida > Poales > Poaceae > Aegilops > Aegilops tauschii. The sequence goes on along the minus strand of NC_053041.3, from coordinate 393,297,965 downwards.
AATATGAAGGTAAGCCTAACAATTGCAAGTGTAGTACTAAGTGCTAAGCAAGATAAGCAAGTAACACAAGTATGTAAGTAAGCAAGCACAATATGATATAAGAAAGTGCTAAGAGACAAGTAACCACAAGTAGAGAGTTAGGGTTAGGAATAACCGCAACTCCGGGAGACGAGGATGTATGCCGATGTTCACTTCCTTGGAGGGAAGCTACGTCACCGTTAGAGAGGTGGATGTTACCACGAAGGCACACCAACGCCACGAAGGCTCACCCTATTCTCCCTTTGAGACAACACCACGGAGGCGTTTCTCAACCACTAGTGGTAGACCTTGGGGTGGTCTCCAAACCCTCACAAACTTTTCCGGGGGTAATCACAATGGTCGATTCCTCGCCGGAGCACTCCTACCGCCTAGGAGTCTCCAACCTCCGAGAGTAACAAGATGCACCACAAAAACAAGGGGGAATCAACTTTCGCTTTGGTGAATGTGTAGATCGAGCACTTCTTCTTCACTTCTCAAAAGATCAAGAGCTTTGGTTGGCTAAGGAGGGAGATATCCAAGAAATCGAGGTCTGAAAATGGAGGTGAGAGAAATGGAGTCGTCAACCTCTTCGTGAGGAAGAAGAAGACTATTTATAGGTGGGGATGGAATCTTGCCGTTGGAGGCAGATTTCTGCGTAGCCTGGAAGTTCTGGTGATGGACGGAAGTTCTGGACCACAGAAGTTTCGGCCAAGTTCCGGCCAGGTTCTGGGCTACACAGAGAGTTTGCACCACTCAGTAGTACCCTGGAAGCTGCAGAAACAAGGGACGGAAGTTCCGGTGCCCGGAAGTTCTGGCCACCCCGGAAGTTCCTAGAGACGGAAGTTCCGGAGATGTTCCGGGCTACACAGAGAGAGTGCACGAATGCAGTTTCTTTGGGTACCCCGGAAGCTTCCCGGACCTTCCGGTCCCCGGAAGTTCCGGCCGTGCCGGAAGTTTCGGCCTGAACAGAAACATGACACTAAGATTTTCAGATCAATGTGAGAAGGTAAGTTGATTCCCTGGATGTTTTTATGATGCACCCCCTCTTAATAGTGCGGCTGCCCTAAGGACTCAAGAAATAAGAAAACTTTATGGAACTTCTTCTTTTCTTGAGCACACCGCTTTTTCCTTTTTCCAATAAGAGAGGGAATAACCATCCATGCTTCATTTTGACTTAATCAGGGTTGTTAACACTTAGAGCATGTGGTTAGAAACACAAATGAAGTTGTCATAGATGTCAAAAACAATTTAGTGCAATATTGCACTTTCAGAATCACAAACCTTAACACCAATATTCTTAGTAAAGCACAATTACTCATCAACATAACTCACATATCACATCATTATATCTCAAAACTATTACTAAGAATCAAGTTTATTTTGTCCAATGATCTTCATGACATTTTTTTCTTTTATCCTTCTTGGATATCTATCACTTTGGGACTAATTTTCATGTGTTGCTTTTCATAAGCTCAAACATATATAAGTGAAGATCATGAGCATAACAAATTGTCTTTCTCTCAAAATAATTTAAGTGAAGCAAGAGAGAATTTCTTCAAAATTTTACTAACTCTCAAATAAATCTAAGTGAAGCAAGAGAGCATTTCTAACAAGTCATGATATAATTTTGGCTCTCTCAAATAGGTGTGTCCAGCAAGGATTGATGACTTAAAACACAAAATAAAGCAAGCAAAGACACATATCATACAAGACGCTCCAAGCAAAACACATATCATGTGACGAATAAAAATATAGTCTCGAGTAAAATACCGATAGTTGTTGGAAGAAAGTGGGGATGCCACTCGGGGCCATCCCCAAGCTTAGTCGGTTGCTCACTCTTGGATAATAGCTTGGGATGCCGGGGAATCCCCAAGCTTAGGCTCTTACATCCTTCCTTCATCCATCGTAAGATAACCCAAAACTTGAAAACTTCAATCACACAAAACTCAGCAAAACCTTCATGAGATCCGTTAGTATAAGAAAGCAAACCACTACTATAAGTGTTGTATTAAACCAATTCATATTTTGTTTTTGTATTATATCTACTATATTCCAACTTTTCTATGGCAAAAACTCATCAAAGAAAACCGTAGAGCCATCAAAATAAGCACACAATACAAAGAAAACAGAATCTGTCAAAAACAGAACAGTCTGTAGTAATCTGACATTGGCGAATACTTCGGTAACTCCAAAAATTCTACCAAAATAGGAGGACCTGGGTAATTTGTATATTAATATTCTGCAAAAATAATCAGGGCAAAAGCTCTTTCCGATAAAAAAATGAGAATTGTTTTCGTGAGCGCAAAGTTTCTGTCTTATTCAGCAAGATCAAACAACTATCACCCAAGAAGATCCTATAGGCTTTACTTGGCACAAACACTAATTAAAACATAAAAAGCAAAATCATACCAGTAGAATAATTGTGTAAACACTCAAGAACAGCAAGCAAAAAGCAAAAATAAAATTTATTCATTGGGTTGCCTCCCAAGAAGCGCTATTGTTTTACGCCCCTTGCTAGGCATAAAATTTTATTGATGCTCACATAAAAGATAGTAATTGAAATACGAAGAGAGCATCATGTAACATGTGAAAAACACATTTAAGTCTAAAATAATTCCTATGCATAGGCATTTTAGAAGCAAACAAATTATAAAGAAAAGAAATTTCTAGCATATGCAAGGTAGAAGAATGAAACATTGACGATCTCAACATAACAAGAGGTAATCTAGTAACATAAAAATTTCCACCACAATATTTTCCTCTCTCAAAATAATTACATGTAGGATCATAAGCAAACTCAATAATATAGCTATCATATAAAATTTTCTCTTCATGATCCACATGCATAAAAGGTTTATAATCTTCCAAGATAGTGGGATTAACATCAACTAGTGTCGTGACCTCTCCAAACCCACTTTCATCAAAAATTTCATAAGATTGAACACTCTCCAAATGTGCGGGATTATTTTTACCTAAAGTTGACGCTCTTCCAAACCCACTTTCAGTACTATTGTAAAAATTATTATCAATATCATATTCATCATGAGGCATAAATAAATTTTCAAGATCATAAGAAGCATCATCACCCCAATCATGGTCATTGCAATAAGTATCGGACATATCAAAATTAGCATCCCCAAGATTGGGGTTTTGCATATTATTAGCACAATTGGCATTAATAGAATTTATAGTAAAATCATTGCAATCATGCTTTTCATTCAAGGTGCTATCATTCAATCGCTTCATAAATTTCTTCATCATAATTTTCAGATTCACGAATTTCAAGCAAAACTTCATAGAGATAATCAAGTGCACTCAAATCACTAGCAACTAGTTCAACATAATTAGATCTCTTAAAAAGATTAGCTAGTGGATGAGGATCCATATCAATAGATTTTTAGCAAGCGAAGATGCAAGCAAATAGAAAACACATGGTCACACAAGCAAACAAGAGATCTGACAAGAAAAAGGCGAATGAAAAAGAACGCGAATAAAACGGCAAATTGTTGTGAAGTGGGGGAGAGGAAAATGAGAGGCAAATGGCAAATAATGTAAATTGCGAGGAGATGAGATTTGTGATTAGGAACCTGGTTATGTTGAAGATCCTCCCCGGCAACGGCGCCAGAAATTCTCCTCGATGGTAGCTGGAACTACGTCGGTATTTCCCTGGAGAGGGAGGGATGATGTAGCATAGCAATGGTAGGTATTTCCCTCAGTTATGAAACCAAGGTATCGAACCAGTAGGAGAACCAAGCAACACAACGTAAGCAACACCTGCACACAAATAACAACACCTCGCAACCCGACGTGTTAAAGGGGTTGTCAATCCCTTCACATGTAAGGCGCCAGAAATTGGCAAGGAGACGGGAGAAAATTATGATAGATTGAAGTAATAGATCGCAAATAAAATAATGTGCAGCAAAATATTTTTGTATTTTTGTTTAAAAGATCTGAATAAAAATGCAACAGAAAAGTAGATCGCAAGGCAAATATATGAGAAAGAAGACAGGGGCCGTGGGTTTCACTAGTGGCTTCTCTCGAAAAAGATAGCAAACGGTGGGTAAACAAATTACTGTTGGGAAATTGATAGAACTTCAAATAATCATGACGATATCCAGGCAATGATCATTACATAGGCATCACGTCCAAGATTAGTAGACCGACTCCTGCCTGCATCTACTACTATTACTCCACACATCGACCGCTATCCAACATGCATCTAGTGTATTAAGTTCATGAAAAAACAGAGTAATGCAATAAGAACGATGACATGATGTAGACAAGATCCGTTTATCTATATGGCGGTAGATATAGATCTCATCTTATTATCCTTAGTAGCAACGATACATACGTGTCGGTTCCCTTTCTGTCACTGGGATCAAGCACCGTAAGATCAAACCCACTACCGGGCACCTCTTCCCATTGCAAGATAAATAGATAAGTTGGCCAAACAAAACCCAAATATCAGAGAAGAAATACGAGGCTATAAGGGATCATGCATATAAGAGATCAAGAAACTCAAATAACTTTCATGGATATAAAAAGATATAACTGATCATAAACTCGAAGTTCATCAGATCCCAACAAACACACCGCAAAAGAGTTACATCATATGGATCTCCAAGAGACCATTGTACTGAGAATTCAGCGAGAAAGAGAAAGCTATCTAGCTACTAACTACGGACCCCGAAGGTCTACAAAGAACTACTCACGCATCATCGGAGAGGCACCAATGGAGGTGGTGAACCCCATCCGAGATGGTGTCTGGATTGGATCTGGTGGTTCTGGACTCTGCGGCAGCTGGATGAATATTTCATCGACGCCTCTAGGGTTCTGGTATTTTAGGGGTATTTACAGAGCAAAGAGGCGGTCCGGGGGGCACCCAAGGTGGACACAACCCAGCAGGGCGCGCTTGGGCCTCCTGGCGAGCTCTGGTGGGTTGTGCCCCCCTCGGGGCACCCCCCCCCCCAAGGTGCAACCAGGGCCCATTGCCTTCCTTCTGGCCCATAAAAAATCATCATGGAGTTTCATGGCATTTGGACTTCGTTCGATATTGATTTCCTGCGATGTAAAAAACATGGAAAAAACAACAACTGGCACTTGGCACTATGTCAATAGGTTAGTACCAAAAAATGATATAAAATGATTATAAAACATCCAAGATTGATAATAAAACAGCATGGAACAATCAAAAATTATAGATACGTTGGAGACGTTTCACCGAACCTGGGTAAACATCGTGTCCCCTTTGTCTGCTGTTACCTTCGATTCTCAGACGCACAGTTCAGGACTCCCTACCCGAGATCGGCCGGTTTTGACACCGACAGAGGGTACATAGACACACTCTCCCCCTCACTGCTATGGATCTCCATGGGAGATCATTGTGTGTGCGTAGATTTTTTTTCTTTTCTATGCAACGATTCCCAACAGCTGCTAGAATTGCCAAACATGATGAAAAAGATAAACATAGACCTGTTGTTGGCATGCATGTTGTCCAAATTAAAATAGGAGATCACTGTTATCATGGTTTATGTGACATAGGTGCTAGTGTGAGTGATATTGCTTTTACCTTATATCAAGAAATTACGAATGATATAGCACGCGCTGAAATCGAAGACATAGATGTTACTATTAAATTTGCTAATAGAGACACCATCACACCACTCGGGATTGTTAGAGATGTTGAAGTCTTGTGTGGGAAGATAAAATACCCTACTGATTTTCTTGTTCTTGGTTCCCCACAAGATGACTTTTGTCCCATTATCTTTGGTAGACCCTTCTTGAACATCGTCAATGCTAAAATAGATTGTGAGAAACAAACAGTCGGTGTTAGTTTTGGTGACGAGTCTCATGAGTTTAATTTTTCCAAGTTTAGTAGAAAGCATCATAAAAAAGAATTGTCTAGTAAGGATGAAATAATTGGTCTTGCTTCTATTGCTGTGTGATACGTCTCCAACGTATCTATTATTTATGAAGTATTCATGTTGTTATATTATCATTCTTGAATGTTTCACAATCATTTTAAAGCAACTTTATATCATTTTTGGGACTAACCTATTGACCCAGTGCCAGTTGTTTTTTGCTTGTTTTTTACATCGCAGGAAATCAATATCAAACGGAGTCCAAACACCGCGAAACTTTTTGTGGATTTTTATGGACCAGGAGACATCCAGTGGGCCAGAGAAGCACCTGGGGGTGCCCTGAGGGGGGCACAACCCACCCGGGCTCGTCTGGGGGCCCAGGCGTGCCCAGGTGGGTTGTGCCCACCTCGGTGGCCTCCCGCACCCCTCTTTGCCCTATAAATTCCCAAATATTCCAAAAACTCTCGGGGTAACCCTAGATCAGAAGTTCCACCACCGCAAGCTTCTGTAGCCACCAAAAACCAATTGGGAGCCCGTTCCGGCACCCTGCCGGAGGGGGAATCATCACCGGTGGCCATCTACATCATCCCGGCGGCCACCACGATGAGGAGGGAGTAGTCCACCCTCGGGGTTGAAGGTTTGTACCGGTAGCTATGTGTTTGATCTCTCTCTCTCTCTCGTGTTCTTCAGATGTCACGATCTTGTTGTATCGCGGGCTTTGTTAATATAGTCGGATCATATGGTGTTTTCCCCTCTCTATCTTGTTGTGATGAATTGAGTTTTCCTTTTGAGATTTCGTTTTATCGGATTGAATACTTTTATGGATTTCAGAGCACTTGATATATGTCTTGCATATGAATACTCATGGTGACAATAGGGTATCATATTGATTTACTTGATATATGTTTTGGCACTCAACTCACGGATTCCCGAGGTGACATTGCGGTAATCTACGCATAGGGGTTGATGCACGTTCTTGTCTTTGTTTCTCCGGTAGAAATCTTGGGGCACTCTATGAGGTTCTTTGTGTTGGATTGAGTATTATGAATATGAAATTATTTGGTGTTATTTTAGTACGAACTCTTGGATAGATCGATCGGAAAGAATAGCTTCGAGGTGGTTTCGTACCCTACAAACAATTTCTTCTTATGTTCTCCGCTACATAGGAACTTTGGAGTGATACTTCATTGCACGTTGAGGGATGGTTATATGATCCAATTGTATTAGCATTGTTGGGAGATTGCACTAGCAAAAGTAGGGACCCTAGGCCTCATTTTCAAGCATTGAAATACCATGTGTGCTCACTTTTGTTACTTGCTACCTTGCTATTTTTTTGTTACTATTACAAAAACCAATATCTACTATCATTACTAAACTTTTATCACCATCTCTTCACCAAACTAGTGCACCTATACAAATTCCCATTGTATTTGGTGTGTTGGGGACACAAGAGACTTTTTATTATTTGGTTGCAGGGTTGTTTGAGAGAGACCATCTTCATCCTACGCCTCCCACAGATTGATAAACCTTAGGTCATCCACTTGAGGGAAAATTGCTACTGTCCTACAAAACTCTGCGCTTGGAGGCCCAACATGTGTCTACAAGAATAAAGTTGCATAGTAGACAGCAAGCTCTTTTCTCGCGCCGTTGCCGGGGAGGTTAGGTAAGTGGCACTCACATCCCATCAACGAAGCTCTTTTCTGGAGCTGTTGCCGGGGAGCTGAGTGCTTGAAGGTATATATTTAGATCTTGCAATTGAATCTTTCAGTTTCTTGTTTTATCACTAGTTTGGTTTTATAAAAGAAAACAACAACAAAATGGAATTGAGGTTGCATCATATTATTGATCATCTTTATAATATCTTTCTTGAAAATGATGGATAAGAAAATTGTGCTCAATTGTTAGAAGATGAATGCTATAAAATGTTTGGCATTGAATCCATGAATGATGAGCATGATTGCAATGTTATTGTATGAATTCTTTGAATATCCATGATGCTAATGATATGCAAAGCGATAAGCTTGGGGATGCTATGTTTGATGAACATGATATTTTTAGTCCCCCAAGATTTGATGTGCAAATTTGTTATAATGATTGCATGCCTCCTATTTATGATGATTATAATGATGAAAGTGGATTTGGAGAGGTCATGGCTTTATTTAATGATGAATCCACCATTTTGGATGAGGCTTCAATTGACTATGATAACAAAGTTGCTATCTATGATGATTATGGTGATGACATGTATGCTATAAAGAATAATGATAACCATGAAACTTGTCATCATGATTTTAATTTTCACTCTCATGATAGTTATTTTGTTGAGTTTGCTCCCACTACTATTGATGAGAAGAAATTTGCTTATGTGGAGAGTAATAAGTTTTCTATGCTTTTGTGTCACGAAAAGAATGCTTTATGTGATGGTTATATTGTTGAATTTATTCATGATGCTACTGAAAATTATTATGAGGGAGGAACTTATGCTTGTAGGAATTGCAATAATATCAAGTTTCCTCTCTATGTGTTGAAAGTTTTGAAGTTATGCTTGTTTTGCCTTCCTATGCTAGTTGATTCTTGTTCCCATAAGTTGTTTGCTCACAAAATCCCTATGCATAGGAAGTGGGTTAGACTTAAATGTGCTAGTCATATGCTTCATGATGCTCTCGTTATGTTTCAATTCTTATCTTTTATGCGAGCATCATTGAAATCAGCATGCCTAGCTAAAAGGCATTAAAGAAAAGCGCTTGTTGGGAGACAACCCAACATTTTTACCTACTGTTTTTGTGTGTTCACATGATTAGGCTACTGTAGCACTATAGGAATCAGGCACTTTGCCGTCTGCCATGGCTAACGGCAAAGGCATGCCTAGCTGACGGCAAAGACCTTTGCCGTCTACCAGCAGACGGCAACAGGTCCGGCTGAATAGGCTATGACGAAGGGCTCTTTGCTGTCCGCTGGCGGACGACAAAGATGAAACGGTCTTTGTTGTCCGCCAGCAGACGGCAAAGAGCCTGGACGGCACACGTGGCAGGTTAGGTCCGTTAGGGGGTTAACGGCGTGCTTTGCCGTCGGCTGGCAGACAGTGAAGACCATTGCACCTTTGCCGTCTGCCAGCAGACGGCAAAGTAACCAAATAGGCCAGCCCCCAAGTGCTGCCACGTGTCAAGGTATGCTGTCCGCTGGCGGACGGCAAAGGTGCAACGGTCTTTGCCGTCTGCCAGCAGACGGCAAAGTAACCAAATAGGCCAGCCCCCAAGTGCTGCCATGTGTCAAGGTATGCCGTCCGCTGGCGGACGGCAAAGGTGTAACGGTCTTTGCCGTCCGCCAGCACATGGCAAAGTAACCAAATAGGCCAGCCGGTGCCCCCAGGTTGCACAGGTAGCTGCCACGTGGCACCTTTGTCGTCTGCTGGCTGATGGCAAAGCTCTTTGCCGTCTGCCAGCAAACGACAAAGAGCCTGTATAGCCCCTGTTTTTTCTGCTTTTTCTTAAATTCATTCAATTTCAACACAAAAATTTCACAATAGACATATGACATATCCAACACACAAGTTTCATCATACATACATAACCAACACATAGTCCCATCCATACATATTACAATAGTTTCACATTGTTCATCCAACACCTATCCATCCATCCATATAACAAGTTCCACATTGTTCATCGATACAAAAGAAAAGCAGAAAGGGAAAAGAAGCACTCCATCCATGCAAGCTTCCGTGAAGTAAATGAAATCTGCAAAATGGGAAACAAGAAAGTTAGAAGAAAACTAGAAGAAAAAGAAAAAGAAAATAAAGAAGAATAAGAAAATGAAGAATAAGAAGAAGAAGAAGAAGAAGTAAGCATACTTAGGTAAAATGGATCTAACCTAGCTAATTATTGAGCTAACCTAGGTAACTAAGCATATTAGAGCTAACTTAGGTCATTTTGGAGAAGAAGAAGAAGAAGAAGACTAGAAGAAGAAGAAGAAGAAGACTAGACGAAGAAGAAGAAGAAGACTAGAAGAAGAAGAAGACTAGAAGAAGAAGAAGGTTTTTACCCTTTTCCTGCTCATTCTTCTTCTTTTATTCTTTCTTTTTCTTCTCTTTCTTCTTCTATTCTTTCTTTTTCTCCTCTTCCTTGTTTTTCTTCTTCTTATTCCTTATTTGTGTCATTTTAGAGCTTACATAGGTAATTATGCCATTTTTAGCTAACTAAGCTAATTATGTCAATTTGGAGGAAAATAAGGTAAGTATAGGTCATTTTTGTGCTAACAAAAGTAATTATGCCATTTTTGAGCTAATGTAGGTAAGATGGATCATTTTGGACCTAACCTAGCTAAAATGGATCATATTGGAGCTAACGTAGGTAAAATGGATCATTTTCGAGCTAACCTAGGTAAAATGGATCATATTGGAGCTAACCTAGGTAAACTTGGTCATTTTGGAGCTAACCTAGGTAAAATGGATCATATTGGAGCTAACCTAGGTAAAATGGGTCATTTTGGAGCTAACTTAACTAATTATGCCATTTTTGAGTTAACTAAGCATATTATGCCATTTTTGACATAAGTAAGCTAAGTATAGGTCTTTATTGAGCTAACCTAGGTAACTAAGCATATTAGAGATAATTTAGCATTTTAGAGCTAAATTAGGTCATCTTGAGCTAACTTAGGTAAATTGATCATTTTGGAGCTAATTAGGCTTATTATGTCATTTTCGAGGATAATAAGCTAACTATATGACATATATGAGGTAACCAAGAGTGTTATGCCATTTCAAACCTAAGTGCCAGACGGAGGTGAAGGACCGGTTGGGTTTACGCCAGTGCCAGACGGAGAAGGACCGGTCGGGGTTGCACTAGTGCGAGACGGAGAAGGATCAGTCAATGCTTGTCGGGAGGCATGTTGCACCAAATATCATTTGCAATGTCTCGTTAGCATGATGCAACTGAAATGTGAATACTAGTAACTAATGACCATTCAAATGAAACTCACCGTGTCCGCTATACCAATCTGAGGCATCGGCGGAGGGGTCTGACCGTTTTTCTCGCACACGGAGTGCACATTTTGTTTTCACGAGTCAGTCATATTAGTTACTAATGAAACGAACATTACATGCATGATTTGCCTAATAAGTAGGAAAACTTACCACGAGGAGCTCGTATAGGGGCCGGTGAGATGCGTCGTTCCGGTTCCTCTCCACCTCCAACATACTAGTCGTCCTCTGCTCCAACTCGATCTCCCTCTGCTTGGCCTGCTGTTTGCCTCCGCCAGAAGCTCCTGGGCCCTAGCCTCGATGGCGAGGTCCACTGGCCATGGTCGAGGTGGTATCTCAGGAAGAGACCTCGCGTGGCGCTTCTTGATCTCCGGGAGACTTCTAGGACAACGTATCAGTCCATCCCCAATGGCTACCGAGCCATGTTTCCTCCCATCACCAGGTAGCATCACGAGCTCTGTATCAAAAGGACTCTGGCTCGGGTTGAAGCCATCCCCTTTTGTCGCCTTCCCAAAGTCTCTGTACCTCACGAGCTTGTTGTGGGAGGAGATGTTGGTGAAGCTCTCTAGATGATCGAGGTCATCCTCAGAGAATGCCTTGGCCTTCTTGAACGGGGCCATATGGGCCATGGCATAGAGGTCGTACATCGGTGGCACTTCCTTCTTGTTGTGTTTGGCCTAAAAGAGAGGAACAACATATTAGTTAAGGGCTGAAGCTAGCATGAAGAATGAAATTGCATGAATCGTTAAGGGCTGAAACCACATACCCAGTGATCCCCGTACTCAAACAGGTTGGAGCTCCCTTGATGGTGTGGCACACCTCGCATTTGGGCACGCTTATCCCAGGCCTTGTTGTGTTCGGCTAGCCAGTGGGGAGAGCACCACTCATCCACCAACGCCTCCCAACAATCCATCATATCTGCACACCATCTCGAGGGCACCTAAGTTTGGCAAAGAGAAATTTCAGCGCTACGCCTATGAATGAAATCAAGGAAACTAAGTACAAGGCCTTAAGAATAGGTAATTACCTTCATGTACTTCTCCTTACTCAGATACTTGCGGCGGCACTTCTTGTTGGCCCTCCTAATGTTAGTCGAGGCGTAGTAGTCTCGAACAGCCTGCACCCTAGCCTCGTGCCGTAAGTTCTGAAGTAGGCACTTGCACTCGGCTTCGAGAACCCTAGCCGCCTCCGCCTCGTGTTCCTCAGCAACCATGTAGAAGGTCTGCAATCGAACAAGACAACACTGATTAGTACAATCACTAGGTAATGTTGATTTTTAATTCTGTAAAGGAGAAATTACCCAAAAACCCCGCCTCACAATATCGGCCACCGTCTCGCACACGACACTGTCGACCCTCTCCTCTGGCGGGGTCGGGGCAGCCACGTACAGCTCCCAGCTCATTGCTAGCTGTGGAGCCTGACCCTCACCGGGCAACGTGACCCACCCCGGGAAGTGCTGCCGGCAAAGCACACCAAGGACCTGGTTGGGCCTGGGGACACCATCGGCGTGTATCCAACCCCTGCAGTATGACAAGGCCAACACATTAGATATTAATTTGAAGAAACATGAAGGACAAAGGTTAAAAAAGAGTAAATGCACTTACTTCTCCCCGTTAGGCTGAATCAACGACCTCTGATCGTGGGTCGCCGACACGGTCGGGAGCTTCATACCAGCAAGCTGGTAGACCTTCTTGCCCTGCTCAACCAGCTCACCCTCGCTAAAACTATCGTCAGACTAGGTCTCCTCGCCATTAGAATGGCCACTAGTCTCTGGAGTCACGTGGGATGAAGACTCTAGGACCGGAGTCTCGTGGGATGAAGACTCTGGGGCCCGAGTCTCGTGGGACGAAGGCTCGGCGACCCGAGGCTCGTGCCCGAGGCTCGTGGACCGGAGTCCGAGATGGGTCCAAGTCTGATGGCTCCACCTGAGACGGAGCACTCCGGTGGTCCTGAGAATCAGCTGGGCGTGGCGGAAAGGAAGGCACAACAGCCTTCCTACCTCTCCCGCCGCCACGTCCACCTCTAGGTGCACCCCTCTTCGTCTTCCCCCGACCTCTCCCGGCCGAAGAAGAAGCGCCCACCGGTGTCGTCATGCTGTCTACGAGCGCTCCCCGAAGCTGCTGGGGTGCAATATAGCCACCCCTCCCAGCACGCGCCGAGGAAGGAGGCTCGGAGCGCTCTCGACCCGCGCCCACCATCTATCAACACCTGCAATGACAAAGAGTAAATAAAATTAGTACAACATAAACATAATAAAAAAATTGGTGGGTGAAAATAACACCTAAAAAATTAACTAACTAAGTAAGTAATTAACCTAAAAAATAACTAACTAACTAATTAAAGGCTTTTTCTTCAGGCCAGAAATGGTCTTTAATAGGTTAAAATTATTTTAGTGTTTCAAAAATATTTGAGAAAATTTAGGGAAGCTCATTGGACATATATTGTCCATATATAAGAGTTTCAACACACGGCCATGTTCAAAATATTGGTCAGATCCATCAAAAACCCTTTATGCAAAATTCTACCTTTCCTAGTTGATACATGTCCATGCCCATGGTCAAATAGTTCTAGAAACCATTAGCCAACTAATTGACAAATAATGACTAAACCTGCCTTTTCTTTTTCTTTTCTGATTTTCAAGAAACAAAAGAAAAGGGATGCATATGCATTCTAATCCTAATCATTTACATGGTTGTTTTCTAGGAGTAGTAATTAGTAAAACTAAAACTAGAACTGGTTAACAGAACTAACCAAACTAACCTACAAACTAATTAACCTAACTAACCTAGAAACTAACCTAACTAACCTAGTCTAAAGATCAAAACAAAAGTGTCCAGATAGCAACAAAGATTTGCTTGTACTCTCTTCATAGAGAAAGATTTTAAACCAAAAATTAACAACAAAGATCAAAGCAATTAAACAATTTATGAACATTTGTATCCAGATAACAGAAATATCACCAAAAAACACAAACATAAAAAGAGTTGGATATGTTGTCGGACAGATCACTCAGAGTGATAATATAGATCTCATCAATGTATGAATCAGGCCACTACTTTTTAACATCACAAGTCATCACTGGGATCCATAGACAACAATCTCCAATTAGGAAAGAAAAATCAACCAGAAACGTTACATAGGTTCCTGAGTTCAAATAAGAATATTTCAAGAGTTTCATAACAAATGGTTGAGCCGTCAGACAATGCTTTCTAGGCAAATAGGATTATGCTTGTGATCAAACAAGTAGCAGTAAGCAACTCAAGATCCACCAAAAGGATAGCTCATTTGAAAAATAGTAGCCCGATGAACATTTCGCCATAAAATTCAGTCTCGAAAAATTATGGCAAAGCCAATGTGGACATCAGAATTGCAGATTTTCACAGCATAAGTTCAACACGACAAACAGAAACTAACCTAACTAACCTAGTCTCCTAACAGCATAGTGATACGTCTCCAACGTATCTATAATTTTTTATTGCTCCATGCTATATTATCTACTGTTTTGGACATTATTGGGCTTTATTATTCACTTTTATATTATTTTTGGGACTAACCTATTAACCGGAGGCCCAGCCCAAAATTGCTGCTTTTTGCCTATTTCAGAGTTTCGCAGGAATATCAAACGGAGTCCAAACGGAATGAAACCTTCGGGAACGTGATTTTTAGGAAGATTGTGATCCAGGAGACTTGGACCCTACGTCAAGAAACAAAAGAGGAGGCCACGAGATAGGGGGGCACGCCACCCCCCAGGGCGCGCCCTCCACCCTCGTGGGCCCCCTGTTGCTCCACCGACGTACTCCTTCCTCCTATATATACCTACGTACCCCCAAATGATCAGATACGGAGCCAAAAACCTAATTCCACCGCCGCAACCTTCTGTACCCACGAGATCCCATCTTGGGGCCTGTTCCGGAGCTCCGCCGGAGGGAGCATCCATCACGGAGGGCTTCTACATCAACACCATAGCCTCTCCGATGAAGTGTGAGTAGTTTTACTCAGACCTTCGGGTCCATAGTTAGTAGCTAGATGGCTTCTTCTCTCTTTTTGGATCTCAATACAATGTTCTCCCCCTCTCTCGTGGAGATCTATTCGATGTAATCTTTTTTTGCGGTGTGTTTGTTGAGACCGATGAATTGTGGGTTTATGATCTAGATTATCTATGAACAATATTTGAATCTTCTCTGAATTCTTTTATGTATGATTGGTTATCTTTGCAAGTCTCTTCGAATTATCAGTTTGGTTTGGCCTACTAGATTGATCTTTCTTGCAATGGGAGAAGTGCTTAGCTTTGGGTTCAATCTTGCGGTGTCCTTTCCCAGTAGGGGCAGCAAGGCACGTATTGTATTGTTGCCATCGAGGATAACAAGATGGGGTTTTTATCATATTGCATGAATTTATCCCTCTACATCATGTCATCTTGCTTAAAGCGTTACTCTGTTTCTATGAACTTAATACTCTAGATGCATGCTGGATAGCGGTCGATGAGTGGAGTAATAGTAGTAGATGCAGGCAGGAGTCGGTCTACTTGTCTCGGACGTGATGCCTATATACATGATCATACCTACATATTCTCATAACTATGCTCAATTCTGTCAATTGCTCAACAGTAATTCGTTCACCCACCGTAAAATACTTATGCTCTTGAGAGAAGCCACTAGTGAAACCTATGGCCCCCGGGTCTATCTTCATCATATTAATCTTCCAACACTTTGTTATTTCCTTTGCTTTTATTTTACTTTGCATCTCTATCACAAAAATACCAAAAATATTATCCTATCATATCTATCAGATCTCACTCTCGTAAGTGACCGTGAAGGGATTGACAACCCCTTATCGCGTTGGTTGCGAGGAGTTATTTGTTTTGTGTAGGTATGAGGGACTCGCGTGTAGCCTCCTACTGGATTGATACCTTGGTTCTCCAAAACTGAGGGAAATACTTACGCTACTTTGCTGCATCACCCTTTCCTCTTCAAGGGAAAACCAACGCAGTGCTCAAGAGGTAGCACATAGCCAATGTGGTATGATTAACAGCATAGCCAATGTGGTATGATTAACAGGTTTTTCATCACCGGACAAACAGAAACACAAACTCACCTAACGTAGTCTAAAGATGCACAATGACAGAATGACACTAACCTAGTCTAAAGATAACTAACCTAACTAACCTAGAAAATCAAACTAACCTAACTAACAGTACTAACTAGCCTAATTAGTAGCAGTAGAAAAAAAGAAACTAATAGTAAACCTAATTACTAGCAGTAGAAAAAAAAGAAAAAACAGGGGGGAGCTTACCGGAGTAGGTTGGCGGGGCATCGGGGCGGCGGGGTGTCGGGGCGGCTAGGGCGTCGGCATGGCGGGGCGACTGGTTGTCGAGGCGGCGGGGCGCCGGGCCGGCGGGGCGGCGAGGGCGTCGGGGCGGCGGGATGACGCAGGCGGCGAGGGCGTCGGGGTGGCGCAGGCGGCGAGGGCGTCGGGGTGGCGCAGGCGGCGAGGGCGTCGGGGCGGCGGGGGGTCAGGGCGGCGAGGGCGTCGGGGGCGTCAGGGTGGCGCGGACGGCGAGGGCGTCGGGGTGGCGCGGGCGTCGGGGCGGCGGGGGGTCGGGGACATCGGGGGCGTGGGCCGGTGTGGGGTCGAGGGCGTCGGGGTGGCGCCGGTGAGGTGAGGGGGAGAAAGAGAGGGGTGGGCGCGGGGCCGACCGTTTTTTAGTTAGGTTTAATTTCTTTGCCGTCTGCTAGCAGACGGCAAAGAGCGTAGCTAGTGGGGTGGGGCCGGGGGGAAACAGCCGTTAGGTTGCCACTTTCTTTGCCGTCTGCTCGCGGACGGCAAAGAAGCTTTGCCGTCAGCTAGCAGGTGGCAAAGAAAGTGGCCGTTAGGTGGTTCTCACTAGTGGGCCACCCTCCCTCTTTGTCGTCCGCTAGCAGACGGCAAAGCTTCTATGCCGTCTGCTAGCTGACGGCAAAGAGCTAGCGGACGGCAAACAAGCTCTTTGCCGTCAGCTTTCTGTATCCTCATGGCAAAGACCTTCTTTGCCCTCAGCTAGCTGACGGCAAAGATCCTGATTCCAGTAGTGTAGTAATCATGTTTTATAGCCTTTGTTTCAATAAAGTGCCAAGTAAAGCCTTTGGGATAGTGTGGATGATAATTGACTTGATTTTGTGCAAAAACAGAAACTTTTCTTCCATAAACAGAATTGATTAAATTCACTGGAACGTGATAAAATTCTGATTTTTTTACACATAATTGATATACAAATTTTCTACATTGTCCTAATTTTTCAGAATTTTTGGAGTAGTTGAAGTATGGTAGTTGTCCAGATCATTACAAACTGTTCTGTTTTTGACAGATTCTGTTTTCAATGCATAGTTTGCTTGTTTCCTAGTTTCCATGGCTTATATTGCTCAATATAAATTGTGGAAATGATAAGGTACAGTAGGTATTGTGTGGGAACAATTATGAATCTTGTCTTTGACAGTACCAAAGTGAATGGTTTTCTCTTTATCATACTAAACTATCTCACGAAGTTCCGTTAAGTTTTGTGTGATTGAAGTTTTCAAGTTTTGGGTGAGAGATCGATATGAGAATAATAAGGAGTGACAAGACCCTAAGCTTAGGGATGCCCAAGGCACCCTCAAGGTAATATTTAAGGAAGATCCAAGCAACTAAGCTTGGGGATGCCCCCGAAGGCATCCCCTCTTTCGTCTCCAATATTATCGGTAACCTCACTTGGAGCTATGTTTTCATTCGTCACATGATATGTGTTTTTCTTGGAGCGTCATTTTATTTTTTTAGGCTTTTCTTTCTGTTATTTAGAATAATATTTTGCATCTTTATTTTCAATAAAAATGTCAAGGACAGCCTTTACCATGCTTATCTTGCAAGTCTACATGTTGTTGTTTCAAAACAGAAAGTTTATCGTTGTTGCAAAAATTCCCGAGAAAAGTCAGAATGTGATAAAATGTTGAAACTTTTTGCACAATAAGATATGAAAAAATTTCTACAGTGTGGTAAACTTTTAGAATTTTTGGAGTTACAGAAGTATGAATGTTCTTGCATTCTTTACAGACTGTACTGTTTTGGCAGATTGCTGTTATGGTTGCATTGTTTGCATATGTTTGCTTGTTTAATGATTCTATTTGAGGATAAGAGTATTAAATATGCAGAGTCATTTAGTATGAAATATTGAATAATAATTTTTGTGATTTGCTACAGTAGAGAATGATAAGGTTTTTGCATTGGTTTGTACTAACTTATCTCGCAACTTCTTATTGAGTTTTGTGTGGATGAAGTTTTAAGATTTAGGGAAACTGTGATATAAAAGGAATTAAGGAGACACAAATGCTCAAGCTTGGGGATGCCCAAGGCATCCCAAGATAATATTTTAAGAAGTCTCAAGCATCTAAGCTTGGGGATGCCCCGGTAGGCATCCCACCTTTCTTCATCAACAATTATCGGTTAGTCTCGGTTGAGCCTAAGTTTTTGCTTCTTCACATGAGTTGTGCTATCCTTGAAATGTCATTTTATTTTCATTTTGCTTGCTATTTTAATAAAATACTTAGATCTGAAAGTTTTAAATAAGAGAGAGTCCTCACATAGCTATCTATTTACGTAACTACTCGATTGATCTTCACTTATATCTTTTTGGAGTAGCTTATCATTTACTCTTGTGCTTCACTTATATCCAATGAGTCAATTGTTGAATGAATTGAATGTAATGAAATTGAAATTATATGTTCATATCATGCCTAGTCTAAGCTTCACATTGGGTTTAGAAAGTGAAATCTTTTGAAGCTTGACAATCACAATATTGGTCATACAAGCAATTCCTGAATGGTTACTATAAGGAAGAGAACTTTCACATGCAAATACACTATCTTGGAAATCTTTTGTGATTGTGAGCCCCCATCAAAATATTATATGCCAAAATTGTTGACGTTGGACAAGGGAGACAACATAATGATTTATGTTTGTTCATATTCATATAGAAGTTATATTGTCATAGATCCTTCAACATGTGGTGCTTGCCCCCTACCTATGCTAGCAAAAAATTCCGCACCAAGTAGAGATACTACTTGTGCATCCAAAACCCCTTAAACCCAAATCTTATTTTCAAGAGTCCACCATACCTACCTAAGGATTGAGTAAGATCCTTCAAGTAAGTTGTCATCGGTGCAATAAGGCAATAAAAATTGCTTATAGAAGTGTTAGATCATTTAGTGTAAGAGAAAATTGAGCGTTGTACGAACTTGTGATGGCAAAGAATAGAAGCGACAGACTACATAATAAAGTTGCTATCATAAGGGGAAATATAACGTGACATTCTTTTGCACTAAGGGGTTGAGCATACAAACAAAAAGCGCATGGCAACCTCTGCTTCCCTCTGCGAAGGGCCTACCTTTTACTTTTATGTATTTACTTTCATGCCAGAGTCAAAGTTTTTCTCTCTATTCCTTTTTATTTTTCTCCTTTGGCAAGCATCATGTGGTGAGGGAAGATCTAGGCACATATATCCAGTTGGATATGGGTAGCATGAGTTATTATTGTTGACATCACTCTTGAGGTGAATACGTTGGGAGGCGAAATTATAAGCCCCTATCTTTCTATGTGTCTGGTTGAAACGTTTTGCTGATGTGTATGTGGTGAGTGTTAGCAATCATAGAAGACTATATGATGGTTGAGTATGTGGAGCACTTACTTAGACTCTGTTGAATAAGTTGAATTGCAATTGCTTGGTGAGTGAGAACATAGGCTGTTGAGTTTCAAGAAAAATCATTGTTTGAACCTTAACATGTGAATTGGTTGCTACTTTGTCATGATGAGTTTTATGAGAAAGAATTGATGTTATGATGCTAGGAAAAGTGATTTAAATTTTCATTGATCAAACTTATGCACTTTGCTAGCATTCACACTTCATAAATTATTTATTTTATCATTTACCTACTCGAGGACGAGTAGGAATTAAGCTTGGGGATGCTGATACGTCTCCAACGTATCTATAATTTATGAAGTATTCATGTTGTTATATTATCATTCTTGGATGTTTTACAATCATTTTATAGCAACTTTATATCATTTTTGGGACTAACCTATTGACCCAGTGCCCAATGGCAGTTGCTGTTTTTTGCTTGTTTTTTACATCGCAGGAAATCAATACCAAACGGAGTCCAAACACTGCGAAACTTTTTGTGGATTTTTTATGGACCAGAAGACATCCACTGGGCTAGAGAAGCACCTGGGGGGTGCCCTGAGGGGGGTACAACCCACCAGGGCGCGCCTGGGGGCCCAGGCGCGCCCAGGTGGGTTGTGCCCACCTCGGTGGCCTCCCGCACCCCCTCTTTGCCCTATAAATTCTCAAATATTCCAAAAACCCTCGGGGTAACCCTAGATCAGAAGTTCCGCCACCGCAAGCCTCTATAGCCACCAGAAACCAATCGGGAGCCCGTTCCGACACCCTATCGGAGGGGGGAATCATCACCGGTGGTCATCTACATCATCCCGGCGGCCACCACGACGAGGAGGGAGTAGTCCACCCTCGGGGCTGAAGGTTTCTACCGGTAGCTATGTGTTTAATCTCTCTCTCTCTCTCGTGTTCTTCAGATGTCACGATCTTGATGTATCGCGGGCTTTGTTAATATAGTCAGATCATATGGTGTTTTCCCCTCTCTATCTTGTTGTGATGAATTGAGTTTTCCCTTTGAGATTTCGTTTTACCGGATTGAATACTTTTATGGATTTGAGAGCACTTGATCTATGTCTTGCATATGAATACTCGTGGTGACAATGGGGTATCGTATCGATTTACTTGATATATATTTTGGCACTCAACTCGCGGACTCCCGAGGTGACATTGGGGTAATCTATGCATAGGGGTTGATGTACGTTCTTGCCTTTGTTTCTCCAGTAGCAATCTTGGGGCACTCTTTGAGGTTCTTTGTGTTGGATTGAGTATTATGAATATGAAATTATTTGGTGTTATTTTAGTATGAACTCTTGGATAGATCGATCGGAAAGAATAGCTTCGAGGTGGTTTCGTACCCTACAAACGATTTCTTCTTATGTTCTCCGCTAGATAGGAACTTTGGAGTGATTCTTCATCGCACGTTGAGGGATGGTTATATGATCCAATTATATTAGTATTGTTGGAATATTGCACTAGTGAAAGTACGGACCCTATAGGCCTCGTTTTCAAGCATTGCAATACCGTTTGTGTTCACTTTTGTTACTTACTACCTTGCTGCTTTTTTACTATTACAAAAACCAATATCCACTATCATTACTATACTTTTATCACCATCTCTTTGCCGAACTAGTGCACCTATACAAATTCCTATTGTATTTGGTGTGTTTGGGACACAAGGGACTTTTTATTATTTGGTTGCAGGGTTGTTTGAGAGAGACCATCTTCATCCTACGCCTCCCACTGATTGATAAACCTTAGGTCATCCACTTGAGGGAAAATTGCTACTGTCCTACAAAACTCTACGCTTGGAGGCCCAACACGTTACAGGAATAAAGTTACGTAGTAGACATCACTGTGCCTCCTACTGATCCACTAGAACAATATTTGCTAGACCATGAAAATGATATGCATCTGCATGAAAGAAATGCAATAGATAAGATTTTCTTTGAACAACGTCCTCTGCTTAAACACAATTTTCCTATTGAAGCTCTAGGAGGTCCTCCTCCACCTAAAGGTGATCCTGTATTTGAATTAAAACAATTGCCAGACACTTTGAAATATGCTTATGTTGATGAGAAAAAGATATATCCTGTTATTATTAGTGCTAACCTTTCAGAACATGAAGAAGAAAGATTATTGAAGGTTCTAAAGAAGCACCGAGCTGCTATTGGATATACTCTTGATGATTTAAAGGGCATTAGTCCCACTCTCTGTCAGCACAAAATTAATATGGAGCCCGATGCTAAACCCGTTGTTGTTCACCAACTATGTTTAAATCCTAAAATGAAAGTAGTGGTAAGAACTGAAATATTGAAGCTTCTAGAAGCAGGTATAATCTATCCTATAACTGATAGTAGATGGGTAAGTGATGTTCATTGTGTCCCTAAGAAAGGAGGTATTGCTGTTGTTCCTAATGATAAAAATGAACTTATTCCACAAGGAATTGTCACTGGCTATAGAATGGTAATTGATTTTAGAAAATTAAATAAAGCTACTAGAAAAGATCATTACCCTCTACCTTTTATTGATCAAATGCTAGAAAGGTTGTCAATGCACCACAAATTTTTTGCTTCCATGATGGATATTCCGATTTTTCTCAAATACCTGTCTCACAACCCGATCAAGAGAACACCACCTTTACTTGTCCTTTTGGAACTTATGCTTATAGACGTATGCCTTTTGGTTTATGCAATGCACCTGCTACCTTTCAAAGATGTATGACTGCTATATTCTCTGACTTTTGTGAAAAGATTGTTGAGGTTTTCATGGATGATTTTTCCGTCTACGTAACTTCTTTTAATGATTGCTTGAGCAACCTTGATCAAGTTTTGCAGAGATGCGAGCAGACTAATCTTGTCTTAAATTGGTAGAAGTGCCACTTTATGGTTAATGAGGGTATTGTCTTGGGGCATAAAATTTCTGAACGAGGTATTGAGGTGGATAAAGCTAAAGTTGATGCAATTGAGAAAATGCCATGTCCTAAAGATATCAAAGGTATTCGTAGTTTCCTCGGTCATGCTGGTTTCTATTGGAGGTTTATTAAAGACTTCTCTAAAATTTATAGGCCTCTTACAAATCTTTTACAAAAGGATGTTCCATTTGTTTTTTATGATGATTGTGCAGAAACCTTTGACACACTTAAGAAAGCCTTGATTTCCGCACCTATTGTTCAACCACCTGATTGGAACTTGCCTTTTGAAAGTATGTGTGATGCTAGTGATTATGCTCTTGGTGATGTTCTAGGACAAAGAGTTGATAAGAGATTAAATGTTATCCATTATGCTAGTAAAACTCTGGACAGTTCTCAACGAAATTATGCTACTACTGAAAAAGAATTCTTAGCAGTGGTGTTTGCTTGTGATAAATTTAGATCTTACATTGTTGATTCTAAAGTGATTGTTCACACCAATCATGCTGCTATAAAATATCTTATGGAAAAGAAAGATGCTAAACCTAGACTTATTAGGTGGTTCTTTTGCTACAAGAATTTGACTTACACATCACTGATAGAAAAGGAGCTGAGAACCCCGTGGCTGATAACTTCTGTAGGTTAGAGAATATTCTTGATGACCCACAACCTATTAATGATAGTTTTCCTGTTGAATAATTAGCTGCAATAAATGTTTCTCATAACACTCCTTGGTATGCTGACTATGCAAAGTACATTGTTGCTAAATACATACCACCTAGCTTCACATACCAACAAAAGAAAAAATTCTTCTATGATTTAAGACATTACTTTTGGGATGACCCACATCTTTATAAAGAAGGAGTAGATGTTATTATTAGACATTGTGTACCTGAGCATGAACAAGGACAAATCCTATGGAAATGTCACTCTGAAGCTTATGGAGGACATCATGCTGGAGATAGAACTGCTCACAAGGTATTGCAATCCAGATTTTATTGGCCTACTCTCTTCAAGGATGCCCGTAAGTTTGTTTTATCTTGTGATGAATGTCAAAGAATTGGTAATATTGGTAAGTGTCAGGAAATGCCTATGAATTATTCTCTTGTTGTTGAACCATTTGATGTTTGGGGTTTTGATTACATGGGACCTTTTCCTTCCTCTAATGGGTATACACATATTTTGTTTGTTGTTGATTATGTTACTAAGTGGGTAGAAACTATTCCAACTAGTAGTGCTAATCACAACACCTCTATTAAAATGCTGAAGGAAGTCATTTTCCCAAGGTTTGGAGTCCCTAGATATTTAATGACCGATGGTGGTTCACACTTTATTGATGGTGCTTTTCGTAAAATGCTTGCTAAATATGATGTTAACCATAGAATTGCATCACCCTATCATCCTCAGTCTAGTGGTCAAGTTGAACTTAGCAATAGAGAAATAAAGTAAATATTACAAAAAACTGTCAATAGGTCTTGAAAGAATTGGTCTAAGAAATTATATGATGCACTTTGGGCTTACAGAACAGCATATAAAAATCCTATGGGTATGTCTTCTTATAAAATGGTTTATGGAAAAGCTTTTCATTTGCCTCTTGAGTTAGAACATAAAGCATATTGGGCAATTAAAGAACTCAACTATGATTCCAAACTTGCGGGTGAAAAGAGGTTATTTGATATTAGCTCTTTAGATGAATGGAGAACCCAAGCTTATGAAAATGCCAAGTTATTTAAAGAAAAAGTTAAAAGATGGCATGATAAGAGAATCTGAGAGCGTGAGTTTAAAGTTGGAGAATATGTTCTTTTGTACAACACTCATTTCAAATTCTTTGCAGGCAAACTCCTCTCTAAATGGGAAGGACCCTATGTTATCGAGCAGGTTTATCGACCTGGAGCCATCAAAATAAATAATGCCGAAGGTACTAACCCGAAGGTTGTTAATGGGCAACGAATAAAATATTATATCTCAAGTACGCCCATTAATGTTGAAAGCAATATTATCCAAACTATGATACCGGAAGAACACATAAAAGAAACCTTCCGGAATACTCCAGAATCGTGAAAAAGAGGAGGTACGTGATACGGTAAGTAAATGGACTCCGAAAAATCCGCAAAAATATTTTCTGTCCGTTTTGGAATAAAACAAAAATTAGGAAAATAAGAAACAACCAGGAAGGCACCCCTGGTGGGCACAAGCCACCAGGGCGCGCCTGGCTTGCCAGGTCCGCCCAGGTGGGTTGTGCCCACCTCGGGTACCTTCCGGACTCCATTTTTCTTCCGTTTGCTTATTTCCCAAGATAAAAAAATCTTTATATACTTCCCCGAACCTATTGACCTCCGTATCATGGAGAAATCTTCTGTTTTCTTTTCCTTGTTGTTTTCTGATAGATCTAATCCACCATGGCCGCTTCAAGCTCCTCCAAGGACAAGTTCTTCGAGAACGTCATCTACCCATATTTGTGGGAGGTGGTGCAGCACCCTCAAGCTATCCAGATACATGAGGGGGTGCTCCACATCCGCGATGTGCAAGGCCCCAAGGGGACTGGATCCGTGGAGGCTAGGCTTGAAGCTATGGAGCAGGAAGTCTTCCGGTGCAAGGGGATGGTGGAACATGGACTCAATGCCAATCACCTCATGATCGCGGACTACACTCGTGATCTCAAGGTGGATGGCAAGTCCATGAAGGACATGATCTTCGCCTTCAACGAGCAAATCAACTTCCTCCAGAGCCAGATCTACAACCTCCAAAACCAAGTCTTTGAATACTAGGCAAGGTTTAAAGGTATGAGTTTGGCTGCCAGTTGCAGGAGCCGTGAGACTCACTCCTCCTCTTATGATGGTGAGCCTCTGCCATGGAAACCCGAGGACAAGATCGCTACTACTTCATCACCACTACCTCCTTCTTCACCATCAAAGGAAAATTGAGTATCGGGTATGGGCACTCCCCTTGGCTTGTGCCAAGCTTGGGGGAGGTGCTCCGGTATCGTATCACCTCCACTATATTTTGCCTTTACTTAGCCTAGTTCGATCCATAGTTATCTTTTGCTTTAGATGAACTAAAGTTTAGTTCGATCCTTTCTTTTCGAGAGTTTTCTTAGTGATCTATCTTTGTAATCATGTGCGAGATATATAACAAAGTTTAGTTTGAGTTTTGTTTTCTTTACTTTCATGTTCAATAAAAAAGGAAAGGAAATAAATGAAAAAAATCATATGCTAATCTTATGGTAAGTAATGACGTCACATAAGGAAGAGTATAAGTAGAAAATTTTATTGGAGATTGACAAACATAGCACTGGTTAATGATACAATTCATGAAAGAATTAATAAGGGAACAGAAGATTCACATGCAAATATACTATCTTGGACATCTTTTGTGATTGCGATCCCCGATCAAAGTATTATATGCCAAAATTGTTGACGTTGGACAAGGAAGACAACGTAATGATTTATGTTTGTTCATATTCACATAGAAGTTATATTTTCATAGATCCTTCAACATGTGCTGCTTGTCCCCCATTTTTGCTAGCCAAAAATTCCGCACTAAGTAGAGATATTACTTGTGCATCCAAAAATCCTTAAACCTAAATCTTATTTTGAAGAGTCCACCATACCTATCAAAGGATTGAGTAAGATCCTTCAAGTAAGTTGTCATCGGTGCAATAAGGCAATAAAAATTGCTTCTAAAAGTGTTAGATCATTTAGTGTAAGAGAAAATTGAGCGTTGTACGAACTTGTGATAGCAAAGAATAAAAGCGACACACTGCATAATAAAGGTTGCTATCATAAGGGGCAATATAACGTGACATTCTTTTGCACTAAGGGATTGAGCATACAAACAAAAAGCGCATGGCAACCTCTGCTTCCCTCTGCGAAGGGCCTATCTTTTACTTTTATGCAAGAGTCAAAGTTCTTCTTTCTATTCCTTTTTATTTCCCTTTTGGCAAGCATCATGTGGTGAGGAAAGATCTAGGCACATATATCCAGTTGGATATGGGTAGCATGAGTTATTATTGTTGACATCACCCTCGAGGTGAGTATGTTGGGAGGCGAAACTATAAGCCCCTATCTTTCTATGTGTCCGGTTGAAACGTTTTGCTCATGTGTATGTGGTGAGTGTTAGCAATCATAGAAGACTATATGATGGTTGAGTATGTGGACTTGCCAAAAAGGCTCCGATACGTGACCCTTCCTGAAAAGATGATGAATTGTAGTTGCAAAGTTGACTGAGAACATAGTTTGTTGGTTTTCAATAGAGTTTATGCTTTATACTTCGATGTTGTGATGAATTGTTACTTGTTCATGAGAAGTCTATGATAAAAGTTTTATGATAAAGTTTTATATTGAAGTTTGTTGCTATTATAATAATATACATGATGCTTCTATGTCCGTATTTTGTTTTTATTGACACCTCTCTCTCTAAGCATGTGGACATGTTTTTCGATTTCGGTTTTTGCTTGAGGACAAGCTGTTTGATAACGTAGTATTTC